>NC_134688.1:58149972-58465972 GCF_050947455.1 Rhinoderma darwinii | reverse complement strand
AACATATCTGCTAGAAGCGAGGGTGCCCGTATTATACCAGGACAACACTTTCCCAGCAAAATTCCCCAAACTGCAAAGGTGCGGAGTGTGGACCAAAAGGGGCATAAGAAAGGACGCCATATATCAGTGCGACACCGGCCTGTGCAGAAATGATTGCTTCACAGCGTAACACACATCTATGGATTATTTTATTGTTTACCCCATTATTATACCACCTGACTATGCCCCTGATGTATTCTGCCCAGCTTACATATGCCCCCACATTATAAATGGAAACACCAGTAATACTCAAACAAAACTACTACCAAGCAAAATCTACGCTTCAAAAGCCAAATGGCGCTCCCACCCATTTGAGCCCTACAGTGTGCCCAAACAGCAGTTTACTTCCACATATATGGCACCGCCATAGCCAGGAGAACCCTTTTAACAATTTTTAGGATGTGTGTCTCCAGTGGCATAAGATGGGCACGACATACTTGCCACTGAATTGGCAATTCTGGGGAAAAATTTTTATTTTTACTTTGCACCATCCGCAGCGCATTTATTTATGGAAAAGACCTTTGGGGGTCAAAATGCTCACTGCACCCCTTAATAAATGCCTTGAGGGGTGTAGTTTCTAAAATGGGGTCAATTCTGGTGGGTTTATTTTATTATTTCCCATCTGAGCCTCTGCAATTATGAACCAATTCTGTGTAAATCGCCAAATTAAGCCTCAGTTTCGCATGGTATTCTCTCACTCCTGAGCCCTGTCAAATGTCCAGGCAAAAGATTAGTGCCCCATGTAGGGTGATTCTAAAACCGGGAAACACAGCATAATAATTAGAGAGCTGTCTTGTTATGGTGGCACAAGCTGGGCACTACATATTGGCATATCTATTGAAAAATCCCATTTTTACTCAGCAATATCGAGTGCACACTAATTTCTACATAACACCTACGGGGTTAACATGCTCACTACACCCCTAGGTGAATACCTTGAGGGGTATAGTTTCCAAAATGGGGGTCACTTTTGGGGGGTTTTCACTGTTTTGGTCCCACAGGGGTTTTGCAGATGCTAAATAGCGACCAGAAACCAATCCAGCAAAATCTGTACTCCGAAAGCCAAATGGCTCTCCTTCCCTTCTGAGCCCTGCCGTGTGCCTAAAAATGAATTTATAACCACTTATGGGGTATTGCCATACTCGGGAGAAATTGCTTAACAAATCTTGGCGTTCTTTTTCCGCTTTATTTTTTGAGAAGATGAAAAATTTTGCGCTAAAGCTACGTCTTATTGGGGAAAAAAAATAAATTATTTTCACTGCCCAATTCAAATAAAATCTATGAAACAGCTGTGGGATCAAAATGCTCACTACACCCCTAGATTAATTCCTCAAGGGGTATAGTATCACAAATGTCCCTTTTGTGTAGTTTCCACTGTACAGGTACCTTAGGGGCTTCGCAAAAGCGACATGGTGTGAAGAAACCAATTCAGCAAAATCTGTGCTCCAAAAGCCAAATGCCGCTCCTTGTCTTCTGTTCCTTGCCATGTGCCCAACCAGCAGTTTATGACCACATATGGGGTATTTCCGTACTCGGGAGAAGTTGCTTTACAAATGTTGGGGTTCCTTCTTTCCTTTATTTGTTGAGAAAATGAAAAATTTGGAGCTAAAGCTACACCTTATTGAAGAAAAAGGATTGTTTTTATTTTCACTGCCCAATTCTAATAAATTCTATGAAACATCTGTGGGGTCAAAATGATCACTACACCCATAGATGAATTCTTCAAGGGGTGTAGTTTCCAAAATGGGATAACTTTTTGGACGTTTTCATTGTTTTGTCCTCTCAGGGGCTCGGCAAATGTGACATGGCCTCCGCAAACCATTCCTGCTAAATTTGAGCTCCAAAAGCCAAATGGCACTCTTTCCCTTCTCAGCCCTGCCGCGTGTCCAACAGCCGTTTATTACCACATGTGGGGTGCTGTTTTACTCGGGAGAAATTGCTTTACAAATTTTGCAGTGCTTTTTCTCCTTTAGTCCTTGTGGAAATGAGAAAAAATTATCTAAACCTACATTTTCTTTGAAAGAATATAGATTTTCATTTTCATGGCCTACTTCCAATAATTTCTGCAAAAAACCTGCAGCGTTAAAATGCTCACTATACCCCTAGATAATTTCCTCAAGGGGTGCAGTTTCCAAAATGGGGCCACTTGTGGGAGGTTTCCACTGTTTTGGTCCCTCAGGGGCTTGTAAATGCAACATGGCCTCCGAAAACCATTCCTGCTAAATTTGAGCTCCAAAAGCCAAATGGCGCTCTTTCCGTTCTAAGCCCTGCCGTGTGTCCAAACAGCTGTTTATGACCACATGTGTGGTATTGTTTTACTCGGGAGAATTTGCTCTACAAATGTTGTGCTGCTTTTTCTCCTTTAGTCCTTTTGGAAATTAAAAAAAATTAGCTAAACCTACATTTTATTTGAAAGAATGTAGATTTTCATTTTCATGGCCTACTTCCAAAAATGTATGCAAAAAAATTGTCCGGTCAAAATCCTTAATATATTAATATCTTGAGGGGTGTAGTTTCCCAAATGGTGTCACTTTTGGGAGGTTTCCACTATTTTGGTACCACAAGAGCTCTTCAAAGCTGACATGGTGCCTAAAATATATTCTAATAGAAAGGATTGTCCAAAATCCTCTAGGTACTCCTTTGCTTCTGAGGATGGTGCTTCAGTCCAGTAGCACACTAGGGCCACATGTGGGATATTTCCTAAAACTGCAGAATCTGGGCAATAAATATTGAGTTCCGTTTCTCTGGTAAAACTTTGTGTTACAAAAAAAATGGATTAAAAATGAATCTCTGCAACAACAAAAAATTTAATTTGTAAATTTCACCTCTACTTTGGTTTAATTCCTGTGAAACGTCTAAAGGGTTAAGAAACTTCTGTTTTGAATACTTTGAGGGGTGGAGTTTTAAAAATGGGGTGACTTTTTGGAGGTTTCTAATATTTAAGGCCCTAAAAGCCACTTCACAACTGAACTGGCCCCTGCAGGGGCGTAGCTAGAGGCTCATGGGCCCTGATGCAAAAATTCTTACTGGGCCCCCCCCCCCCCGCAAACTTTTCATGGCTGACGGTCTGCAGCTTTCAGCTGCATCGCTGGGTCTCCTAAGTGACCCAACAATGCAGCACTAGCAGCCGGGGGCGTCACTAAGGCTGGGTTCACACACACTATTTACGGACGTAATTCGGGCGTTTTAGCATTGAATTACGTCCGAAAATGCGGCTCAAAAGCGTTGGCAAACATCTGCCCATTCATTTGAATGGGTCTTACGATGTTCTGTGCCGACGGTCATTTTTTTTTACGCGCCGCTGTCAAAAGGCGGCGCGTAAAAAAGACGCCCGCGTCAAAAAAGTGCCTGTCACTTCTTCAGACGTAAATAGAGCCGTTTTCCATGGACTCCATGGAAAACCAGCTTCAATTACTCCCGTAATGGACGCAGCAAAAGACGCCTGCACATGCCATTACGGCTGAAATTACGGTGCTGTTTTCTCCTGAAAACAGCACCGTAATTTCAGCCGTAACGGAGGCTGCCGTGTGAACATAGGGAAATAGCCCCAATACATATGTGTCCGCCCAAAAAAAAGTGTGTATATGAGACAGCATAGCATATCTATAGCACTACGACCCTATAAACTATGGATAGGATTAGATACAGTGGCTCAGCAGACAGTATCACACATGATAGGATTAGATACAGTGGCTCAGCAGACAGTACCACACATGATAGGATTAGATACAGTGGCTCAGAAGGCAGTATCACACATGATAGGATTAGATACAGTGGCTCAGCAGACAGTATCACACATGATCGGATTATATATAGGGCCCAGCAGACAGTATCACACAAGATACGATTAGATATAGGGCCCAGCAGACAGTATCACACATGATTGGATTAGATACACAGCTCAGCAGACTGTATCACACATCATAGGATTAGATACAGGGCCCAGCTCGCTGACATTGCGTCTCCAGCGCTGGACCCAGGACAGGTAAGAATAATAATTTTGCTTCTTTATGTGTTACTGATTATTTTTGTTTGTGTTTTTTTACAGGTTCGGTTGTTGGACTTCGGATACGAGGACTTCAATGACGGCGTTTTTTTTTATTCTCAATAAAATGGTTAATGAGGGTTGTTTTTTTATTTCAATAAAATATTTTTTCTATGTGCTTGTCTTTTTAAACTTTATTATCCCCGCCTTAGTAATGGCCGCCGGCTGATTGACAACCTCCATTACTAAGGCGAGGCTTAATGTTACCCGGTGCAGAGGCCAACACTAACCCCCATTATTACCCCGGTACCCACCACCACCAGGAGTACTGGGAAGAGCCGGGTACGAACCAGTACCCGACCATCTGTAGTGACGGGCAGGCACCGGGGTGGCCGCAGGCTGGTAGTATTAGGCTGGGGAAGGCCAAAAACAGTGGCCCTTCCCACCCGTGTAACGCTGCCTGCTGCTGTGTTGTATCTGGCTGGTTATGAAAATTGGGGGGGACCCGACATCGTTCTTTCCAATTATTATTTGTTTTTTTTTAAATGACGTGGGGTACCCCCCATTTTTCATAACCAGCCAGATACAATAAAGCAGCAGCAGCCTAGCATTACCAGGGTAGGAAGGGCCACTGTTTTTGGCCTTTCCCCTCCTGATAATACCAGCCTGCGGCCACCCCAGTGGCCGACCATCACTACAGATGGTCAAGTACAGGATCGTACCCGGCTCTTCCCAGCACCCCTGGTGGCGGTGGGTACCGGAGTAATAAAGGGGGTTAGTGTTAGCCTCTGCATCGGCTAACACTAAGCCCCGCCTTAGCAATGGATGCTGTCAATCAGCCGGCGGCCATTACTAAGGCGGTAGTAATATAGTTTAAAAAAAAACACAAAGACATAGAAAAAATATTTTATTGAAATAAAAAAAAAACCCACACAACCGTCATTAACCATTTTATTAATAAAAAAAAAGCTGTCATCGAAGTAGTCCTGGAATCCGACGTAGTCCAACGACCGAACCTGTAAGAAAACACACAAAAAATGCTTAGTAACACATGTGTAAGGGTATGTGCACACACACTAATTACGTCCGTAATTGACGGACGTATTTCGGCCGCAAGTACCGGACCGAACACAGTGCAGGGAGCCGGGCTCCTAGCGTCGCACTTATGTACGATGCTAGGAGTCCCTGCCTCGCTGCAGGACAACTGTCCCGTACTGAAAACATGATTACAGTACGGGACAGTTGTCCTGCAGCGAGGCAGGGACTCCTAGCGTCGTACATAAGTATGATGCTAGGAGCCCGGCTCCCTGCACTGTGTTAGGTCCGGGACTTGCGGCCGAAATACGTCCGTCAATTACGGACGTAATTAGTGTCTGTGCACATACCCTAAGGCTTAGATACAGGGCCCATGTGTGATACTGTCTGTGGGACCCTGTATCTAAGCCTACCACAAGGTAGGCTTAGATACAGGGTCCAGCAGACAGTAATCTTATACAGTATAAGATTACTGTGTGCTGGGGCCCTGTATCTAAACCTAGTGTGGTAGGCTTAGATACAGGGCCCAGCAGACAGGATCACACATGGGCCATGTATCTAAGCCTACCATGTGATTGGCTTAGATACAGGGCCCAGCAGACAGGATCACACAATCTGTGATCCTGTCTCATGGGCCCCCTAAGCCTGCTACATGGTAGGCTTAGGGGTTGTGCAGTCCCTAAACATTGATGGCCTATCCACAGGATAGGCCATCAATAGCTGATGTGTCGCCCGGGACCCGCAAATCAGCTGTTTTGAAGGGGCCGCAGCACTCGTACGAGAGCTGCTTCCCCTTCATTTCACTACTTGCTCACACTGTGAATCGCCAACACCGATTCACAGTGTGACCGGAATGAAGGGGAGCAGCTCTCGTACGAGTGCTGCGGCCACCTTCAAAACAGCTGATTGGCGGGTCCCGGGAGTCGGACCCCGCCAGCCAGGGCTCACCTTACCTTCCTCTCTGGCCGCGGCGGGAGTTCTGTCGTCTCGATGCTGTGCGCGGCGCATAGCGCTGTGACGTCATGCGCTGCGCACAGCGCTTGAAGTCAGGACCTCCGCTGCAATCCGGAACCAGGAAGGTAAGTAAAGTATGTTACTATAGTAACAGGGGCCCGCGGCCCGAGTTACTATAGTAACTTTTTATTGATGTGGTGCGGGGGGCCGTGGGCCCCCCTGGCTTCGGGGCCCGGTCGCAATTGCGACCGCTGCGACCCCTATAGCTACGCCAGTGGGCCCCTGTAAAAATAGCCTTTTGAAATTTTCTTGAAAAATGTGAGAAATTGCTGCTAAAGTTCTAAGCCTTGTAACGTCCTAGAAAAATAAAAGGATGTTCACAAAACGATGTCAATCTTATGTAGACATATGGGGGATGTTAATTAGCGACTATTATGTGTGGTATAACTGCCTGTCTTACAAGCAGATACATTTAAATTTAGAAAAATGCAAATTTTTGAAATTTTTCGCTAAATTTGGTGTTTTTCACATTTAAATACTGAATGTATCGAGCAAATTTAGCCAGTAACATAAAGTCCAATGTGTCACGAGAAAACAGTCTCAGAATCGCTTGGATAGGTGAAAGCATTCCGAAGATATTACTACATAAAGTGAAACATGTCAGATTTGAAAAATGAGGCTCTGTCAGGAAGGTCAAAAGTGGCTAAAGAGGGAAGGAGTTAAATTCCCCTGCAGCGCTGCAACAGGAAAAATGAAATATTACATTTAAATCAATGGGATTTTCTTTGTAAAATGCAAATGTGCCGGGCCCTCCAAAGGAAGAGACGCTCTTTGCTCTGGTTAAAAAGGTGAGGGTCCTAAACGGAGGACCCAAACTCAAAATTCTTTAATATGGTATTTAAATAGGTGTTTTCTAAACCAGACAACCTCTTTAAATATTATTATTCCTGAAGTGATTCCTCTAAAGACACTGGCTGCCTTGAGAAACCTTGTAGAGATCACTTCACATGATGCCTTTGTCTTTTTCGACAATCCCAGAATCCTATGCAAACTGCTGTGTCTCAAAGAGTGTTATTGAGGTGTCTGGGACATACTGACAACAGGGTGTATTTGGAATATAAATAAGCCCCAGAGCCCATACAGTACACCCAGCATGCTGTGAATAATCGTGACTTTCTAACCGGTGACCTTGATATTGAGGAGAAAAATCATTATTCATGTTCTATGTGCGTGCAATCAGTATGTGAAATTCAACAAGTGACCTTGAAATGCAGATGTAAAATGTTTTTTAATCTGTGGTCTCGCCAGTCACCATAGGAACACACTTCACCCAAATAAAAAGATGCAAATGGAAATGTCATTTTTAAAATTCCAGGATAGTATTAAAAACCATTGAATAGTTTAAGGACATTTTTTTTCTTTCTAAAATTCAATGCACCTTTCAATGACACTGGCACAAGATGTAATGAATACAGAGTTGTAGTGAATAACACAAAGGGCATTGTCTGGATGGGCCAATGATAATATAAAAACACCTTGGTTCATTAATCCCTTCTTGACCGGGCCATTTTGCGCGTTAATGACCACGGATTATTTTTTGTTTTCTCACAGTCGCATTCCAAGAGTCGTAGCTTTTTTTTTTTATTAAACCAACGACTTCGTCGTATAAAGGCTTGTTTTTTAAGGGATGAATTGTATTTTTCAACTGCATCATTTTTGGTTGCATATAATATAATTAACTTTTATTAACCTCATTTTAGGAGAGAATTGAAAATAAGCCGCTATTCCAGCATTGATTTTCACGTTATAAATTTACGACGTTCACTATGCAGCGTAAATAACATGTTACCTTTATTCTATGGGACGGGACGATTATTGGGATACCAATTATATAAAGGTTTTATAAATTTTCCTACGTTTGCAAAATAAACAATGTAGAAAAGTTTTTCGAAAAAATTTACTTGTTTTTGCATCACCGCATTCCAAGAGCCGTAATTTTTTTATTTTTCCGTCTATGTGGCCGTATGTGGGCTTGATTTTTGCGGGGCAAGGTGTAGTTCTCATTAGTACTATTTTGTGGTACATGGGACGTATTGATTAACTTTTATTTTTTATGGGGGGAATGGGAGAAAAAAAATATTTTTTTGGACGCCGTTCATCCAGCAGTTTAATTAATGTGTTAATTTTATTGTTTGAGTCATTACAATCGCGGGGATACTTTATATGTGTGTGTTATGTGTTTTGACACTTTTACTAAATAAAACCACTTTTTGGGGGAAAAAAGTGGTTTTATTTTATTTTGACTGTAATCTTTTTTTTTTGTTTTTTTTTTTGTAAAAATTTACTATTTTACTTTTTTTTTTGTCCTACTAAGGGACTTCACTTTGCGATCTTTAGATTTTTGGTCTTTGATCTTTGGTCTTTGATTTTTGATCTTTGGTATACTTATTTTTTTTTTTCTTCTTGGACTTTATTTGCTTTATTTGGCTTTGTTTTGTTGCTTTCTTTTCATGTTAGATTTTTAGGATAGATTCTGAGTCGTGGCTCTGATTACCGTTTAGTCTTTTCTTAGGGAATTAGTAATTTGTCGTTGTTATCCGATCTACTTATAATGGATTGGTTGCTAATGAAATAAAGAGAATTGAGACCGAGATCAAAATTCGATGGAATAATTAACTGCTGTCTTTTGATTGGTCTAGCACTAGCAGAATCACTTTGTCATTAGTGGATTTCTCAAGTCTCCCTGGAACATTATCACACATGGTAAAACGTAAGAGCGGAAGCGATTATGGAATTATCATAGAATCACATTCACAGGGATCAGCAACTCCCAAGTGATGTAAACATGAGTGACGTCTTAGAGGCAGCTCAAGTCTGAATGTAAGAAATTCTTATTTAACGTCTTCTATATTATAGGGTAAAGGTTAACAAATATTAAATATTTCCACTTAGTAAGTAGTAACAATCCAAACATATCAGTGCAAAGTTAAAGGGGTGCTCTCATCAAGACACTTTTTAAATTGAAGCCAGTCCAGCGATCATCTGATCGTCGGAAGTCACGTTCAGAAACCCCTCTGATTGTCACTTGGGATCAGGAGGGAATTTTTTCTTTTTTAGGGCAGATTGGTTAATGCCTTATTTTTTTTAACCTTCCTCTGGATCAGTAGGGTAAAACGAAGTTCTACCCATATCCCTTCCCTTTCTTCCATCCCTTGGTTAAACTTTGACATATGTCTTTTTTCAACCATTCTCACTATGTAACCCCTGGTTTTCCTGCAGGGAACATGTAGTATTACATTCCGACCATTCAAATAAATGGCTGGCCATGTAATACATAGATGGACTGGGCCCGTCAGATCAAGCTCTTTTTTAGTGGCTCTCCACTGTGGCTAATAGAGGAGGGTCCTGAGAGGAGGAACGCCCCTATGACCTTCGTTTGCCCCTGAACTGAAGATATGAAGGCCTTAAACTTTGCAGTTCACAGGCTTAGGAACGGAAGACCAGAAATTCTGAGGTGTCTTTTGGTATAGAGGGTCAGGGTTCCTTTAATAAGTTGTCCAGGTCCTGAGTCAGCAAACCTTCTGCACACCACCCACCAGACTATGCCCATCACCATATTTTACTTTTATGGTGTTCCTACTATGGAATGCTTTATATTTTTTATGCCGCACATAATTGGACTGATGATGTTCAATTTTGACATACTTTATCTCTCCATAGAACAACCAAATGACTTTTGGGTCATACAGTTATGAATATTTAGAAGGATAAAAACATTTTAAGGCAATAACGTTGAGCATATAAATTTTTCCTTTACCTGTTCTATAAAGCATCTTTTGATTAGCATTTTATTAAGCGTGACTCATGGCTGCAGAATTTCCTTGGTGTTCTGGTATAGACGTGTAAACTGATGAGCAGTCATTGTCACGTAGCTGCTGCAAACTCATTTTTGTTATGCGGGTATATATGGACAATTCCTTTAAAAGTCAAAGTACTTTATATTGTTAATGTACAGTAAACCAAAAATAGCTAACGTTGGTCAGCTTTGTATGACCTAAGCAATAAAATACACTAGTAGAGCTTAGGCGGGCTGACTTTGTCAGATATAGCAAAGCAGATTATATCAGATGTAGTAGAGCTAAGATTATCATATGTCATAACTCACTGTGATATCACAATGTTTCATATGTAGAATTAAGGCCCTTTTACACAGGCCAATGATCATGGGAAACACTCGTTCATCGACTGATCTGCTCCTTTAATCAGCATTAAATATTATCGTTGTCGGCAGCACATCTCCCTGTGTATACAGGGAGATGTGCTGTCAACATGATGGAAATGTATGGGGACGAGCGATCGTAGTAACGATCTCCCGTCACCATACATTACTGATGAAAAGAGCAAACGAGCGCCGATCAACGATCTATCTTGTTGATCGGCGCTCGTTTTCACCATATCGGACCGTGTAATAGGACCCTAACATAGCTCTGCAGATAAACTTACTACATAATCTTAACCTGGTGAGCGATCTCAAAAAATGGAGCCAAATTCGGCTCTACTATATCTGTATTGTATCTGAGAAGTGGATATTCTTTGGAAACAAAGTACACTAAGGTGGAGTTGAGATTTCGAAGAGTATTTTCCGGTTTTAGCAAATAAAGTTTATTCCTTGTAAAATTAAAATCTATGCCATTTTCTTATATACCTAATGTTAATTCCTAATGGTTTTCAAGATCTCTGCTTGCAGTCATTAAATAAAAACTCGAATTGTTTGCATCCAGAGTTTGAAAAGCTGTTATGTAACGAGCCCAGCACCTGTGTGTCCATTACATGACAACGACAGCTTTTACTGATGTAAACAATGAATGTTCCTATTGACTGACTGCAAGCAGAGATTTTGAAAAGGGTGACAAATCGATACAGAAAGTATATTAGAAAAGATGTAACTTCATTATAAGATGAATAAGCTTTATTTGCTGAAACGGAAAAGTGGTGGACGAGTTATGGCTGAAGCTTGCAGGTCCTGTGAGCTGTTAGTCCTTTGTCTCAGGTATCCATCTCTATGCCGTTGATGTAGTTGAATCCTCATCCTGTTTTATATTATCCTCAGAATCCTGTTGTAACTCCTACCCAATTCTAAGCTGTGAAAATACTAGTGCCTGAGTAGGTGACAAGAAAAACAGGGGGGTAGGTGTAAGTGAGGAGGTATGAAGAGTGTCAGGGTAATGATGAGAAATCGTAGCAAGTCTTACGGGTGGATTCAATTTCATTCTTTTTTTTTACAAGTGTAGAATTGTGTATATTCACATATGTGTTGTTGTGGAGATGTGGTTGTACAATGTAACAATATGGGGATATAATTAAACTCCTATGTTATTTGCGGTAATGTATTGTGACTATCTGACATCTGTTAGGAAGATTTCTTCCCTTGTGCATGAATATTACAGAACAAGAAACCTCATTTCCACCCCGCACTGCAGCTAATACCAGGCTATAAATGCCTGTTGTCTTCTTTGCAGCAAAATAAATAAAACCATTAATGTATCCTCTCCCTGAATTTATGTTTTCTTTAAAAATTCAAATAAACAGATCAATTTTAATGGCAAAATCATTTGTTTGGGTCCACATTTATAAAGAATTCAGTGAGATTTCGAGTAGCACAGAAAGTGTGATTAACATGCTGAAATCACTAACACTTGTGTGTCATTTGTATCTTGTAAGTGTTGGGGGGGGGGGAATCTATTAGTACTCTGGTTGCTGGGGAGAAAAGGCATACGAAGTTGTAAGTTGTATTATGCAGCACTTATAAAGTTATATAGAAAGGATTTGTCAGCTCTTGTGTCGTTCCTCTGTTATTCCAACTGAAAATACATGAATACATTGACCACTGGGTGTTACCATTCCTATACCTCCCAACCGTCCCGGATTTCAAGGGACAGTCCCGAATTCTGGACGCTGTCCCGGGCGGCCGGCGGTATGCCCAGGGTGTCAACTGCATCTGCGTCTCCAGGACGCAGATACAGTTGAACCCAACACTGAAGCAAGGATCCGTTAACTCTCTGTTCAGCATTAGTACAGAGCGGAGGAGCAGAGAGAGCTCCTCCACTTGTCAAGGACTCCCCAAGCACAGCACTACTTAAAGCACTGAGCCCGGGGAAGCCCTTGTTGTCTGTCCATATAGGGACAGTGATGTCGGGCTTTTAACTATGGAATCCCCAGCTAGTGCAACACAAGTTCTCTGGCCGGGGACTCATGTTTTGGGAAAGCCCTTGACGTCACTGACGTCAGTGGCTACTCCTGGAGCGGAATCCCCTGCCAGAGCGTTGCCGATGCTCTGGACAGGGTTTCCGCTCCTAGAGGGAACCTCTGACGTCACTGTTCATATATGGACAGTGACGTCAGGGGTTCCCCCTGGAGTGGAATCTCTGGCCACAGCGTGGCCGATGCTCTGGCTGGGGATCCGCACCTAGAGGGTGCCCCAAAGGCGCTAGTTACACGAGGGTAGCGCTATCTACAGGGGCGGTGGTGCAATCTTCAAGGGGGTGTGGCACTATCTACATGAGCACTGTGGCTCTATCTACAGGGGACACTGTGGCGCTATCTACATGGGCACTGTGTGTGGCACTATCTACATGGGCACTGTGGCACTAACTTTGTGGGCACTGGTACTTTATATGTGGGCACTGGCACTAGAAGCAGCAAAGGGGACGTTATACTGTATGGGGGCAGCTAAGGCGGCATTATATTGTAAGGGACAGTTATGTCAGCATTATACTTTATGGGGTCAGCTAAGGGGGTGTTGTACTATATGGTGGCAGCTAAGAAGACATTATACTGTATGGGGCAGCTATGGGGGCATTATACTAGGGGCATCTATGTGGGCATTATACTGTATGGGGCATCTGTATGGGCATTATACTGTATGGGAGCAGCTATGGGGCAATATACTGTGTTGGGGAAGCTATTTTGCATTATTCTGTGTGGGAGGCACTATAGGGGCATGATACTGTGTGGAGGGTTCTATAGGGGCAGTACACTGAAGAAAGGCACTATCGGAACATAATGCTGTATGGGCTGTACCGGGTGTGTATGGGTGGAGATTGGTTGGGGTTAGAGGTGTGGCTTAAAAGGAAAAAAAGTGCTGGTTTGGTTGTCCCCCGCATTTTTGAAAGTTGGGAGGTATGCATTCCCCTTGTCTGTTGGGCATGTCCCCACATAGTCTGACACTGTCCAATCAGTGCTCAAATTGTACATGGGGGATGATTGACATGGGGAATGATAATGCCAAGTTGTCAATTTATTCTTACATTTTCAGGACGAATAATGGAGGATTGGTACAGAAAAAGTACTTCAGCATTGTTACTTAATGAGGAATACAAGTATTTACTAAAAGAGATGACAGGTCGTGTTTAAATTAGGTAATCTCTTAGATACCCTGAATGAGGGCTTATTTAGAGGAATGCGATATACGTCCGTGCAACATGCGTGATTTTCTTGCGCCTCGCACGGACTTATGTTAGTCTATGGGGCCGTGCAGAATGCACGTGGGTTTCACGCAGCGTGTGTCCGCTGTGTAAAACTCACGACATGTCCTATATTTATGCGTTGTTCGTGCATCACGCACCCATTGAAGTCAATGGGTGCGTGAAAATCACGCGCAGCACACTGAAGCACTTCCGTGTGACGCGCGTGATTCGCGCAACAGCAGTAAAAAGTATGAATGAAAACAAAAGCACCACGTTCTTTTCTGTTTACAAACATACAGAGTCATAATGATGGCGGCTTCGCGAAAATCACGCAGCCACACATCATACGCGTCTGACACACGGAGCTGTTAAGTACCTTTTGCGCACGCAAAACGCCACGTTTTTTGCGCGTGCAAAACGCACACGCTCGTGTAAATCCGGCCTTATATTGTGTGAACATATCCTTAGATTGTCAAATGTAACAACTTCTGTTTGCAGCCCTTACCGGGCTTTTTTGTTTTACCCAGTTTTTCACAGACTTGGAGAGACCTAAGAAACAACATTGTTATAAAGAGTTACATTCCATCGCCTTCTCCAGCCATCTTGACCCTAAGACACTGTAAGTTTTACAGCACTTCTGGAAGCCACAGTAGCAGAGAGGGAGCACCGGATGGTTAGAGAAGGAGTAGGAATGTAACTCTGTATAACAATGCGGTAGTATAATTATAGCGCTATTGTTTGGAATTGAGTCATTGAATTATATGCTGAGAAATCCATAGCCAGTTTCAGTTTCTATGTGGTGGCAGATTTTATGGATGACGGACAAAAATATTTAGTCTCTGAATACACAGTCCTCTTTTTACTAAAACCTAATGTGATCTTTAAGGCCATGTTCACTGCAGGACTGGCCTAAAATCCGCAGTAAAACTTTCATCCGTTGCATTGTAAAGTTGGAAATTCGGCACGCATAGTATTATACTTTGTTCGGGATTTCCAGTGCGGATCGTGTGAACGTCACATTCACCCAATGGCTTAATATTGGCCTCAGCGATTAACCCAAAAACCAGGTAATGTATGTGAAGATATAAGAATTACCTCCAAGTATGGGAATATATAGCACAAGGATATTTCTCCAAAATTCAGGGCCAAACCATGAGCAAAGTAAGCTGAATAGTAAAAAAAAACAAAAAACAAAACCTTTTTAGGTGTTTATTCACACCACCACCTATTCCCCATCCCAAAGAGGATGTTCCAGTGCTTCCCACCATCATGTCTTAGAGAAAATAATGTCATGATCCTTGAGGCAGGTTATTCCTGCACTTTTTTGGAAATGTGGCCCTATGAAGTAGAGGACCACCCATAGGGAACAAGGCCATCTTGGGATAGGGCCCCTTCTTCACAGACCCGATAGCAGCCGCTCAGGATACATTTATGGTATGTACATTCTTGTGAAATTGTGAAAATCTCTGCGCAATGATCATGATCCTTCTCTTTTCTAATATTAAATGAAAGAATTGCCAATAGCTCAGGGAATCCGAGGACAGGCAGATGTCATACTAATAGATTGTCATGTGCATCTTTGACTTCACTAAGCCACTTTCCCTACTGCCTCCGGTTTACTATGACTTAAGGGACTTAAAAACATCTGCTTTTTCTTTGTGCAAATGCCAGTTACAGTTTCAAGTAAAAGGCCTGTTCAATGGTATTGTAATTATGCTCATATCACAATGATCTGTTCCATCTTTTTAAATTTTTTTCCATTTACAACAACCTGCGTTCAACTTACTATTTTGTTTTATGTTTTTAGGAAGACAAATGGCAGTGTCTGTTCCCTATGTGGAATGTTGAGGACTGGAAGACAGCCTAGGTGTTGAGACTTTTCACTATGGGAACAGCGACGGAAGAACTAGTGGTGGTAGAGGATGATTCCTCATTGAATCCCTTGTGCTTTGAGTGTGGTCAACAGCACTGGACCAGAGAGAACCACCTGTACAATTACCTGAATGAAGTGGACGATGACCTGGTATGCCACATTTGCCTTCAACCATTGCTACAGCCACTGGATACCCCATGTGGCCACACTTTCTGCTACAAGTGCCTCAGAAACTTCCTACAGGAGAAAGACTTTTGTCCGCTGGACCGAAAGCGACTGCACTTTAAACTGTGCAAGAAATCTAGTATCCTGGTGCACAAACTTCTGGACAAGCTTGTTGTCTCTTGTCCGTTTTCCAATGCCTGCAAGGACACCATGCAGCGCTGTGATGTGGAGGCTCATCTGAAAAATAGGTGAGATTGCTCGAATGCAGTTTATTGTTATTGTTGTGAAACAAGTTACGGTTATCAAAGAGCTCCTAGAACAGTGGTCAGTTCTATTCTCTTACATCAAATTTCATTTGGAGTTTCACTAAATTTGCACATCCGCCGCAATTATGGACCTAAATCCGGGTCATGGAAGGGTATGTAGCGATTGCTTCCATGTTCAAATACAACTTTGGGTGTAATTGATGTATAAAAGTTTGTCTCCAACTTGGCATCTTCTTCAACTTGACAGAGGCAGATATTTGGAAGAAAGGGCAACTGCAAGAGCAAAAACAAAAAATATGTTAAAAAGGTGGTCCAGTGAGAAAAAAAATGGATGGCCTCAGGATAGGCTATTAAAGTGTGACAAAACTTTTGACGTCACAGTGACATGTCAGACGTTTTGATCAGTCGGGGTCCAAACACACCAACCGATCGCTAAAATGAAGCTGCGCAAGCGGTCAGGTGAGTGCTATGCTGCTTCGTTTCTGATCGGCTTTGCTTGGCTTTCATCGGACAGCCGAGCGACTTGTGTACGGGCTCAATAGAAAGTCTAAGTCCATGGACTGTCAAAAGTTTTATGAAAGTTTAATATCTGATCAGTAGGGGTCCGACTCTCGGAAACCCAAGCTGATCAACTGTTTGAAGAGGCTGCGGCACTCCGGTGAGTTCTTCTTCCCCTCCTTCACTTACGCTGCTCCATACTGTAATATGTCGTCACACTCGTAGCGGCGGTTCACAGTATTACAGCTTCCTCCCATTCAAGTGAATCTTGAAGATAGGACATTATCTTTATCTCATCAGACAACCCCTTTAAATATTGTGTTGAACTGCACATTCTTTTAGAACACTTAGGCTATATTCAATGAAGGCAGAATTGTTGAGGATTTTTGTTGCGCTTACGCAAAGTACATTGCAGGCTATTACAAAACCCCATTGACATGTGGCCGAAAAAAATCTGCATAAATTGTAGATCATGATACTCTGCCCCTATTTGTTGCAGATTTTTAGCAGAATTTTGCTGCAAATTTCACTTTTTGCCGTAGGAAATCTGCAGTAAAATCCCCATACAACACATAAATGCATGTTTAAGTGGTACATGCAGGATTTTCTGTTGCATATTTTAATTCAAAGGGGGAAAGATATCCACGATATATAGAGCAGCATCCCCTAAAATCTGCATTGATTTTTTTCTACTTCATTTGTATAGGATTTTGTAAACCCACATTCACTTGCATTGGACTGTGGTTTGTTGCAGCAGTAAATTGGCCACTTCTGAACACAGGACGGCTGGATTCACACAGGATGGAAATCGGTGGAATGTCCCAGCCATGTGGATGAGATTTGAACAAATCTCCTCCACATGCTGCTGAATATTTTCCGGACGGAAATCAGAGCATTCTGCAGATTTTCAACAACGCAGTATGCTCATTCTGTTCTGTATGTTCACTGCGGATTTCATAATTTCAATGTCAATGGGTAAAGTCCGCAGGAAAATACGCAGCAAAAACCGCATGTGACATGTGCAGATTATGCTGCAGAAACGCTGCGGAAATGCTGCAGAAAATCTGCAGTATTTCCGTCCCGTGTGAACCTAGCCTATTCAGATGGGCGTTGTAAAACGCGTCAGTGTTTCATCAGGGAAAAACTGACATTTTTCAGAGTTGAATTAGTATTGTGTAAAGGTGCGTTCTGTGTTTCAGCTTTTAACACCAGTGCAGCATCAGTGAACAGCAGTTTTTCACATTCGTTAAAACAAAAACTGCCTGCTTTTTTTTCAGAATACCCTAGCAATCCATCAGTAAAAAATGGATGCACTCGGATAGCGTCAGTATGCTGTCCGATTTTCTTACTGACATAGACTTAAATGGGCGAGTCTAACGACAGAATCGAACCAAACTAGTGTGTGCTGCGAATTTCTCTTCAAGGACCGAGGGTCTGTACGGAAAATTGGACTTGCTAATGAGCTCATTGACTTTGCTGGGTCAGTGTTCAGTCCGGGTGCTATAAGTTCTACTCTCGGACAGCACATGGACGTAAACATCGCTTATCCGAATAGGCCCTAAGACGGAAAATCTGTGAACAAAATATTCTTTGTTAATCAAACAGATACACTTCAGAATGAATAGAAGTAGGAAAAAGTGAAATATAGGAACTCTTAAGGCCCTTTTACATGAGCCAATCATAGGGCACACAAGCGTTCATATATTTTTCTATGTGGCAATGTTTTGTTATCCTTTATACTTTTCTTTGTTTTTCAGTACTTTTGATCAGTATATAAATGTAGTTGCTGTGAAAAGGCACAAAACAGATTTCTGAATACAATGTTTGCCATGTACAGTGAGATAGCACACCAGTAAAGTATTGCATGCTGGTACTCCCTTTGGTGCATTCAAGCTATGGCTGTAGAGCACACAATCGAGTAAAGAAGTATTAGTGGGCACCATATATACCGTCTTTCACTGATCTGCTGATGAACCGTTTTTCCACTTTGCTTACTAATTTAGCCCCTTTCCTCTCCTTCTAAAAATAATTTTGAGTATTAGGTTTGGAAAACTCATCACAGGGAAGGCAGAGGAGATTTACCAGTTGCCAATTTCTCATTATGTGGTTATTGCTGACTATAATTCTCACATTTCCTGCGTTCTTTTCTACATTCTCTCTACCTTTCCTCACTTGAATTTTTCCCTGCTGCGTTCTATTATTTTTACTTTCAGACTAACAGCTTGACAATTATTTTTGGAAGCTGATACAGACTTTGTGGTATAATATCCCAAATTCATCTTCACCCATAATTATTTCTTATTTTCCATTAACATATATGTAGCTATGCTTATATATTACATGGAATAAAACTGGGGATAATGGAACAAGAGAAGGACCTGGGTATTCTGGTAACAAATAAGCTAAGCAGCACTCAATGTCAAGCAGCAGCTGCAAAAGCAAATAGGATTTTAGAGTGTATCAAAAGAGAGATAAAAACCTGTGATTCAAATTTAATATTACCCCTCTATAAATCAATGTAGGGCCACATCTTGAATATGGAATTCAGTTTTGGGCTCCAAATTGTAAAAAGGATATAGGATAACTGGAGAGTTTTCAAATGCGGATGAGTAGATTATTAAATGAGATGGGAGGTGTCGCTTACAATAAAAAGGCTAGAAAAATTGGACTTGTTCAGCTTGGAAAAAAAGACTCCTTAGAAGGGATCTTATTAACATGTATTAGTATATGTGTGGTCAATACAGAGAACTAGCACATGATCTGTTCTTTCCAAAGACTCTTCATAGGACCAGGGGACATTCATTGCATGAGAAAAGGCGTTTCAGACATCAATATAGGAAAGGGTTCTTTACAGTCAGGCTATATTCACACGACAGTGAAAAAAAATGTCCATTAAAAATGGATCAACTGTCAGTATTTCATGGCCATTTTGCATCAGTGTCTCTAAATTTTCATCCATTTCCAGTCCATCTGTCCGTTTTTATGGCCGTTTTGCATCAGTTTTTCATAGCCGTTAAAAAAAAATTATGAATTTCATTGGTCAGACTTTTTTTGTCCCAACCCCCTGAAAACACCCAAAAGAAGGTCACATGTTCACCTAGACACTATTTACAGCCTCCATGATATGATGCCACACACCTCCCTGTATATGATGCCACACAGACCTCCTGTATATGATGCCACACAGCCCCCCTGTATATGATGCCACACACCTCCCTGTATATGATGCCACACAGACCTCCTGTATATGATGCCACACAGCCCCCCTGTTTATGATGCCACACAGACCTCCTGTATATGATGCCACACAGCCCCCCTGTTTATGATGCCACACAGACCTCCTGTATATGATGCCACACAGACCTCCTGTATATGATGCCACACAGTCCCCTGTATATGATGCCACACACCTCCCTGTATATGATGCCACACACCTCCCTGTATATGATGCCACACACCTCCCATTATATGATGCCACACAGTCCCCTGTATATGATGCCACACACCTCCCTGTATATGATGCCACACACACCTCCCTGTATATGATGCCACACACCTCCCTGTATATGATGCCACACACCTCCCATTATATGATGCCACACACTTCCCTGTATATGATGCCACACACCTCCCTGTATATGATGCCACACACCTCCCTGTATATGATGCCACACACCTCCCTGTATATGATGCCACACACCTCCCAGTATATGATGCCACACACCTCCCTGTATATGATGCCACACACTTCCCTGTATATGATGCCACACAGCCCCCCTGTATATGATGCCACACACCTCCCTGTATATGATGCCACACACCTCCGTGTATATGATGCCACACACCTCCCTACATTTGATACCACACAGCCTCCTTGTATATGCCACACAGCCTCCCTGTATATGCCACACATCCTCCCTGTAGATTATGCCACACACCTCCCTGTATATGCCACACACCTCCCTGTATATGCCACACACCTCCCTGTAGATGCCACACAGCCTCCCTGTATATGATGCCACACAGCCTCCCTATATATGATGCCACACAGCCTTCCTGTATATGATGCCACACAGCCTCCCTGTATATGATGCCACACAGCCTTCCTGTATATGATGCCACACAGCCTCCCTGTATATGATGCCACACAGCCTCCTGTAGATGCCACACAGCCTCATTGTAGATGCCACACAGCCTCACTGTAGATGCCACACAGCCTCACTGTAGATGCCACACAGCCCCCCTGTAGATGCCACAAAGCCCTCCTGTATATGATGCCACAGAGCCCTGATGTATATGATTCCACACAGGCTGGCATGAATGCCCTACATACTCACCGATGCAGCGCTGTCTTCTTCAGGTAAGGTCCCTCATCTTCATGGAATCTGCGGTGACGCGATGACATACACTTACCGATGCAGCGCTGTCTTCTTCTGGTGTGGTCGCTAGTCTGCAAAGGCGCATTTGCAGAACCCGTGAGACTTGCGACCAGACCAGAAGAAGTCGGCGCTGCATCGGTGGGTATCTGTCGTCGCGCCACCGATAGTAGTTCCCTTGCAAATCCCCATGTCACAGATCCGTTTTTAACGGTTGTTACATGTATTGACAGCCGATAAAAACTGATCCATTGACTTCTATGGGGGCCGTCAGGCCGCTAAAACGGACAAAAATAGGACATGTCTAATTTTTTGACGCCCTTTATTCACGGGCCGTTAAAAAATGGCCGTGTAAATACACCCATAGAACATCATTGTTCTGAAAACGGCCGTCTGACGGCCGTTTATCCCTGTTGTGTGAACAAGGCCTTAGAATAGTCAAACTGTTGAATGCCCGACCCCAATAGGTAGTGATGGTAAATAATGTCAGCATTTAAAAAAAGACTAGATGATTATTTACTGACAAATGGCATATAATTAATCAAGCAATTAATGACATGTAATTGATTGAGAAAGGTTGAACTTGATGGAACTGTGTCTTTTTTCAACCTATGTTCCTATGTAATTATATACTGTATAACAGAATGGAACATCGATGGGGTGCAAAATGACCCCACGATGCACCTATGTATTTAAGACAAACTTAAAATTTACTTTGAATCCAATATTTTTTTTAATTATATTGTACTATAAGCATTCTTTAAACATTTAAATGAGTTTAACCCTTACATTTCCTATCACTAAATGAAGATAAACTTTCTGTTCATCTCCATAAAACTTTGAAAAACAGGAAAACTATTAGAGCATGTTTGGATTCAGAAGTGCATATGCATGCTCTATATTTTCAGCATCAAAATATTGCTTGTATTATGTTTACTTTTGTTAGAAACGCAGAAGATTGACGCCAGAAAAATACCACATGATCCATCTAGTCTTCCTTTTATTTTATTTCATTTTTATTTTTAATCTTAGAATACAGTTAGGTCCAGAATTATTTGGACAGTGACACAATCTTCATGACTTGGGCTCTGCTGCCACCACATTGAATTTGAAATGAAACAACTGAGAAGCAATTGAAGTGTAGACTTTCAGGTTTAATTCAAGGGGTTGAATAAAAATATCCTGTGAAACGTTTAGGAATTGCAACCATTTTTCTACACAGCCGCCTCATTTCAGGGGCTCAAAAGTAATTGGACAAATTAACATTACCATAAATAATTATGTTTTTAATACTTTGTAGAGAATCCTTTGCAGGCAATGACTGCCTGAAGTCTGGAACCCATGGACATCGCCAAACGCTGGGTTTCCTCCTTTGTGATGCTTTGCCCGGCCTTTACTGCGGCGTCTTCAGTTGTTGCTTGTTTGTGGGTCTTTCTGCCTTAAGTTTTGTCTTAAGCAAGTGAAATGCAGCTCGATCGGGTTGAGATCTGGTGATTGACTTGGCCATTGCAAAATATTCCACTTATTTGACTTAAAAAACTCCTGGGTTGCTTTCGCAGTATGTTTTGGGTCATTGTCCATCTGTCCTGTGAAGCGACGTCCAATCAACCTTACTGCATTTGGTTGAATCTGAGCAGAAATAAATCCCTGAACACTTCAGAATTCACCCGGCTGCTTCTGTCTTCAGTCACATCATGAATATACACTAGTGACCCAGTGCCTTTGGCAGCCATGCATGCCCATGCCATCACACTGCCTCCACCATGTTTTACAGAGGATGTGGTGCGCTTTGTATCATGAGCCGTTCCAAGCCTTCTCCATACTTTCTTCCTCCCATAATTCTGGTACAGGTTGATCTTAGTTTCATGCGGTTCCAGAACTGGGCGGCTTCTTTACAAGTTGTTTGGCAAAGTCTAATCTGGCCTTTCTATTTTTGAGGCTGATTAATGGTTTTCACCTTGTGGTGAACCCTCTGTATTAGCTCTCATGAAGTCTTCTCTTTATGGTAGACTTAGATACTGATACACCTTCTTCCAGGAGATGTTCTTCACTTGGGTAGATGTTGTGAAGGGGTTTTTCGTCACCATGGAAAGGATTCTGCGATCATCCACCACTGTTGTCTTCCGCGGACGTCCAGGCCTTTTTGAGTTCACGAGATCACCAGTGCGCTCTTTTTTTTCAAGAATGTACCAAACTGTTGATTTGGCCACTCCTAACATTAGTGCTATCTCCCTGGTGGATTTCTTAATTTTTTTCAGCCTAACGATGGTCTGTTTCACCTGCATTGAGATCTCCTTTGACGTGATGTTGTGGGTTCACAGCAACAGCTTCCAAATGCAAATGCCACCCCTGAAATAAACTCCAGACCTTTTACCTGCTTAATTGATGATGGATTAACAAGGGAATAACCCATGCAGCCCATTAAATCGCTTTTGAGATAATTGGCCAATTACCTTTGGACCTTTTGAAAAAGAGGCAGCTACATATTAAAGAGCTGTAATTCCTAAACAGTTCCTCAAATTAGGATGTGAATAATCTGAAATTAAAGCTGAGAGTCTGCACTTTAAGCCCATATTGATTATATAACTGTATATTCAATATGTTTTGGTAAACAGCTAAAATGCCAAAACTTGTGTCACTGTCCAAATAATTCTGGACCTAACGGTATATATATGTTTATCACAGGCATGTGTAAATTCAATTAGGGTATGTCTACATCAGTGGCCGATGAAGTAGAAAATAGGCCCTGGTATGTTTCAATAGTCCTCCAATAAAAAATTTTTTTACGACATTGCTTCTAATCTTCTCGCCAACTATGTTCAGATTGTGCCCCCTTGTTCTTGTGTTTAGTTTCTTATTACAAACACTTCCCTCCTGAACCTTTTTTTAAATAGTAATTATACTTTCACAAAAGTTTTGATATGTCACAGAGACATATTTTTGATTAGTGGGGGTCAAGGTGCTAAGACCAACACTATCTCTGGAACGCAAGTACATTCTCAGCTGAGCACTCTGCACCTTCGGCTATGATCTGCGCTACATGTTAGGCTAAAGACGGGCTCATAGACGTACTATGTGAGCCCGTCTTTCGGTTGACCAGGAGAGTCGATCACAGTTGAAGGTGTAGTAGTCTCTATAAAATATCAAAAGTTTTTTGAAAGTACAGTTACTCTTTAAATATCAAACCTACTACACACTCTTGTGTCATTGGCAAACAGGCATATCTCACCTACCAAACCTTCTCCTATGTCACTTACAAGCATAAAAAAAAGAATAGGGCCCAGAACAAAACCTGGTCCATCATTTGCAACTAGTCTCTCTTCAGAATATACACCATTAACAATAACACTCTGATATCTATCTATTAGCCCACTGCGCATCCACTGAAATAACCAGGGATTTAGTCCAATTTTTAATAACTTGAAGCACTTTATGTGGAACTTTATCAAGGTCTTTTCTGAAATCCAGATAGGCGATATACACGGCATAAACTTCATCCAACACTTTTGTGACATCGTCAAAGAATTCAATGAGATTGGTTGGACATAATCTGCCCTCAGTAAAGCCATGCTGCTTTGGGTCTAACAAGTTGTTAGTTTTTAGTTGGTCGGCTATCCTTTATTTCAGGAGGGTTTACATTATTTTTACTTCTACAGATGTAATGCCATCTGGCCTGTAGTTACCAGCTTCTTTTTTACTACCCTGCTTATGGTTTGGTGCAACGTTGGCCATTCTCCAATAGTCATTATTAGGGAATGGTTTAACAAGTCCGTTCTTTAGGAACTCTAAGGTGGATGCCATTTGGACCCATCGCCTAATTTAACTGTAAACGCGCATGTTCACCAAAAACATCTGCTTCCAAAAACACTGGAGCTGAACCCTAAGGCCCTGTTCACATGTTGTGATGTACAGTTAGCGTGTATGCTGAGAAAATACAAATGTGAAAAAAAACCTCTCTCCAGGTTGTATAAATCCCTGATGGAAATAAAGTCAAGGAAAATAAAATTTAATTGTGTTATAAAATGGGAGAAGGAATTGAATAACGATTGTGTTCTTGATTGGAACATAATATTTCAAAATATTTCTAAAGTATCGATAAGCATGAACCATCAGCTTATTCAGTTCAATTTGATACATAGGCTTTACTATACGCCAGTCCTTTTGAGTAAGTTCTCGATTAATAAAGCTTCTAACTGCCCCAGATGTGGTGCAGCGGAAGCAAACTATTTGCACATGTTATGGAATTGTATTAAGATTGCTGATTACTGGGATAGAATTTTTAAAAACATTTTGGAAAAAATAGATCCAGATATAGTGTTTTCAACCTCAACTGGTATTGCTGGGTGATGATTCCAAATTAAAAATTTCTAAGGAAAAAAAATGTGGATTAATAAAACTATTATTTATTGCAAAATTACTAATAGTTAGAAAGTGGATATCTAGCTCCCCACCGGAGTTTAATGCTTGGGTAAATAATGTAAAAATTATAATGAAATATGAGAAAATCTATAATCAAGGCAAACACCGTAAAACCTATTGGGGGGAGTGGTAAGAATTTTTGTTCTCTTTGTTTTTTGTTTTTTCTTTTACCAAGATCGGTCTTGAGAGGGTGGGGGGTGGGAGTAGGGGGAAAATGTAAAAATGTGCATAATTGTATTTTCTTTATTCCTTACTTGTATGGAATTTTATATTGTATTGAATAAAATAAAAAAATAAAAAAAAAATAAAAAACAAAAACTGTAAACGCGCATGTTCACCAAAAACATCTGCTTCCAAAAACACTGGAGCTGAACCCTAAGGCCCTGTTCACATGTTGTGATGTACAGTTAGCGTGTATGCTGGGAAAGTTCCAACGTTCATGCTAAACATGTCCATAGGGCTACATTAGCCCGACGGAGGCCAGAAGTGTGTGCTTTTGAACTCCGTCTGGTCGTTATACATTTGTATCTTGCAAAAAATGCCATTCCATACCATTGTATCCAGTAAATAAGGTAATACTGTTTTTACAGTGGGACCCTATGGGCTATGGATGCTAATACCATGCCCAAACATATTATGATTTAAAAGGCCGCCTTCTGAAAATACTGATCAAAATTAGCTATTCAAATGGTCAGCGACAGCCTTTTCCCCATCAATATAGTAATTTTTCCTATTTCTAATTTTTGTAATTTCAGTTTTTCCTCTGTCACTAATATACCACCTTCTGTCTAATTTTATACAAACACACCGGATCAGATTCAGGGTTCAGGATACAGCTTCTGGGTTTAGGGGAGACATCGGAGATGAATTCTCAGCATAAGAACAACCGCCAGGAAGGCCCAAGCAATGCCGTCCTCTGCAGCTGGGTTTTAGCAGGCTCATTGTTGGGTCTGGGTAAAGCTACAGCGTAAGGCATACAGTATACACACCCTGGTCCCAGGATAAGATTCAGGGTTCAGGTTTAAACCCCAAGGGCCCCTTTCCTTCAATCAGCAACTCAAAGGGTTCAAATACAAAATCAGGATACAAATACAGGATACAAATGCAGATATGGGATACAGGGCCCAGCACTGGATTCAGGAATACGAACGGATATCTGCAACAGTCGACAAAGTCCAGAAACAGGGTTGCCTTTGATTTCGGGGTACAGGGCACAGAGTCCAGTGATAGCTCCGCAAACTTTCTAGTGCTGCAGAACTCAAAACAACAAAGAAGGTGCTGAGGACAGTACACAGGGGACTGAAATACCTCACCCACTTCCCTGATTGGGGAGCAAGGTTAACCCTTTACAATACCCATTTGTAAATACTAAATCTAGAATGTTATCTTTTAGAAATGCTCCTTTAAGTGCCTGCATCAACCAACAGGCTTTACTAGTCATCAGTTTAATCTATTATTACATTTGTAATGGTCGCTGACCGTCCCTGCTGCTGTGTTCTTACCTCTCCGCGTCGTCTCCTGTCTCCAGCCTGGCGCCGCATCTCTCCTCCATTTCACACTGTAGGCAGACTTTCTCGCTGCCGCTCTCGTCCTGGCTCCCCTGCTGTCTGTAGTACACGCGAACCCTTCTATTCTTGAAGGGCCACCATGTGCCAAATTCCTCCAAGTACCTGGCACATTGCTCCATGCCTGAGCACTTAGGTTCCATACTCTTGTTTGCTAATTGTATTCTCCTGAGACTTGTATTTGGATTATCCGTTACCGACCCTGACAGAACTTGACCTTGCCTAACTTCCCTGAGCTCTGGCTTTGCTAACCATGAGTGAATGTCTGCCGCCTGCCCTGACCTACACTAATACTGGACCCGGCATCTTGCCTGCTATTATTGTACCTCACCTGTCCACATCAGCCATTGCCAACGGAGACTACTCTGGGGGTAGCGACCTGGGGAAACTAGCGGCCACATCTCCGTACGGAGAAAGCGTGAACACCTAGCTATTCCTTAGACTCTGCTCCCCAGTTTAGCCCACGCTAAATTCATTGGCAACACATGGGGCTCACACCATCCTCTGTAGGCCCCATGATAGTCACTTCTTCTACGGGCCCTATGACAAAATGTTCTTGAATTCTTGACACTTTTGTCACTTTTTGTCTGTATAATGTAAAAAAAAATATATATATATTTATCTCATTCCTACATCCAGTCTTTCATTTGAACGTTACCATAAGATACAGTTATATAAACGGTTATTAGTGTGATAGTGCCCAAATACAGAGCTTACAGGGCCAGCTGCCTGTACATCCTTGACCAACCTTATAAGACCCACCTTCTGACCAGAGGCTATACACTAAGCACTGTGACTAAAACTATGCACTCCTGTATAATAAAAATCTCGGCTAAGACCCAAGCAGGGGCATAGCTATGGGGGTGCAGAGGTAACACTGGTGCCTGATTGGGCCTAAAGGCCTCTCCGTCGCATACAAAGACACCAATATTATAAATGGCAAATGGTAGATGGGGCTCTGTTATAGATTTTGCATATCGGCTTAGATATTTTAAGTTACACCTCTGGGCACCCAATTATTTTATTTTTTACGGAGTTGGGCAGGAATGGGCATGATTATCATCTCTAGTATAGACAGCCCTGCTGAATAAGGCTAGAAAACACCACCTAGTAAGACGTTATGGGGGATTCGAGAGATACAATATTAGACCAAAAGTGGTTTTTTTCTGGAGATTGACTTTATGGTCTTGACCAAGATAGCAAACAATTCCTGTCGATAAATATGACATTGAAAAACGATTCAGGTTATAAAGCCACTATGGTTAATTTTTCATTCCCATTCTTTGGGAGAGTAGGTCATCCTGAAAGGCATATATATCTCTATAGTACTATTCAGAAGAGTCTATTTGTGTAAGAGTTTCTATTTGTGTATTTTACACAGCAGCATATAACGCATGTATCCATGCTGTTTTCTGTACTGTCAGCAACTCTTTTGAGCAGTGCTTGCAGTGTTCTGTATGAGAATAACATTAATACTGAGATGGGCCAGACAGCCGCTAGCATCAGTATGCCCAGAGACTGCACTTCCAAAATACATTATATTAATATATT
The DNA here is from genome assembly GCF_050947455.1 of Rhinoderma darwinii. Classification (NCBI taxonomy): domain Eukaryota; kingdom Metazoa; phylum Chordata; class Amphibia; order Anura; family Rhinodermatidae; genus Rhinoderma; species Rhinoderma darwinii. Next base: position 58,437,780 of record NC_134688.1, on the reverse strand, counting down.
TAGAAGAACACCTTTGTAATGGAAGTCGTACGTAATAACACGATCTCTATAAAATTGTACAAAATGAGCGAGGGCAGAGAGTAGAGGTCATTGTTTTATGGGCCATTCATTGTTCACAAGCCTCAGTGCTTCTCTCTGCAGCTTGCAGATTTTCATCTCAAACGTAGTCACGTAATGACCGAATTCCCCAGTTACCTATTATTATATTCCTATTATGAACAGGACATTATTACAGGTTGCTCAAATTGTCTTCTAATGACTACAAATCCCAGAGAAAGTTATTGTAGAGAATTGAGTAAGCAATTACTTGACCATCTCACATACTCTTCTACCCCCACCCCCTGCTGCTTCTACAAGCCCGTCCATGAGATCAGCGCTCAGGGACCAAATGGCCAGACTATATTACAGTTAAAGCAGTACAACTACTACCTTTAAGGTTTTGAGTTTGGAGATATTTTGATTTTAATATAGAGCACTTTTAACAGTAGAACAGTAGATCTGAATAGGCCATTAAAGGGGTTCTCCGGGACTTTAACATTGATGGCCTATCCTAAGTTTTTGATTTATCGGTGGGAATCCGACCACTGGGACATCCACAATCTGCAGAACGAACGGGCTGAGGTGCTCCTGAAAATACCTTGGCTCCATTACTGTGCTGATCGGCAGGGATCCCGGAAGTCGGACTTCAACCGAACAAACATCAATGGCCGATTCTAAGGCCATCAATGTTAAAGACCCAGAGAACCCCTTTAATCTGTTTGTTTTGTTCATACTGGTAACTCAGGACTACCCTAAATCAGGTAACTCATGATCACCTGAAAACCGGAAATTACACTTCGTGATATCATAATGAGTTGTGTTACATGCTAAACTCAGCTCTGCTGTATTGACAAGCTTAGCTGTCCTCCAACTGCATACATGGCTGATGTTTTAAGATTTTTTTTAAAAAAACACTTGTGACCTCTACATGAATTAAAGTAGATACCCAGATTGTAATATAATGAGACGAGCATTCTGCTGTCTAGAATGTGATTGAAGTACAGTAAATCATCTAATCCCTCCAACACAAGAAAACATGTCAGATTGTGGAGTTACATAACATGGGACAATGTACTAGTTTATTTCAGGATTGCATAATCACTGGATAGTGCCAGAACGGGGGTCCGGATTATAAGCCTAATTGGGAGGAGGTTGGTAACTATTATGGACTATTCAGAAGACTGCTGAAAGAAAACATAAACCTCATGCCCTGCAGCATTGTGCATCCTGCAGAGATCTCGGTCTGTTCCTTCAGGTCTGGATCCAAATGGGGCCACAAATAAGATCATGGCTCAATGGTTGAGTGAGATGAACCTTTTTAAACATTCGGGATCAATAGGTTTTACAACGCTCTATAAATGGGACGATCATTGAGCTGGGTATAATAGAATTTTTATTAAAAAATGTACTGGAATGAAAGGGTGTTTACAGCAGAGGTTTAAAACATTCAGATAAAAGGGGTTGTACGGTTTGTGGGATTTCGGTTAGTGGGATTGTGAGTCCTAAGTATAGTTGATTGCAGTGTGTCCTGCTTTGGGGGAACTGCAATGTAAAATTATTTGGCTAACTACAGCAACTTAGCACATAGGGAGCCAACACAACAGTGGGCCATATCTCTGGGACAGAGAGGTCGGGGGGGATCAAAAAATAAATTAAACCCAAGAGCTGGAATCAGGGAGACAGCACCATTAAGGTCAGTAAACCAGTTCAACTTATATGACCTAGTGACAGGACCTCTTTAAAGGCAAAACCAAGCACTTTAATTAATGAGGGACCAGTTTGGTCTTTGATATGGGGCCTCCTCTCTTCGACAGTGTGACATGATGTTGTTCTCGGTTCTCGGTTCTGATTAATAAAAGTGGACTTTGCGTAATGGTCGTGAGAGCTAAAAAGTAATTACAGTTTAGCTCGAATGAACAGTGAAGGGTGAAGGCTACGGTCTCTACTTTCTCCTGATTCTGGGGGTCCCTAGTGTTAGGCTCTCCCATACAAACCCTTTATGGATTCAAAAACATGCTCATACTGTGTTCCAAGTTATAGCCTCCATTTAGGTGATTGTCCTTATATTTATTGAAAGCCCATTAGTATCTTTTTTTATTGGCCATTTTTCTCTTGAAGCTCTTTAACCGTCACCTCTTTGACATCTGGGGATTAAGCCTATGTGTACCTCAGAATTGGCATAGATGATCCCATCGTTATACAATATAAGCTCCCAGTGCTTAGGGAACTTCCATTACCCTTTACCGATCCTACAATAACTCCCTTTTATTCTACACACGTGTTTAATATAACTTAGTTCCACATTAAGAATTCTGAAATAAGTATTTTAAGCTTATGCTGGAAAAATCTGCAGGATTTGTATGAAAGAAAGGTTTACAGGTCATATCTGAAGATCTGTGTTAGCTGTGCTCGCTCATTTTTCATTTTATCCTTAGGATAGGCGAAGGTGCGGATTATCTGAGGATTGATGTGTACAGAGCCGAGAGTAAAAATATAAATTCTGACAAAGCAGAAAATGAGATAAAGGTACTTAAAGTACACAATTTCCATCTCATTCTCCTCAATTCTATGGCCACAGAAGCTTTCTTTATTTGTCTGAGAGTATTGTAATTGTTGTAAATGTTCTTTGATCTAGATTGGCTTTTCTTTCAGACTGAGTAACTTGACAAGCTTGGAGAATTTACAGCTTTCTAGGGTTGATATAAGGGTGTACATACCATAGAAGGTGACCATGCTGCCGCTATTGGGCCCTTGAGAGGCGGCCCAGTCCTGGTTGGTCCCATTCTTCTGGACATCTAGAGGAACCTCATTGTTTGCAAGCAACGGGGTGGGGAAAGAAAAGTCATAGAAAGGGTATGGAGAGGGAAACATACACCCGATCCTTTTCCTGGGTTGCAAAACCCAACATCATAACGAGGGGACAATTTTTATCTTTGCTGTGGCGGCCCCTCTTGTTACATAGTTACATAGTTAGTACGGCTGAAAAAAGACACATGTCCATCAAGTTCAACCAAGGGACGGGAAAAGGGAAGGAAAAATTTCTACACATAGGAGCTAATATTTTTTTGTTCTAGGAAATTATCTAAGCCTTTTTTAAAGCCATCTACTGTCCCTGCTGTGACGGCTCCTGCGGTAGGCTATTCCATAGATTCACAGTTCTCACGGTAAAGAAGCCTTGTCGCCTCTGCAGCTTGAACCTTTTTTTCTCCAGACGGAGGGAGTGCCCCCTTGTTTTTTGAGGGGGTTTTACAAGGAACAGGATTTCACCATATTTTTTGTATGTGCCATTCATATATTTATATAAGTTAATCATGTCCCCCCTTAGTCGTCTTTTTTCAAGGCTAAATAGGTTTAATTCTTTTAATCTTTCCTCATAACTTAGATTCTCCATGCCCCTAATTAGCTTCGTTGCTCTTCTTTGTATTTTTTCCAACTCCAGGGCATCCTTTCTATGAACTGGAGCCCAGAACTGAACTGCATATTCTAGATGAGGCCTCACTAATGCTTTGTAAAGTGGCAATATTACATCCCTGTCCCGCGAGTCCATGCCTCTTTTAATACACGACAATATCCTGCTGGCCTTTGAAGCAGCTGATTGACACTGCATGCTGTTATTGAGTTTATGATTTACAAGTACACCCAGATCCTTCTCAACAAGTGAATCCGCCAGTGTAGCTCCCCCTAGGACATATGATGCATGCAGGTTGTTGGTACCCAGATGCATAACTTTACATTTATCTACATTAAACTTCATTTGCCAAGTGGACGCCCAAACACTTAGTTTGTTTAAATCTGCCTGCAATTCATGAACATCCTCCATAGACTGAACTATATTACATAGCTTGGTGTCATCTGCAAAAATAGAAATAGTGCTATTAATCCCTTCCTCTATATCATTAATAAATAAGTTGAATAATAGTGGTCCCAACACTGAACCCTGGGGTACACCACTTATAACCGGGGACCAGTCAGAGTAGGAATCATTGACCACAACTCTCTGGATACGGTCCTTGAGCCAATTCTCAATCCAATTACAAACTATATTTTCTAAACCTATAGTCCTTAATTTACCCATTAGGCGTCTATGGGGGACAGTGTCAAATGCCTTTGCAAAGTCCAAAAACACTAAATCCACAGCGGCCCCTCTGTCTAGACTTCTGCTCACCTCTTCATAAAAACAGATTAGGTTAGTTTGACAACTTCTGTCCTTAGTAAAACCGTGCTGGCTGTCACTTATAATACTATTTATTGTCACATAATCCTGTATATAGTCCCTCAATAGCCCCTCAAACATTTTCCCCACAATGGATGTTAAGCTTACTGGTCTATAATTACCCGGGGAAGACCTAGAGCCCTTTTTGAAAATAGGCACCACATTTGCGCTGCGCCAGTCCCTTGGCACTATACCAGTCACTAGAGATTCTCTGAATATTGTCTATGATGATTAATGTTATATGTTATTTCCTCAACACAATTGTACTTTATTGAAGCTGTGATAGAAGATTTAGGAACATGAACCTGCTTAACCCTAGATTATCATCTCCTCTGTAGGAAACCCACAGAATGTAGATTGACAAAGATTTTTATGGTCATTAAAGGCTGCCTTATGTTTTTAGATGTCCAGGAGCATCGCACAGAAGACAAGTATTGGACCAGAGAAGAACCAGCAAGCTGCAAATAGAGATTGAAGGAGAAAATGGTCCTGGTGTGATTGATCTACCGGCAGCTGTATCTCCAGATGTGGACAAAGCAGGAACAGGACCAGCACTGCTGGAAAGAAATGTGACACCAACTGTGCTGCCTTTGTGGTCAGATGACCAGGGATTTGATAACCCTGCCTTCGAAGAGAGCACCATATCGAACAGTACGTAAATTAAACCATTAATGTGGTTAAAATTAGGGCTGGGCAAATATCAGAATATAGGTTGTTTTTCATAACACAAAAGAAGGTAGACAGAAACAATGTAGTGCAAATGTACCAGGACTCACCAGCGAACTATCCTTCAGGCACCTGGTGCAGTTGCAAACTTTGGACCTACTATAGCCAAAGTCTCCACAGCGTGACTTGCAGGCCTTTTTCATGTGGCTCGTGTCTACTCAACCCTATCCCAAAAGAGTGTCCAAGATTAAGTAAGACAGTCCTGAAGTCCTGGCACAGTCCTGTAATGCAACATATCTGATTCTTTCTGCCCTGATTTTTCTTCTCCAGCGCCAATCTCAGACTGCAGAGACTGGCACCGGAGGCGATAGCTACAGATAGCTATTTTTCTTCTCCAGTGCCAATCTCAGACTGCAGGTAGCTGGAGATAGGTGTCTGCTCATTGACTCCTCGCATGTAAGTTCCCTTTAGAGCACTTCTTTATAGGCACAACAGCAGAGAAAAAGTGACACCACTGTGTAGGTCTTATGTGCTCTGTAGTGGAGACGATCTGCTTTGACCACTACTATTTGGAACATTTCAGGGGCATCATTTGTATCATTCCCTCTGTGCACTGAGAACACAACATTATCTTGAAGTTATAACTGGGGTAATTATTTGAGCTATGACCAGAACAATAATGAGTTTGACATTCATCTGAAAAATTTGCTGTGGCATGTGCTTCTATACCTCCTGAATGGTAGCTAGCCATTATTTTGGTTCTCAAAAGGAAATTACCCAGATACCCATTCTTTACTGGAATGCCACTGGTTAGTATTATTGTGTATGTTGTTTAGGTGGAAGTTATAACTTTTATTTGGAACACAATATAGTCAAAAGGGTAGTCCGATGTTTAATGCATTAATCTGGCAGTAAAATTAAAAATCACACTGTAATAACTTGTTTAATCCCCTGCCGCTCCAGTGTCGATGCTCCGGTGGTACCGGCCAGTGTTTATTTTCCTGCAGCGATGCCATGCTGTACATCCACATTGTGATGATCACAAGAGTAACAGACGAAAAGGAATTCTTTGTTACGCTACTTTTTCCCTCATAGGAAAACAATGAGGTTTCACGTGAGCCGCAGTAAGATTTTATGCACTTGGCCGTATTATAGCTTTTTTTTGCACAGAGCCATAATAGGGCACCCATAGAGTGCATGTGGCCTTTACTGTAACTCTATGTGCCTGCAATTTCATACAGAATCATATGGAGGTCATGGCATGCTCCACCGGTTGCTGTATGTGCAGTTATTCTCCCCTAGAAGCTTTGCTTCTAAAGGAGAATAGTTATGTACGTATGGCACCTGATGGAGCACTGTATTGTCCTGTACCGCCGTACAACCTCTGTGCATGTGAGACCTTGCGCTGCGATTTTACCGTAACTAGGGGCCTAGCCTTATTAAGGAAATAAGAAAAAGAATTGGTGACTACGTATAGCGTGTACGCCAGGGAAGCGCCCAATGTACAGGCTAAGCGTGTCCATAGGGCTCCTTAAGCCCGACGGAGGCCAAAAGAGTTTTCTTTTGGCGTCTGTCGGGCTGGTCTATGGTAGTATACTACGCCATTTCATACAACGGTATCCCGTAAAATAACGTATACTGCACACGGAGCCTACGCGTAATCAATGCCACTGTATGGCATATGTGACAGGCAACCCTTAAACATTTACGTCATGAGCTTTTCAATAGCTATAAATGACATATACGTTAACTGCTTGCCATGATAGCCTTTGCGCGATGGATGCCTGCGCTGGATGCCCAATAGTGGCATCTGTCACGCATAGACTATTATGGTATCCGTTTAACATATACGTCATGAAAAGCTATTAAAAGCTCATGGTGTAAACGGATGCCATATTAGCCTATGCGGGATGAATGCCCCTATTAGGCATTCATTAGAGGCTTCTGACAGCCATAGACTATTATGGCATCCATTTATACATCATGAACTTTTCCCGGCACATATACTAAATATAGGCCAATAAACGTGATGTGAACATAGCCTTACCAGTTCTTTTAACCTTAGAACTTTTAGAGCTATTCAGTAGTGTCCTTTGTATTGTTTGTGTTTGAGATTTAATGGTTTCTTGGGTAGATGAGGAAATCTCAGCAGTTGCTGTTACACAGTAATTGCATTTCCCATCAGTAAAACCTTGTAGACGTCAAGGTCGGGTCCTCTTTGTACTTTCCTTTCCTGTTTTAGATTGTGGAGTAATATATTTAGTAATTCATGATGTGGGAAAATCTTCCCCAAAGACAATTATGAAGAAATATATTTACCTAACAGGGAATAATTCTATCTCAATCTGCTAATAAATCCCATGCCGAAATAAATATGAAAGTCAATTACAAGCATGAAGAAAAATTGATTCACTCGCGAGGAGAATATATTTCCAATTATCCTAATTATTTACTGTTGTCAGGAACTTACAGAAAATTATTTTGTGAGAAGGGAAAAAAAATTAAACTTCACTGCCATCTGCTACTAAAAGATGATGCATCCCGGGGATGGGCAAGTGGTGTCACCAGCCGGGCATATATTATTAGTGTGTACACTATTGGTATACAGGTGATACTTGTTCCCTACGTAATGGAGGAGATTTATTAATTCTGTACGAGCAGTTCTCCAGTCTTTTCCCCATTGCAGCATACATCAGTTTTTACTTGCACTGTTGCTTTAAAGGGGTTTTCTAGTCCCAAAAAGTTGATGGTCCACTGTGGGCAGTTCATATTGTGAGCAGTAAAGGAAATGAAGGCGCTGCGTCCTCTTTAAAACAGCTGATCGGCGGAGGTGCCGGGAGTCGGAACCCGACTAATCAGATATGGATGGCCTATCCTGAGGATAGACCATCAGTTTTTAGGAACCGGACAACCCCTTTAACTAAACCTGCATTTTTGTTCTGATGGTCAGCTCACCATGTAATGGCGAGGCTTTATTGATTTCATATACCACCAACATATTTCACAATGCTTTACAGAAGTTGTCATTACTCTAAAACCTACTTAGAACGGGAGAAACATACAAGCTCCATGCAGACTTCCGGTTCCGGCGCTGCCATGCGAGGAGAGTGAAAAAGAGCTCTCCAGACCTACGCTACCCAAATCGACTGACATAGCCAGCACACTTATTGTATCGACCGGGGAATGACACACGTCTCACCGGCAGACTACGCCGAATGTGGAGGGGGAGTCCCGACATCATCGCTGCAGCCATAGCAACTCCCGAGGTACTTTCGCTGTGAGACGGCACGGACGCCATAAAAGGTACAAAAGAGGGGGACCCTATAGCCCAAACAGTGCCGGCTGAGGAGAGGCACAGAAATCAGAAGGGCACGGCACGGGGAGCAATAAAGTTATCGGGACACCGCGGAGTAAGCATTTTGGCGCCAAAATTCCCGGGGCAGCACAGAGGAGAGAAGATACGCCATCTTGCAGGTTTGTGCGGAAGAGACCACTCGCACACAGACAAGACTTTGACAACAAGAAACACACTGACCTACCCTGAATAGACGTAGAATCTGACACAGAGACATTCATAGTGAAGCACTTATCGCGATGCCACCGGTCACCAGGAAAGACAAGCAGACAGTGAGTCGCCCATCGTCAGAACAGGAAGATGAAATGTCAGACGAGGAGGGGGGAGGGGAACCCTCGACCTCAATGAAGATAAACTACAAAAGGCTGGCCATGGAAGTGGCTAAGCGCATTGCGCCTGATATACAGGACACCCTAGCCAGTACTATATCAGCCTCCCTGAAAGAGATGCAGACGGATCTTATGCAACATGGTACACGGCTAGACGAGGTGGAACAGCGAATCTCGATGCTGGAGGATGAGGCAGCAGGGACTCATGGCACACTGCAGGAGCTGGTAACAGAGAAGGAAAAGATGCTGGCCAAAATAGATGATCTAGAGAATAGATCACGATAGAATAACGTCCGGGTGGTGGGAATACCAGAAACAGTGCCGGCAACGCATTTAAAAAGTATCTGTGAATATGACCTCCCGAAGATGCTGAATATGGAAGGCCCGTGCAAAGTAGAAAGAGCGCACAGGGTGGGCCCCGACAGACAAAAGCTGACACAGCCACAAGGCCAGACACAGAGGGCAAGACAAGTCATAGTTCGCTACCTGGATTATTCTGACAAGGAAGCGCTACTACGTCAATACAAGACCAGAAGAGGGCCGGTAAAATTAAATGGGGTCACAGTCATGTTATTTGGAGACTACTCATCGGAAGTCTCGAAGAAAAGGAAATTGTTTAGCAGAATCTGCACAGCGTTTCACCATCGAGGCATAAAGTTTCAACTTCAGTATCCGGCGATTTTAAAAGTAACAACGCCTAGCGGCACACCACAAGTCTACACGGATCATCGGGAAGCAGAAGCAGTATACAAAGACATAGTCAAAGGTCCAGGGTCTACTGCGGCAGAGAACAACCCTGCAAGAAGTGGCACGCAACAAGATACATCGCACCAGAGAGGACAACCGCCAAAAGAGAAAAGACTGACGCAGACACCAAAGCATGGATAATCTCGACAAATAGCCAGATGATGGTGGACTGTCCAATTTATGGGAGTAGTGAGTAATGCAGATGTTTAGCTCCAGATATATTTTGTTGGCGGGAACTCTCTTTGGGGTAATAGAAGAAGGGAAGTTTCAAATAAGGATGTCAAGGTGGGATGTATAAGTATATATCTGTGAATCCGGGAGATATGTTATAAATGTTAATCTAATATGTGATAAAGGAAGACAGTCTGCTTAGGACAGGTTTAAGAGTAGGTGAAAGAAGAACACATGGCAGAAAAAAGTGAAGTCAAAAGTAATAAAAGAAGGGGGGAGTGGGGTTGAAGGCAAGAAGGCAACAAAAATAATTAAATTGTTTGTTTTTAGTTGGAGTTTAAGGCGGAATGGTAGCCATATTGAAGGGAATATTGAAAAAAGGTTCCTCCTAGGGGACGAAGATACAACACATATAAACACAGGCACATATCATAAGAGCCCTATATGAAAGTAGTAACATGGAATGTTAAGGGGCTTATGTCCCCACACAAAAGATCGATGGTTCTGAGGCATCTCGGTAAACTGAAGGTAGATTTGGCCCTACTCCAGGAAACGCACCTGGAAGAAAAAGATTTCTTCAGGATGCGAAAATTTTGGGTGGGACAGGTCTACGGCTCTCCGGCAGTTCAAAAAAAAAACGGGGTCCTGATTTTAATAAATAAAAACCTTGCCGCAACGATGCGCTCGAAGGAGGTAGATTCGGGGGGACGCATGATTATACGTTTATTATTGGACACGCAATTGGGAGAGATCAGTGTCTATAATATCTATGCACCTAACACAAATAACCGCACCTACTTCCAGACCCTGCAAACGACATTACTAGCGGACACTTGTGCAATGAAGTTAGTGGGAGGGGATTTTAACTCAGTGCAATGTGTGACTGAAGATAGGAAGAGAAGTACTCAAGCATCGGCACTAGGCACGGATGGCATTTTAGCGGAATTCGCGCAAACTAGACAAGTAACGGATGGGTGGAGATATAGTCATCCAGATGATAAGGAATACACCTATTATTCACCATACCATAAATCCTGGTCTAGGATAGATTACATATATCTGAGCCAACAATTACTGCAGTATGTAGATCAAATAGACATCACTGACATGATCATATCGGACCATGTGCCAGTAAGGTTGGTGCTCATAGATAAACACACTAGGGGAGAATTCACGCAGTGGAGATTCCCAACTCACCTGGCAGAAGAGGAAGATTTCCAACAGAAGTTAAAAGGATGGTGGATGGAGTACTCGATAGATAATGCAGAACATGTCACTGATCAGGCGCTTTATTGGGAAACGGCGAAGGCGGTATTAAGAGGGAGGCTCATATCGTATGCAGCGTTTAGGAAAAAACAAACGCAGCAAAAATTTAGGGAATGCAGTGACGGACTTAGAGCAGCATATTCTACCTTTCTAGCTGACCCTATAACAAGTAAAAAACTCAAATCGATAGAGGCCAGAAGACATTTCGAAACATGGTTGGAAAACAAAGAAAGGTTCGGGAGATCACTCTATGAAGCCAAGCTTTTTAGGTTCGGCAACAAAGCTGGAAAGATGCTAGCAGGGTTATCTAGAGGGTTTCGACCGCAGACACACATTACTAAAATGAAGGATCATGAGGGTCAAATTCTTTCAGAGCCTAAGAAAATAAATGCTGTACTGGAAGAATTCTACCAGCAGTTGTATACTTCCATAGCGGGACCTGGGGATATACAGGATAGCCAGTTTTTAGCCAATCTCCCCATACCCACACTCAATCAGGAGCAATTAAGGGAGTTGAATGCACCAATAACGCAGGAAGAGCTACAGCAGACGATTAAGACATTGTCAAATGGAAAGGCGCCGGGACCTGATGGTTACTCGGCGGAATTCTACAAAATACTACAAGATCAAATAACCCCGCCGCTACTAGCATACTTCAATTCATTGTTAATGGGAGAAAGCATTCTTGTAGCAGCAAACATGGCTTATATAAAAGTGTTGCCCAAGGAGGGAAAAGATTTGTTACTGCCGGGCTCCTATAGACCCATATCTTTAATTAATCAGGATCTTAAGCTAATCTCGAAAGTCATGGCGACCAGACTGGCTCAGATAATGCCACTATTGGTGGGTCCTTCACAAGTGGGGTTTATAAAAGGCAGATCGGCAGTCACAAACATCAGAAAGGTATTGGGAGTCATGGACGGGATAAGGACCGAGGTAGAGTCACACAAACAGGCAGCGATAGTGTTACTGGATGCTGAAAAAGCATTCGATAACGTTGAGTGGAGGTGGTTAGACATGGTCCTGGATAAATTTAATATACAAGGAGCATTTAGAGTATACCTGAAAGCGCTGTACAATAATCGCACGGCAGCAGTCTGCACTCCGGGCGTTAGATCGAACATGTTTAAGTTGTCAAGGGGCACACGACAGGGATGTCCCTTATCACCACTTTTATTTGACCTTGCTTTGGATCCTCTGATACAGGTCCTGGAGCGAGGGCAGATATATTCAGGGATCCAGGTGGGCGAAGTAGAAGTCAAAACAGCGGTTTTTGCAGATGATATTCTGTTATTTCTCTCCCACCCGTCCAGACATCTGCCTAGAGTATTTGAGGTGATTCAGGAATATGGAAAACAAGCGGGACTGAAAATTAACACAATTAAGAGCGAACTTTTAGGTTTAACGCATCATAATCACACAGCAGACGTGATCCTCCAACGGTTGGGAATTAAAATAGCAAAATCGCAGATAAGATATCTGGGAATACAAATAGGGCGGACCACAGGAACCCTATACCAATTGAATTACGAACCCATTTTCCGCAAAATAAAACTAGAACTACAAAGATGGATGACCTTACCACTGTCCATGTTTGGGAGATGCCATTTGGTCAAAATGATTTCCTTTGCGAGATTACTATATCCGCTGCAAACACTACCTCTGTTGCTGAAGCATAGAGATGTAAATGCCTTTAACTCGGCTATAACGAAATTCATATGGATGAACAAGCGCCCCAGAGTGTCATTGCTAAAACTACAGGGATATCATTGGCAAGGGGGAGTGAACATACCGCACTTGAGAGGTTATAACATAGCTAGACTTTTCCGCCATGTCCTGGATTGGATACATAAAACTAGTCACTACTCGAATAGAGATTTGGAGTCGGCTCTGGCGGGAGAATATGATCTCCGGGCTTTGCTACACACTAAGCTAGGACACCTGCCCCAAAAGGTCAAATCCTCAGTCATACTACGTGACACAATAATGTGTTGGAAGGAAGTGAGGAAAAAGCAGGGCCTTTCCTTCCAATTGTCTAAGTATTTGCCCCTGTGGACCGATGTCCGGTTCCCGGCGGGGAAGTCTAGCAGTCTATTTAAGGCATGGAAAAACAAAGGGATATTCACAGTAGAACATGTATTGCATGCGACGGAACCGAGATTAAAGACGTTATCAGAACTGGGGAGCGAATATGGGATCCAGCAAACTCATTTTCTGCAATATCTGCAAATTAGAGCTTTTTCTACGAAGCTGGTGGGGAATTTAGAAAAATAAATAATAGACAACCCCTTCGATGCGCTAGTGGGAGAAGATTCACATAGGAAGTCCTTATTGGAATTATACCGGGCAATGAAAGTTATTTATGTACGACTAGAAAATAAAAATCAATTCCCATATTGGAGACATATTCTCAAAACTCCAGATATAAATGAGCAACTACTGGAGGGATGGCAAACAGTGAGAAAGCATGTGATTAATGAACTGTGGAGGGAGACGCAATTTAGACTGATGCATGCAGCCATTTATGCTTTTAACATACCACCCACAGATGGAAATCCAAATAGGATACATTCCTGCCCAAAGTGTGCTCAGCCGCACACAGACTTATATCATGGTATCTGGTTGTGTTCGGCTACTCAGGGATACTGGACGGAAGTATTGGCATATATTAGGAAGCTATGAGGTAAAACTATTCCATTGAACCCGACGCTGCTATTATTTCATTCAATAGCGTTACTAGACACTGAAGACGAGGGAATATTGCAACACATACCGCCGTTAGCACACATAATAATACTTATAGCCAAAAGGTGCATACTGAAAAATTGGCTGGAAACTAACACCCCGAATTTGGAACAATTAGTCCAGCAACTACATAAGTATCTACATTCGGATAGAACTGAGGCATTGAGGCACAAGGAGCGGGGGACGGCGAAATTTAAAAAAAAATGGAAGCCATTCTTAGTACAAATGCCAGACTCAGATATAGCAAAAACGATGGAGGGCTTCAGGCAAACTAAATGGTATCTCATCGAGGATATCAAAGGGACATTAGGGAAACTAAAGACTACAGAATCAAATGATCAGAGAGGAACACATTGAGCGCAAGACATAAATGGAAACAGGAGAAGAGACAAATGAGAAAAGATTAGTTAGGCTACCATAGTTACCATGTTAAATGTTTCTATGTTTTTCAGTATAACCTGTCATCAAAGCTGCAATAGACCTACAATCTAAAAAAGTTTGGACTTATCAAATGAAAGAAATAATATGTATCATAGATGTACCCGTTTCAGGGTATGAACATTGCCATGTATTGTCTATTTTTTTTTGTTTTTTTTTTGTTCTGTTGATATGTTATATATGTATGTTAAACTTATATGGAAAATGTAATAAAAAAGTTTAATAAACAAGCTCCATGCAGATGTTGTCTTTAGTCAGATTCGCACCCAGGACCCCAGTTCTGCAAGGCAATAGTGCTAACCACTTAGCCACCGTGCTGCCCAAACCTCTGATCTGGGAAGTTTAGCCCCTTAGATGCCATGGTCAATAGAGACCGTGACATCTAAGAAGTTTGACAGAGGGAAGGGGCGATCCATTGCAGCCACAACCTAACAAATTCCTGCCATAGGCAAATGGTTGTGGTCACGGCAAAAAAAAAAAAACACATTTTGACCGTAACGTGTGAACTCTGCATTATACACTGAATGGCCACTTTATTAAAGACACCTGCCCTTTCCTGATTTGCGCTGCCTATATGGAAAATAGACATGTGATTCCAGAGTGCAGCAAAAAATTAAATGAGCACATTAGAATCTGAAAATCAAGTGATCTGAGCAACCTAAAGTGAAGCATAGTCATCGGTGCTAAATTAGCACAGGGCCAGTATTTTAAATACTGCCAACCTTGTGGGGTTTTCTCATACAAAGGTGTCCAGAGTGATCCGAGAAAGGTGTGATCGAAGAAAAACCTTTAGCAAAAAGAGATTCTGTTAAGTAAACAACTCGTCAAAAAAAGGGGTCAGAAGAGAATGTCAAGAATCGTTCTGAACAGACGGTGCAAAATGAGATAATTGAGCAGTGGAAATACATCGCATAGAAAGATTTAATCCAGAGTTCTGATGCAACATGATGATAGGAGGGTCAGAATTTGATTCAAGCAGCATTAATCGATAAACCCTTCCTTGCCAGATGTCAACAGTTCAGGCTGGTGAAGGTGAAGTAATGTTGTGGAGGCAACATGGGTCCTCTGATACCTGTGGATGGGCAGTTGAATGTAGGGTTTACCTAAGCATCATGGCCGACCAAGTTCATCCCTTCATGGCAGCTGTTTACCCTACGGCAGAAGGACACTTTAGCGGCAACTACACATTAGCTATCCTGTCCGCATGCGTCAATATTCCTGCAGAACAATTTCAACCCCTAGTGGAATCTATACCACAACGAATTGCTGCAGTTCTGATCACCAAAAGAGATCCAACACGCTACTAGATTGGTGTCTCTAAAGTGGCCATTCAGTGGTTGATCTGAAAACCTGAGTCATTTGAGACAGTCTGGTTGGTAGAGATGTGCTGTCTGACAATCCCATTTGCCTGTGGTTGTTAGGCAGCGTATCCCTAGCAACCGACCTCTCTTGTGTGACTCACCCAGTTAAAAACTAGATTGACACTGGTCTTGCAACAGAGATGTGAATTAGCACACCATTCCCCATGTCTGTAGTACATTACAATATTTTATCAATTATAAATCTCTCCAAAATATATTGAATTTTACTTTTAAGATTCCATAAAATAAATCCAGATTTTGTATTCTTCTAGATCTAGACTGCAAAGAGTAATCGTCTCGTGTTACATATGTATCTGACCTGCTCCTGAGAATATATATTTAAACGTGCGTCCCTGTATGTTACGTTTTTCTTCCATTAATGTAAAACTCAATTACATTCCCCTCTGCACACGATGTTTTCTGCTGTACCGTCCAAGAAAATTATATATACCCTAAGGTGCTCTCAGTACAGTTGCAATAGTCCGTTCATCTTGGCTCTATCCAATTTTTTATATCGCTAATAAATTATACTGTCCTTGTGTTTCTGGGGAGTCATTAGTTGCCGGGCTTTCCTGGAATGTACTCCGTAAACCTGCTGTGTGATCAATAATTGGGCTGATTCAGTATATTCTCTCAGAATTGGAATAATCTCTCCATAATTATGAGGAGCATTCATTTAGTTTACATTATTTAATCTTTATATAGACCTAAAGTTCTCAACCCAGTGATTTATTACTAAAGCACAGCTTCAACTTAAACGGAACATTTACAGTTAACATATAGCTATAATCTTCTTAAAAGATTAATAAAACTTTGTAAATACCTTGCATTATTGATCTTGATTTAAACTGTAATATAATCCATAGCTACATTCACAATTCTGCAGACTTCAGAGCTGAAATCGCCCAGCAGTTCTTGCTGGCTCAATTCTGCACAAAGCATTTAGCATTCTGAGCAATTGTAGTCCTTATGTCAAGTGGATACTATACCTGGGTGTAAGCACAATGGGCCACTGCGACATAAGAGAAAAGCAGTACTTGTAGAGATGAAATTATATCATGCAGCCAAATACAGAGAAAACCTGCTGCAGTCTGCAACAGCACTGCAAATTTAAGATATTTATTTTCCAGTACAAAAACAAACTTCAAACATTAAATGGGTAAAAACCCCTTTCCAAAAGCCCTATTACAACATATAGACTTCACAGAGGGGGGGGGGGGGGGTTGCCTGCTTAGGACCCTTTTCTATTACCCAGAGTAGATTGCCGATAAAGTCCAACTGGTGGTGTAGTACACTCAACCCATCCATTCAGCACATGGGCGCCAATTCAATTAAATGGGCGTTGTGCAGGGAAAACATATGACTGGCCGCATCTTCCTCCCTGCGACATCAGCATTTCAGAATCTTAACCTGCTACCGTCAGCTAATCTCAACAATGCCTTAAACATAGGAAGGTCAATTCTCCAGATAGTAAGAAACAAGGTAGCGTGATTGTACCAAGCCTGCTGTATTATTAGGGTATGTTCACACGCAGAGTCAAAAACGTCTCAAAATACGGAGCTGTTTACAAGAGAAAACAGCTCCTGATTTTCAGATGTTTTTTGTGCCACTCGCGATATTCTCTGCGTTTTTTTACGGGCGTTTTTGGAGCTTTTTTCAATAGAGTCTATGGAAAACGGCTCCAAAAACGTCCCAAGAAGTGACCTGCATTTCTTTTTCGCGGCCGTTTTTTTAACCGTAAAAAAACGTCCGAAAAACGCTCCGTCGGAACAGAACGCCGTTTTCCCATTGAAATCAATGGGCAGATGTTTGGAGGCATTCTGCTTCCGATTTTTCTGCCGTTTTTCGGGCGTTTACGACATACCCTAAGAATGCTTCATGTAGGTAAACGTTCTGTAGCTACTACCCCTCGTAGTTGATGAGCTTGATATCACGTGTTGCAATGATACCATACAATACCCAGTGCCAGTGCTTTGTACAGTGTGTGGAGTGCCTGTGAAAAAATGCCAACTATAGTGCAACGCAGCCTCAGGCTGGGTTCACACGACCTATTTTCAGACGTAATCGAGGCGTATTATGCCTCGTTTTACGTCTGAAAATAGGGCTACAATACGTCGGCAAACATCTGTCCATTCATTTGAATGGGTTTGCCGACGTACTGTGCAGACGACCTGTCATTTACGCGTCGTCGTTTGACAGCTGTCAAATGACGACGCGTAAAAATACAGCCTCGTCAGAAGAAGTGCAGGACACTTATATACATTATAAGCAGGGCACTTCTTTCAGACGTAATTTGAGCCGTTCTTCATTGAACGCAATGAAGCACAGCTCAAAATTTACGGCTGTCAGAGAAGCCTCGCAAAATGCGAGGAGGAGGAATTACGGCTGAAACGAGGCAGCTGTTTTCTCCTGAAAACAGTCTGTCTTTTCAGACGTAAATGCCTGCTATCGTGTGCACATACCCTAAGGGGGGATTCACACGAGCGTGTATTCGGTCCGTGCGGGCCGCGTGGTTTTCACGCGGCACGCATGGACCAATACAAGTCTATGGGGCAGTACAGACAGTCCGTGCTTTTTGCGCAGCGTTTGTCTGCTGAACGACAGGTTCAATAACTCTGCGTATTTCGCGCATCACGCACCCATTGAAGTCAATGGGTGCGGGAAAACCACGCAGGTTGCACGGAAGCACTTCCGTGCGAACCGACTGAAACAGCACACCAGCTGTCAAAAGGATGAATGTAAACAGAAAAGCACCACGTGCTTTTCTGTTTCCGAACATCCAAACGGAGTGTCTTTGCGATGAGCGAAGCCGGACAAGCGAACCGAACTTCACCGGGTTCGGCCGAACTCGTTTTGGCCGAACCCGGCAAAAAAATTATCGGTACGCTACGTCAGGAGATAGTCACTGTCCATGGTGCTGAAAGAGTTAAACTGTTTCAGCACCATGGACAGTGACTTCCGATCCCAATATACATGAAAAAAAAACAAAGTTCTGACTTACCGATAACTCCCGGCGTTTTCCTCCAGTCTGACCTCCCGGGATGACAATTCAGTCCAAGTGACAGCTCCAGCCAATCACAGGCCAAGCACAGGCTGCAGCGGTCACATGGACTGGCGCGTCATCCAGGGAGGTGGGGCCCGATGTCGAGAGGCGCGTCACCAAGGACGCGTCACCAAGGCAACGGCCGGGAAGTTCTCGGTAAGTATGAACTTTTTCTTTTTTTTCAACAGGTTTTTCGATATTGTGTTCGGCATTCACTGTCGAGGATGCTGAAAGAGTTAGCTCTTTCAGCACCTTGGACAGTGACGGGCGTCGACTAGCCTCATCTCTATGATGGCGGCTGCGCGAAAATCACGCAGCCGCGCATCAGACACAGATGAAACACGCAGCTGTCAAATAGTTTTTGCGCGCGCAAAACGCAGCGTTGTTTGCGCGCGCAAAAACGCAACGTTCGTCTGTATCTGCCCTAATACACACTGGCACTGTTATTGGTAACACTACAATTTCACCTCCATACCGTTTGACAACTAGAGGCAGTATATATATATATATATAATTTTTGTGTTTATTTTATATTTATGATGCAGGCTTATTCAATTTATTTTATTTCATTTTTTCTTTTAGGATAGGGAATAAATACATTTTTTATATGGGTGATTTTATGAAATGTGTATATAAAACAACTTGTTAAATACACATGAACTATAGAGATGTCTCTTGACTTGTTTCTAATACATAATGCAGCTGTGTTGCAGAGTGTGGAGTAATATTGATCTCTGCAGTGTATTGATCGGAACGGCACTGAACCATAAGCATCCTATTGATATTGTTGTGTTTTTGTTTGTTTGTACTGGACAGCTATGCATCCCCCAGCTAGCCTGCCTGAAGGAGAAATTACTACCATTGAAATACACCGATCCAACCCGTACATCGAACTGGGGATCAGCATCGTTGGCGGTAATGAGACCCCTTTAATAAACATTGTCATACAGGAAATATATCGAGATGGCATCATTGCCAGAGATGGGAGACTACTGGCTGGTGACCAAATACTTCAAGTAAGCGAAAATGACACACTGTGTAAATAGACATTATGAATTGCTGCTTATTCTTTTGTCGATGGAGACCGCTGATGTCTGGGCTTTAAATAGTTCACATTTCCTAATTCTGCTTTGTTGTCTAAAATCTCTCCTCGATGTTAATATTTGTGGGGGGGGGGGGGGTGGCAGGCTAAATGGAAATATAATTTCCTGGAAGAGGTGATGCTTAGCTTCTTAGCAAGTCATTCTTATTAAAGGGGTTGTCCTGGATTGTTTGTTTTTCCAGAAACAGCGCCACTCTTGTACATGGATTGAGTCTGGTATTGCAGCTCGGTCCTATTCACTTGAATATGAGCTGCAATACCAGACATAGCCCACGGACAAGAGAGGCACTGTTTCTGGAAAAAAATATATATAATACATTTTCTAATCCAGGAAACCACTTTAATGATCCAACCAGAGCTTTTTTTTCTGACCGGGGTGAGAATCCCTGTACACATCACTGACCAGACCAACCATGTAAATCCGTACACATCTAAAATCCCAAATGCACATATCTTTTTTATGATCTGGGTAGTATGTATCCATTGAAATTATTCCTACTCCTATGGAGCTGACAATCTAATTTCTATACAGTAGAGTACTTATGTGCATGCTGGGGTAATTTTAATTTGTCAGCTAATTTAACTATTATTATGTTGAGTGCGTGGAGGAATCCTTTGTGAGCAGATCAGAGACCATACATACCTATGCAGATCTGGACTTTCCCTTTACCCTGGTTAGCATTGCTGTCTACTTTGCACTGGCACTACCTGCATTGCTGTATAGTATAAGGCCTCATGCATATAGCAGAGCCGTGTGGCTGTATGTAGATAATGGAGGCACACAAAGTCCATGCGACTCCCTATTATGGGGCTGTAAACACTTTATAATGCCCCTCTACGGCTCCATATTATGGGATTATTTTCCCTTAGAAGCAATGCTTACACGGGAGAATAACTTTGTAATATGGTATCCGCTGGTGCATGTCACGTTTATACAGAATCTGACAGAGAAAAACCTCTTTATGAAATTGGAGCCATATGGACGTACAGTACAGCCCCATAGAAGTCTATAGGTGCCCTATTACAACTCCATACAATTCAAAGGTTATATAAAACCGTATTTGGAACATGTGCATGGCTGGATTTCCACAATTTAATTTTCAGAAGATCCAACTTGTTGCTCTATTATGATGATGATTATTATTTATTTATATAGCACCATCAGCTTTATTACCGGGTAACGCATTGTAACAAAAAATATACAGACAAATCAGAGATACATTAGATTATACAAATAGTGATTTTTCAGTAAGACACAAACGATTATTTTGTAACGTTGATCACAATCCAACATATAAAATTCTTCCTTGCAAACCCACCCTAAGGCTGGGATCCCACAGTGCAGATTTGCTGAAGATTTTGCATGCGGTTTTTAAGCCAAAACCAGGAACGGAACCTACACAGAAGAAATATATAAAGAAAGGCCTTATAGGTCTGGTTTCCTGGATCCAATTCTGGTTTTGGCTTACAAAATGCTGGCAAAATCTGCAGCAAATCTGCACTGTGGAAACCCAGCCTAAGGGCATGGCCAGACGTAGCGGATTTGCTCTGTAGAATCCGCAGCGGACCCGTTTCTCCATTGCCCCCCACAGCTTTGTGGTTGGGTTCGTTTGCACGTTGTGGACAATTCCGCTGCGTAGCATAGGCTGCGGTGCGGAATTTGGTGTCCGCAGCATACAATGGTTGTTGCGGACGTGTGGCGGACTGGTTGCGGACTCATTGCGGAATTTCTCCATTGACTTCAATGGAGATTTAAAATTCCGCAATGAAGTCCGCAGATGTAATGTAGATGTTATGTGTGCTGCGGAGCGTATTAGTTTTTCAACATGACATTTCTTCATTCTGGCTGGACCTATGTATTTCTAGGTCTACAGCCAGACTGAGGAAGTCAATGGGGCTCCCGTAATTACGGGTGACTTCGTGTGTGCACCCGTAATTACGGGAGCGTTGCTAGGCGACGTCAGTAAATAGTCACTGTCCAGGGTGCTGAAAGAGTTAAGCGATCGCCAGTAACTGTTTCAGCACCCGGGACAGTGACTACCGATCACAATATACATCAACCTGTAAAAAAAATAGAAGTTCATACTTACCGAGAACTCCCTGCTTCTTCCTCCAGTCCGGTTTCCCAGGATGGCGTTTCAGTCTAAGTGACGGCTGCAGCTAATCACAGGCTGCAGCGGTCACATGGACTGCCGCGTCATCCAGGGAGGTCGGGCTGGATGCCGAAAGAGGGACGCGTCACCAAGACAACGGCCGGTAAGTATGAAATTCTTTTACTTTCACTAGGGAAAGTGCTGTCCCTTCTCTCTATCCTGCACTGATAAAGAGAAGGGAAGTACTTTCACCTCAATACGCAACGGCTAGTCCGCATCAATTTAATGCCCATTTTGGGCAGATCCGCAACAGAATCTGCAGCGCAGATTCTGTGTGGCATTGAATCGGACAGTTGCGGAAGAAATCCGCCACGTCTGGGCATGCCCTAAGGGTATGTTCCCACCCACAGGATATGCTGCAGATTTTCTGCAACAGAAAATCTGCAGCAGAATCTCTAGAAAAACGCTGGTAAATCTGTCATAGAAACCCGCACCAAATAGTGCGCTTTTCCTGCTCATATTGCTATATAGTTGCTGCAGTGGTTTCACCTGCGGATAGTGTTAAACATTGGCTATAGCAAAGTATATGTGCACCTGCAGATTATAACATAAATCTGTTGCGGAATTTCTTCTCCCCGTTGAAGTCTATGGGCCAAACACGCAGCATCTCCGCACAGAACACGCAGCATAAATTGACATTCTGCAGAATTGAAAAACGAACCGCATAACACTTTCCGCACGATGCATTTTGGCATTGCAGCATTTACAGTAGCAATAAAGTTATGCCACAAATATCGCAAATCTGGGGGGGAAAAAAATCATACTTACCCAGAACGCTGTTCTTCCTGCAGTCCGGCCACCTGGGATGACGTTTCATCCCATCTGACCGCTGCAACCAATCACAGGCTGCAACGTCACATGGCCTGCAACGTTATCGTCGGAGTCCAGACTACGCGCAAAGAAGAGGGAGCGGGTAAGTATCGACTGTTTTTTTTCAAGCGCTGCTTTCTGCAGCGGAAATTCCGTCCGAAAAACCGCACCACAATGTGATGCGATTTTTCAGAAGGTAAGTACTGCGGGTTCCTAGGTCGGACACGCTGTGTGACTTTTACGCAGCGTACCCAACCCGTGGGAACCCGGTCTTAGGCTGGAGTCCTATGTAGCAACGGAATTCTGTGCGGATATTGCGCAGCATTTACAGTATCAGCAAAGTGAATGAGATTTAGAAAATCGCATGCCCAGGCTGCAAAAAAAATAAATGGTGAAAAATTGTGCATAAAAGTCAATTCCACAGCGTGTCAATTTATGCTGCGTGTTCTGTGCAGAGATGCTGCATGTTTTGCCCATAGACTTCAATGGGGAACATAAATCTCGCAACAGATTTGTTTTGTTGCGGTTTTTACAGCGTTTACGCAGCAGAAACGAAGTAAAAACCACTGGAAATTTGCAGGTGTAGATATACTTTGCTATAATCAATGTTTAACACTAAATACGCAGGTGAAACCACTGCAACTATAAAAATGCAACTATAGAGCAATATGAGCAGGAAAATTGCACTATTTGGTGCGGGTTTCTGTGACAGATTTACCAGCGTTTTTCTAGAGATTCTGCTGCAGATTTACTGTTGCAGAAAATTCGCAGCGTATCCTGTGGGTGGGAACATACCCTTAGGCCTCATTCACACAAGCGTGGCGTTTTTGCGCACGCAAAAATGCGGCGTTTTGCGTGCGCAAAAACCACTTAACAGCTCAGTGGGGCAGCAGCATATGATGCGCGGCTGCGTGGTTTTCTCGCAGCCGCCATCATTATGACACTCCATTTGAATGTTTGTAAACAGAAAAGCACGTGGTGCTTTTCTGTTTACATTCATCCTTTTGACAGCTGTTGCGTGAATCACGCTTGTCCCACGGAAGTGCTTCCGTGCGACATGCGTGGTTTTCACGCACCCATTGACTTCAATGGGTGCGTGATGCGGGAAAAACGCCCAAAGAACGGACATGTCGTGACTTTTTTTCAGCGGACTCCCGCTGAGTAAAAATCACGGACATGTCTGCACGGCCCCATAGACTAATATAGGTCCGTGCAACGCGCGTGCAAATCACGCGCGTTGCACGGACGTAATTCACGTTCGTCTGAATAAAGCCTTAGGCTGGGTTTCCACAATGAAAATTTGGTGCGGATCTTTGTGCCAGATTTACCAGCGTTTTTCTTGTGTGAAAATTTTCTGTTGTCGAAAATCTGCACCGTATTCTGCCTGTGGGAACATACCCTTACTTTTCTGTATGCGCAGTGTGAAGCAGGCCATACACATGAGATAAATGTTGGAGGGGGGCAGCCTCACTGTCCCCTAAATGGCAGCCTAGAATTTAACATGTCAGATCCACTATTACCCCAGGAGGTAAGCGCTGCCAGTGCTGTCTTTTCTACCTCTCCCTATGATAGTAAACATGCACCCTCAGCGGATCCCAGCATATATGTTGATGGGGTAATTGGTAGAGCGTGCCATTCAGCCGTATGTCCAGTTTATGGTTGGCTTTACACTCTACCACTTAACCTCGCGTTAGACTTACCTTCTCATTATTCATGGTCGGGATGCTCATTTCAGTTGATCATTTACGCAAAAATTGTTCCTTTTGTGTCATTACTAAGTTCTATAATGCAGAATAGTCTTCTCAATTAATTGACTAGATTAGTAAGAATAAAGGTTATTGGCAGAGTGTGGAAACCATGGAAATAGTTATTATGTCCATTTAGAAACATCAATTATTGGTCAGATGTTAGTAAAAACTGCTGAGTGTAAATGGACAATAATTCATCTCAGTCCAGATCTGCATGGCCAAGCTAGTTATTCTAATATTTTTCATATGCTGCTTGTACGTTACTTTAATTCCAGGAATTGTGTTGCGCCGATTTCTAATATTGACAGCAAAAAGTAAGGGTATGGCCATTGCAACCAGTTTTTTTTTTAAATTATTCCAATACATGTAAAATGAAATATGAGACAACTTTCCTACCATTACGTGTCTACAGCTCCCATGCAGACCTACATGTATCTATGGTTACAGACTACAAACAAAACCTGTGTAGTCTGATTCTGCAGTCGTATGTCCTTCTATCTGTTCCATACTTCTTCCTAAACAAGACGTAGGGGACAGCTATAAGAAAGTATGACTAGTTGAGTATGTAGATGAGTATGACTCGTTGGAATAATTAAAAAAAAAAAAATTATTGCAAAGGTGAACATATCCTTTAAAATATTAGATCTCCATTGATATACTTTTTTTTATTGTATAGGTGAATAATTTCGACATTAGCAATGTATCACATAACTATGCCAGGGTGGTCTTGTCCCAACCATGTACTGTACTCCATCTCACCGTTCTCCGGGAGAGACGCTTTGGAAGCCGAACACAAGCCCATATGGACAGCAATCTGCAGAAAGAAGAAAGTTTCCACGTTACTCTAAATAAAAGGGGAACCAATGAGCAGCTTGGCATCAAACTTGTCCGCAGAACTGACGAGTCTGGAGTATTTATTCTGGATCTCCTAGAAGGAGGACTGGCTGCTCAAGATGGGAGACTTCACAGCAATGACCGCGTCCTGGCAATCAATGGTCTTGACCTAAAGCATGGCACTCCGGAACTAGCTGCTCAGATTATTCAGGTATTTTACTAAACAAAATCACATAAAAGAAAGAAAATACAGCTATCAAGTCCTCCTTCCAAAATGACCACAACTCCCAGATGTGCAAGTGACCACTATTGTGGCTTTACTATCACATGTCATTTATAGTAATGGCCTCATATGGGGCAGAGACCTTTTGGGCCTCCTCACGCTCCAGGGCCCGGAGTCTGTGCATCCCTTATAATTTGAAGTGGTGGTGGAGCACAGGGGCTTCTACTGAATTTTTCCGCGCACAGCACCACTGCCGCAGTTACTATAATTCGGACCCTTTTTTTTCGTAATTGGTGGTGTCTGACAACCCCCTATGAGGTGCCATAATATTCTAGCAATATCCATCACTTGTTAACACTAGAATACCCCCTTAAACCTAACGAATAATCACTACCTGTAATTGTATAAAATTGTCAGAGAAAGCATGCTAACAGGCCGATATTACATATGTACTGCCTACAGAACACAGCAATAGAAACAAATGATGTCCCTTTAAACCATAAATTATGGGTACAGAAATGAGATGAAAAAAACTGAACACAGAAATAATTCTTCACAGATGGACTCATTAAATCATGAAATCTGGCTAACGGTGGATGGGAATTGTTTTTTTTGTTTTGAAGCATGCCAGCATTGAGTAAGTGTGCCAGTACACATTGTTACGTCTTATAAAGACATCTTTGCTGAGGACTGTAATGATAGAAAGTACAGTACTGTGGCATGAGACATTGTATCAACCTTTACTTCACTGCTAGCGACAACGTTTTTATCAGACCAAAGTGTGCTCATATTTCTCCAACACGGTACACGGCAATTATTTCTAGCTAACCATTTGGATAGGTCGAGTTTTTTTTCAGTAATTTTAGTTTTTTTTAAGGGAACCTGTCACATAGAACATGCTGCCCAATGTGCGAACATCAGGTCATAGAGGAGGAAGAGCTTTTCTATATAGCACTCATTTTTATTTTTGGGGTGGGGAGTCCTTGTTTTGAAAGGTATTCTTCTTCCAAGACACTTCTCTTGCAGACTGCAGCAGGGTTTCTTCCATATTTGCCTGTATTTGGCTGCAATAATTTACCCTTTACCGACTCTAGCCCTCCAGGGTTTATACAGAGAAGCATCCCCACACCATGATTCTGCCACACCATGGTGTATGCTGTTTGGCTTCCATTAATAATAAAAGCAAAATTTTAGTTTTATTAGCCACAGAACCTTTTCCGGGGATATTAAGAAAATATTCTTGCTTCGATCCTTTTTAATAGTCTTTTTTTAGAAAGTAAATATTATTTTGCGTGGCGTCATTTTTTTTCAGGATGCATTAGGAGACGGATGTTTCATATATCGGGTTTTTTATTTGGCTGATTTTAGATTTCTAATAACTATTGTGATTCCGAGGTAAGAATTTTATGCACAGCAATTTTCAAGAGTACGACTGCACTTTAAAGCCAATCAGCAATGATTAGACATCAAATTTCTACCATATAACGGTACCTATATAAGGATTCTTACGCCTATGGCAACCACTTTTCAGAATTACTTTAATAAAGAACTAAGGCTCTGTTCACTTTTGCGTCGAAGGCTCCGTTGCATAGTCCGTCAGATTTGGCGGGAGGAATAACGCTGTATGCAGCACTATACTTCCTTGTCAAACAACAGATACCAAGACGGAACCCATTATAGGTCAATGTGGTCCGTCGGGCACCATTGATATCCGTCGTAAACTAGTCCAAGGGAAAGGTTAGGCCGCTTGTATTTTTTACAGGGCCTCTACTGGTGCATAATATTACCCATCATACATTGTTAATAATACCAGCCACAGTGCCCTGATGGTTCTCTACCCTTATTAATACATTTTATATACTTTTGTATGAATATGATAATGCAAAATATCTGATAATCTGGTATTTTTCAACTTTCATTAATATCGGATTAAAAGAATTTCGCAATGTTTTTGTGGATACAGTATATTTATTACATACAGCAGGTTCTCGATAAACTACAATATATTTTAGACAGTAAATGTGGAGGAGGCCTTGCACTTTGTCATATACCGAGCATAGCATAACATGATTTCTTTTATCAGTAGAACAAAAATATTGCAGATTTTGACTGCAGAGTGGTAATTCTCTCCTCAGTCTCTTAGGAATCAAGGCAAGAATATTTCTTACAGAAACTACATTAAGATATTTATATTGATCCATGTAGGTTCATCTTGCATTCCTGTGCTCTACTACAGGGTAGCGGAGAACGAGTCCATTTAACAGTATCTCGGCCTGTAAAGCATCCAGCTGGTAACATAACCCGAGAAGTGGGCAACAGCCAGTCTCACCACCATATGCAGCAAGTGTATCATCACAGGCCAAGTGCACACAGGGTAAGGAGTTTATGAAGTTGATCCAATAGAGTTGTATTTTTTAGTCTCAGAATTTTATTAACTCATTAGGCCTCAGTACAAATTCTGACTTGTACAGTCTTAGTACAGCACACATAGAAGTCTATGGATCCATACCATACCTCCGTATACCACCAAGTTCATACGAAGGCATACAGAGGTTTTCTGTTTTCTATAAATACAGCTTAATCAGTGTACAAATGAAAAGTTTTACAATTTTCTAATATAATTTGTATTTCAATTCCTCACCATATTTCAAGATATTAGTTTGCTGTCATTGAATGGGAACACTCTAGTTTCCATTCAGAGGCTGAAACGCTGTACATACCTAACGGATAAAATTGTGTCAAGTCTAGACTGTGCTCTGTGAACTAAACTGCTTGGACTACAGACTGATACATTGTAGCAAACTATCAGTGAGATTTGAGCATCTTCTGCTGATGTATTTACTTCACAGAGATAATGTTATTTTAATTCTAATTGGTGATAAATGTTAAATGTGCTTATATATGAGCATAGACGTCTGTCCATCCAATCTACTTGGAGTTGCATTGCATCTGTGCAAAAACGGTAACATCACAGTAATATAAAATTAGCTAATCGGCATCAAAGAAGTAGAAGGATGAAATGAGAGAGTCAGTAGAGAGAGAGAGAGAAAAGAGGAGAAGAGAGATAGAAAAAAGAAAAGAGAAGAAAAAAAGGGGAATGAGAATGAGTGGAAGGTATCTATGGGAAATCTCCAGAGCTATCCGAAGGAGAGACTAGTAAGCGATAGATGGGGGTGGGCATAAGAGATCCACGGGCCCCAGATCTTGAGGTTTTTAATGGGTATCGTGGAGAATGCTGGTGAGTTGTTCATCAGTCATAAAAGTGTCCAAGCTGGATAGAAATTCCAAGTATGGAATATATGGTTTCTTCCAAGCATGGGCTATCGTTTGCTTAGCTGATAGAAAGATATGTAAGTAATCGATATTGCGCTCAGGTGAGATCGGAAGATTTGTGGTTGAACAGGGCTTTGGAGAGAAGTGTGAAGTACCACACGGGCTAGGCCATAAACACGAAACCAAAATCACTGCATTATATTGGACTGTTCTTTGCATAGAATTTGCATGTGCAGCAGCAGGCATAAATTATTACCAGTATTCAGCTGATGTATTGTCTGAGTAAACCTTCCTTTGACTCAGGTATTCTTTTTTGTCTGTCTCAGGATCTTGCCCAGTGTGTAACATGCCACGAGAAGCATATTACAGTGAAGAAAGCTCCCATGGAATCATTAGGCATGACAGTAGCGGGAGGAAGAGGGAGTAAAAGTGGAGAGCTACCAATCTTTGTAACCAGCGTGCAGCCTCACGGATGTCTTGCTAGAGACAGCAGAATAAAACGAGGTTTAAGTCTACATTTTCCTTTCTAACCGACAAATAGAACTTGATAAATGTAGAAATCATGCTGGTAGGAATAATTGGTAATTTATATAAGCTGTAGATACACAGAGCTGAATCCAGATGGCAGTGGTTAGACATCACAGACGAGAATTTAGACAGCTTTTATCCACTACTTTTCAAGTCAATTTTCTTACATGATTTATAAGGCGTGAACATCTGGTCTTTTTTTTTGCTCTTTGGGTTCAACAATGACAAATGGATTGCCACATTTAGTTGTTTGGGACCAAACCGCTCCTTACCCAGGTCTACTTTACTCCAGACGATTCCTTCTCCAGCTCTACTGTATGCCAGACTACTACTTCTCCAGCTGACCAATCCTTTCTTAGCTCTTTTATATGCTAGACTACTACTTCCCCAGCTCTACTGTATGCCCGATTACTACTTCCCCAGGTTTTCTTTTTGCCAGACTACTACTTTCCCAGGTTTTATATATGCAACACTACTCATTCCCCAGCACTGCAATATCTTATACGACTACTACTTCCCCAGCTCTGCTATTTGTTAGACCAATCCTTTCTCAGCTATTTTATATCCTAGACTACTATTTTCCCAGCTCTTCTATATGCCAGACTACTACTTTCCCAGGTTTTCTATATGCCAGACCACTCCTTCCTCAGTTCTTCTAGATGCTGGACTACTGCTTCCCTAGCTTTACTATATGCCGGACTACTACTTCATCAACTTTTCTTTATGCCGGACTACCCCTTACCCAGCCCCACTGTATTCCAGACTACTACTTCTCCAGTTATACTAGATGCTAGACTATTCATTTCCCAGCTCTTCTATTTGCTCGACTACTACTTGCTTTTCCATCAGGGTTATCTTTCCACCAGAAATTGGTCTGGGCACCCCATTCTCCGGATTGGTGGTGGTACCAGTAGTTACTATTCAAACTAAATAAAATGAAAGCCCTAGACTGAAAACCAAAATATGTAAATCTTTTGGTAGGCAAAACAGAAATATCAAGTTGACATTTTGAAAACATATTCTTTCCCTAATGACACGTTCTCCCTTCATAGCTTATAGTGTATTTTATTTGTTTACTTAATATATATATATATATTATAATGATAAACTTTTTTTTTTCTCCAGGGGATGTTCTGCTGAGTATAAATGGTATTGACCTGACCAACTTGAGTCATAGTGAAGCAGTGGCTATGCTCAAAGCCAGCGCTGCCTCCTCTATCATTACTCTTAAGGCCCTTGAGGTAGAGGTTTTGGAGGAGCAAACACAAGTAAATGAAGAAATGAGCACAATCAGTGAAAATGAATATGATGCCAGCTGGTCTCCATCATGGGTCATGTGGCTTGGACTCCCCAGGTACATAAAAGTATTATCAGTAAAAAATATTCTCTTTCTGCACTTGTGACTGTGCCTCAGCACACAGAGTCCCTCTGACTGTATTGAGGCACCATGATATGTTCTTGAATTCCCTATGAGGCTGACAGAAAAACTTCTGTATGTCTACATAAGAAATTGGAGGCATAAGGGGGTGCAGTAGAACCCCATAGACTGGTATGGTTGCTGTATTGTGGCTTTGTACAATAGAGCTTATGCAGAGACGTAAGTGTGCAAAATGTTTAGAATTTTTTTTTTAAAATATATATAAAAATTCAAATGAAGAGACAGCACTCCAGGGAAAAAGGTGAAAAAAGGTGATGTGTTTATTCACCCCATAGGCAGGCAATGTTTCGATCTGTCTCAATGGGATCTCTGCCAAGCCTTGGCTTGACAAAGATCCCATTGAGACGGATGGAAATGTTGCCTGCCTATGGGGTGAATAAACACATCACCTTTTTCCCTGGAATGCATTTCTCTTCATTTGAATTTTTGTATTGACAAGGGTTCTTAGCCTCAACCCAGGAGGTCTGCACCCAGAAGTTAACAGTTTTTTTTATCAATTAAAGAGGCTCTGTCACCAGATTATAAGTGTCCTATCTCCTACATAATCTGATCGGCGCTGTAATGTAGATAACAGCAGTGGTTTTTATTTTGAAAAACTATAATTTTTTTTACCAAGTTATGCACAATTTTAGATTTATGCTAATTAGTTTCTTAATAGACAACTGGGCGTGTTTTTACTTTTTACCAACTGGGCGTTGTAAAGAGAAGTGTATGATGCTGACCAATCAGTGACCAATCAGCCAATCAGCGTCATACACTTCTCATTGTTCCAGCCCAGTGTGATTGAGCAGAGATAGAAGCTGGGCTGGAACAATGAGAAGTGTATGACGCTGATTGGTCACTGATTGGTCAGCGTCATACACTTCTCTTCACAATGCCCAGTTGGTAAAAAGTAAAAGCACGCCAAGTTGTCTATTAAGAAACTAATTAGCATAAATCTAAAATTGTACATAACTTGGTCAAAAATGATTGTTTTTCAAAATAAAAACCACTGTTATTATCTATATTACAGCACCGATCACATTATGTAGGAGATATAATCTGTTGACAGAGACTCTTTAACAAAATACAAAGTGACTGAACAGAAGAGAAATCTAAATCAAATCAATATTCGGTGGGACCACCCTTTGCTTTCAGAACAGCATCAGTTCTTCTAGGTACACTTGCACAAAGTCATGGATTTTTGTAGGATTATAGTTATGTATACGATTAACCAATTATACCAAACAGGTGATAATTGTAGCGTCCATGGCCGCGGACCGTCAGGATTACTCACCCTCTCGGCGGCCGCAGCCATGGATCTGTGAGCGCTCACTTACGCTCTGGTCCGCTGTGTCCCGTAGGGTGCACGCGCACATTCGAGCCCGGCCTTAAAGGGCCAGCGCGCACACATGGGAATCATGATCAATTAGCCCATGATCACCCTGGACTATAAGAAGGGCCCTGTCCCTTTTTCTCATTGCCTGAGCGTTGTTAGTATTCCCATGTTAGTCTTTGCAAATGGTCCCTAAGTGTTTGCCCTGTTCCCGTTGTTCCCGTGCCCTGCTGCCTGTTTCCTGTATCCCGTGCTGTGTTATTGTTCCTGAGCCTGTTAGTGATTGGAGTCATATCCTGCGGCTCTTACTGTCATCCGCCACGTCTGGCGCAACCTACTGCACCTGCTGTCATTCATGCTAAAGCCTCTGCCACTGTCTGAACTATTTAGGTACCCTTGTGCTGGACTTTGTATTGCTTGGGTGCTTTGTTGTTTGGCCAGCTGCTTCCCCATTATGGCGGTGCGGCCTAGTGAGTCCACATACCCACAGACTGTGACAATAATGATCATAATTTTCTCATGTAGGTTGAAACACAGTCATTAACTGTAACAGAAACAGCTGTGTAGGAGGCTTAAAACTGGGTGAGGAACAGGCAAATTCTGCTACGAAGGTGAGGTTGTGGAAGACCATTTTATGTCACAGGTCCACCATGGCAAGTCTGAGAACAGCAACATGACACAAAGTAGTTGTACTGCATCAGCGAGGTCTCTCTCAGGCAAAGATTTTAAAGCAGACTGGGGGTTCAAGATGTGTTGTTCAAGCTCTTTTGAAGAAGCACAAAGAAACAGGCAATGTTTAGGACCGTTGACGCAGTGGCCAAGAAAACAGTGCAGTAGATCAAAGACACATCATGCTTACATCATGCTTACTTCCCTTTGAAATTGGAAGATGTCCAACAGTTGCAACAGCTCAGAAATGTCAGAAACCAGCGGGACCCAGGTACACCCATCTGTTGTTCGGAGAAGTCTGGCCAGAAGTGGTCTTCATGGAAGAATTGCGGCCAAAAAGCCATACAGATGTAGCCATTTTTATCTTGAATTTTAACGCATGAAATACACAGTGGCAAGATCCTTTATCTTGACTTTTTCAATGACTTTTCCATGGCTTTTGTTGTGCAACTAGTTATCAGAGTCAAGATGAAGGCCATACCTTCAACGTGGATACAAGGCCAAGCGACTCAACTATGCATGAAAACATAGGAACTGGGGTGCAGAAAAATGGCAGCAGGTGGTTTGGACTGATGAGTCAAAATTTGGCTGTAACTGAAGGCAGTTTAGTTGCCGAAGGGCTGGAGAGCGGTAAATAATGAGTGTCTGCAGGCAACAGTGAAGCATGGTGGAGGTTTCTTGCAAGTTTGGGGCTGCATTTCAGCAAATGGAGTTGGGGATTTAGTCAGGATTAATGGTGTCCTCAATGCTGAGAAATACAGGCAGATACTTATCCATCCTGCAAAACCATCAGGGAGGAGTCTGATTGGCTCCATATTTATTCTGCAGCAGGACAACAACCCCAAATATACAGCCAATGTCAATAAAAATTATATTAAGCATAAAGAAGAACAAGGAGCCCTGGAAGTGATGATATGGCCCCCACAGAGCACTGATCTCAACATTATCGAGTCAGTCTGGGATTACATGAGGAGGCAGAAGGATTTGAGGAAGTCTACATCCACAGAAGATCTCTGGTTAGTTCTCCAAGATGTTTGGAACAACCCCCCTGCCGAGTTCCTTTAAGAAACTGTGTGCAAGTGTACCTAGAAGAATTGGTGTTGTTTTGAAGACAAAAGGTGGTCACACCAAATATTGATTTGATTTGATTTAGACTTGTCTTCCGTTCATTTACTTTGTATTTTGTTAATTGATGGGGGGACGGGCTAACCGAGGTTTAAAGGGTCAGTGTCATGATTTTTTTTTAAATTAATTTGTGTTTTTATTTAATAAAATATTAGATTGACTTTATTTATTTTTTCACACACAATGTTTTTTTAATTAACACTTTCTTACTGTACTAGGGGCTGCCATGTTTTATTTCATCTGTGTATGTGTCTCTTAACGACACATACACAGATGGAATACGGCAGCTACAATGCATAGGACACAATGAATGGCTCCCGTCCATTTCCCGAAAGAGGGCTGAAGAATCGGAAGCAGAATGCCTACAAACATCTGCACATTGATTTCAATGGGAAATACGGCGTTCTGTTCCAACGGGTCGTTTTTTTACACCTCATTTTCAAAAAACGGCATGTAAAAAGACACCCGTGAAAAAGAAGTGCATGTCACTTCTTGGGACGTTTTTGGAGCCGTTTCTCATTGACTCTATAGGAAAACAGCTCCAAAAACAGCCATAAAAAATGAAAAACGTGAGTTTGATTAAAAAACGGCTGAATATCAGGAGCTGTTTTCCCTTGAAAACAGCTCCGTATTTTCAGATGTTTTTTTTTAGTAAGCATGTGTACAAATCCTTAGCCTTTTGGTGTGTCCTACAGCTTCTGCCAGCTGCCATTTGTACAATCACTCCCAAAATGACAGCTGGACAATGCTTAGCAATTTGATGACACCTTTTCCTGGCTTGTAGCCAAAAATAGGGAGGGGGGGTGAGATTCTCTCCCACATTTACACATTTACAGCAGTCGTGAGTCAGGTTGCTTTGCCTTATTCACCTTCCTGTAATTCTGGGAAGTGCTCCCTCTGGTGGCCAACATTGGAAAAAACATGTCAAATTATAATTAAATTTGTAATACTTTCCACCAGGTGGAAGAAAGAAAAAAAAAAGCAAAAGACGTAAAAAATATAATAGAAATAAGTAACTTACTTAAAAAAAGGTTTAATTCGCGACACATTCCCTTTAAGCACAATGCTTTACTGACAATTATACTTAGAATTTGTGTACTACTAGGTAGCAACCAGGTAGCGGACTGCAGCCGCCCACCTAGATAGCAATTGACATCACTCGGGCACTATCCGGACACAGCTTTTCAGCTTACTTCTTGTCAGATCGCATTGATCTTTTTAATGCAATGTCAGCTGTTAATGTTACTCCTAAATTATAATAATAAAGTTATGTTTTAAATGTATGCACATAAATGTGTAGTTGGGAAATAGGGCTACTTTTGCCTTTGGCATTTAGTAATTATTAATTATTCATTTTTGCCCGCCCACTACCAGGGTTTCTCAAATTTCTTTATTGGAAGAACTCTGTTACTCTTATACTTTGGCCCCATGCACACGACCGTTATGGTTTCAACCTACCTCCGAGTTGTATGGAGCTGTAAAATGGTACCCATGGAAGTGTATGGGGCCATACTGTACCCCCATATGCTTTAGACTGCAAATAGAGGGATACAGTGTTTTCATACAGAATCTGGCATGCACAATCCAATGTCGTATTACAGGGGTATTCTCATCTGGACGCCTTCTTTCTAGGAGTGAATATTTACGTAATACAAGAGACATTATATGGTGGCACACGTAGTGCCTGTAGCTCCCTAGAACAGAGCCTCAAGGACACTTTGTGTATTCTGCCTTGCCCATCAGCCCTTAATAAAAAGCAGTTTTCACTAAAATAAACTAAGGTACGTTTTTGGTGTTTCCAATCGGAAATGTACATAATATATCTACAAACAGTCTTTATTTTCTCATTGACCCCACAATAATTTTTTTCTTTAAACAATTTTATTGCAGTTCTACTGTGATTACACAGTTTACCGTTTTATGTTTGGGGAAAAAAAAGGGAAAAGTAAAAGTCATATTTTCTGTTAACTGTTGCTTAGAATTTGCATACAATTAAGTTGCCTGCAGCAAAGTGGTCTGCACTGTTTGGCTATTAGTATAATTGCAAGAAAAGCTGAACACTGAACTTGCTGCATAGACAAGAATATTTTATTCCACTTGAACAGTCTCTTTTTTTTTTTACATTCCATTTACGTCAAATGGAAATGTATACGAAGGCAGCTTTAACATTGCACACTTTCCACATCTGGGCTTTTGTCTACAACTTAAAGCAAAAAGGGTAATTCAGAAAATGAAAAAAAATCCTGCGTTTAATGCTGTTATTCCACATTATGTTTTTTTTTTTTTAGTTTACTGCATTTGGTTGAGGTGTACGTATGTAAATGCACCCGTAATTCCACTTGACCATTTACAGCATTAGCGTCTACACATGTGACATTGTCATATCATGGACCCTGTATAGTGTCTCACCATGCATACATGCCGGGCCAGCCTTAGGTGGGATGGCGCCCTGTGCAGGACTCTATTGCTGCAATCCACAAATTAAAGATTAACCACAAATACAAACGTGCACATATCCGAACATATATACTGTACATACATAAAAACATATTTAGACATGCAGGCAAATATATATACACTACCGTTCAAAAGTTTAGGGTCACTTAGAAGTTTCCTTATTTTTTCAAGAAAAGCACAGTTTTTTTCAATGAAGATAACATTAAATTAATCAGAAATACACTCTATACATTGTTAATGTGCTAAATTACTATTCTAGCTGCAAACGTCTGGTTTTTAATGCAATATCTACATAGGTGTATAGAGGCCCATTTCCAGCATCCATCACTCCAGTGTTCTAATGGTACATTGTGTTTGCTAACTGTGTTAGAAGGCTAATGGATGATTAGAAAACACTTGAAAACCCTTGTGCAATTATGTTAGCACCGCTGTAAACAGTTTTGCTGTTTAGAGGAGCTATAAAACTGACCTTCCTTTGAGCTAGTTGAGAATCTGGAGCATTACATTTGTGGGTTCGATTAAACTCTCAAAATGGCTAGAAAAAGAGAGCTTTCATGTGAAACTCGACAGTCTATTCTTGTTCTTAGAAATGAAGGCTATTCCATGCGAGAAATTGCCAAGAAACTGAAGATTTCCTACAACGGTGTGTACTACTCCCTTCAGAGGACAGCACAAACAGGCTCTAACCAGAGTAGAAAGAGAAGTGGGAGGCCCCGCTGCACAACTGAGCAACAAGACAAGTACATTAGAGTCTCTAGTTTGAGAAATAGACGCCTCACAGGTCCTCAACTGGCAGCTTCATTAAATAGTACCCGCAAAACCTCAGTGTCAACGTCTACAGTGAAGAGGCGACTCCGGGATGCTGGCCTTCAGGGCAGAGTGGCAAAGAAAAAGCCATATCTGAGACTGGCTAATAAAAGGAAAAGATTAGTATGGGCAAAAGCACACAGACATTGGACAGAGGAAGATTGAAAAAAAGTGTTATGGACAGACGAATCGAAGTTTGAGGTGTTTGGATCACACAGAAGAAGATTTGTGAGACGCAGAACAACTGAAAAGATGCTGGAAGAGTGCCTGACGCCATCTGTCAAGCATGGTGGAGGTAATGTGATGGTCTTGGGTTGCTTTGGTGCTGGTAAAGTGGGAGATTTGTACAAGGTAAAAGGGATTTTGAATAAGGAAGACTATCAGTCCATTTTGCAACGCCATGCCATACCCTGTGGACAGCGCTTGATTGGAGCCAATTTCATCCTACAACAGGATAATGACCCAAAGCACACCTCCAAATTATGCAAGAACTATTTAGGGAAGAAGCAGGCAGCTGGTATTCTATCTGTAATGGAGTGGCCAGCGCAGTCACCAGATCTTAACCCCATAGAGCTGTTGTGGGAGCATTCTTGACCGTATGGTACACAAGAAGTGCCCATCAAGCCAATCCAACTTGTGGGAGGGCCTTCTGGAAGCATGGGGTGAAATTTCTCCCGATTTATCTCAGCAAATTAACAGCTAGAATGCCAAAGGTCTGCAATGCTGTAATTGCTGCAAATGGAGCATTCTTTGACGAAAGCAAAGTTTGAAGGAGAAAATTATTATTTGAAATAAAAATCATTATTTCTAACCTTGTCAATGTCTTGACTATATTTTCTAGTCATTTTGCAACTCATTTGATAAATATAAGTGTGAGTTTTCATGTAAAACACAAAATTGTCTGGGTGACCACAAACTTTTGAACGGTAGTGTATATATATATATATATATATATATATATATATATATATATATATATTTATATATACACTACCGTTCAAAAGTTTGGGGTCACTCAGACAATTTTGTGTTTTCCATGAAAACTCACACTTATATTTATCAAATGAGTTGCAAAATCACTAGAAAATATAGTCAAGACATTGACAAGGTTAGAAATAATGATTTTTATTTGAAATAATAATTTTCTCCTTCAAACTTTGCTTTCGTCAAAGAATGCTCCATTTGCAGCAATTACAGCATTGCAGACCTTTGGCATTCTAGCTGTTAATTTGCTGAGGTAATGAGGAGAAATTTCACCCCATGCTTCCAGAAGGCCCTCCCACAAGTTGGATTGACTTGATGGGCACTTCTTGCGTACCATACGGTCAAGCTGCTCCCACAACATTTCTATGGGGTTGAGATCTGGTGACTGCGCTGGCCACTCCATTACAGATAGAATACCAGCTGCCTGCTTCTTCCCTAAATAGTTCTAGCATAATTTGGAGGTGTGCTTTGGGTCATTGTCCTGTTGTAGGATGAAATTGGCTCCAATCAAGCGCTGTCCACAGGGTATGGCATGGCGTTGCAAAATGGAGGGATAGCCTTCCTTATTCAAAATCCCTTTTACCTTTTACAAATCTCCCACTTTACCAGCACCAAAGCAACCCCAGACCATCACATTGCCTCTACCATGCTTGACAGATGGTGTAAGGCACTCTTCCAGCATCTTTTCAGTTGTTCTGCGTCTCACAAATCTTCTTCTGTGTGATCCAAACACCTCAAACTTCGATTTGTCTGTCCATAACACTTTTTTCCAATCTTCCTCTGTCCAATGTCTGTGTGCTTTTGCCCATATTAATCTTTTCCTTTTATTAGCCAGTCTCAGATATAGCTTTTTCTTTGCCACTCTGCCCTGAATGCCAGCATCCCGGAGTCGCCTCTTCACTGTAGACGTTGCCAGTTGAGGACCTGTGAGGCGTCTATTTCTCAAACTAGGGACTCTAATGTACTTGTCTTGTTGCTCAGTTGTGCAGCGGGGCCTCCCACTTCTCTTTCTACTCTGGTTAGAGCCTGTTTGTGCTGTCCTCTGAAGGGAGTAGTACACACCGTTGTAGGAAATCTTCAGTTTCTTGGCAATTTCTCGCATGGAATAGCCTTCATTTCTAAGAACAAGAATAGACTGTCGAGTTTCACATGATAGCTCTCTTTTTCTAGCCATTTTGAGAGTTTAATCGAACCCACAAATGTAATGCTCCAGATTCTCAACTAGCTCAAAGGAAGGTCAGTTTTATAGCTTCTCTAAACTGCAAAACTGTTTACAGCGGTGCTAACATAATTGCACAAGGGTTTTCAAGTGTTTTCTAATCATCCATTAGCCTTCTAACACAGTTTGCAAACACAATGTACCATTAGAACACTGGAATGATGGTTGCTGGAAATGGGCCTCTATACACCTATGTAGATATTGCATTAAAAACCAGACGTTTGCAGCTAGAATAGTGATTTAGCACATTAACAATGTATAGAGTGTATTTCTGATTAATTTCATGTTATCTTCATTTAAAAAAACTGTGCTTTTCTTTAAAAAAAAAGGAAATTTCTAAGTGACCCTAAACTTTTGAACGGTAGTGTGTATATATATATATATATATATATATATATACATACACATAGGTAAATATATAGACACACACACGCACACACACAGGAGGCATGTATACACAAACTCACATATATATATATATATATATATATATATATATATATATATATATATATATATATATATATATATTTATATACACTGGTACATACTGTATATACATGCACAGAGACACATATATACCCACACGGGCACACATATACACAGTACAGATAATGTAGTAGATGTCGCCTGCAGTCCTATGTAACAACACAGATAACACACTGATAAATACACACACACACACACACACACACATATATATATACACACACAGACAAAAACACACACAGAAAAATATACACATACACAGAGACATATATACACATACATAGACACGCAAACACACATATACACACACATATGGGAACATATGTACACAGACACATATAGACACAAATAGACATTTACCATCCCACCTTGCTGCACAGGCTTCTTGTAGGACAGGCTGTGGGCGGAGCTTCTTCCTCTGCTCTTGCTGCCTCTGCTTTCTCAGTGTGTGTAACGAGGAGCAGAGAACAGAGCTCAAACGACCTGCACAGTGGCGCCCCCTACATGTGGGGCGGCTGCAGCGTCCGCACAGGTCGCACACCCCTAAGGCCGGCCCTGCATACATGTTACTTGCTACAAAGGTGAATACATCTGTAATACAGCATACGATTAAGCATGCAGTGATTTGTTTATACAACTGTGTTCCTGAGCCCCCATGTGCATAAGCTCACATTATTATTTCTTTCACAATGTAACCCCTTTCCATCGCAGCCATATTTCAAAAGCTATAACTTCTTTATTTTTCCGTCGATAAAGCCATATGAGGCCTTGTTTTTTGCGGGACAAGTTGTAGTTTTTCAGGGCACCATTTTTTGTAATGGGATGCTGAAACTCCATAGTTTTTTTGGTTTCGTTTTTACAGCATTCACGATGCAGTAAAAACTACATGTTAACTTTATTCTGTGGGTCAATACTATTACGGCGATAACCAAATTTGACTACTTTTACAAAGAAAAGAAAATTATTGTTAAAAACAAAAAAAAATTTGTGTCGCCATATTCTGGGAGCCATAATTTTTTTCTTTTTCAATTGACTGAGCTGTGTCATCACTTTTTTTTGTGGGATGAGCTTCCATGAGTTTCCATTTGTACTATTTTGGGGTACATGTGACCTTTTTATCACTTTTGATTTAATTTTTGTGGGAGACGAGGTGATAAAAAAAATCAATCCTCATGCTTTAATTTAGTTTTTTTAAGGTATTTACCGTGTGGCTTAAATAATGTTATATTGTAATAGTTTGGACTATTACGGCTATGGCGATACCAATTATATTCTTTTTACATTACTTATGGGGAAAAAGTTAGAAAAGGCTTTTATTTATATTTTTTTATGTATATAAAAACACTTTATTTATGTTTTTTTACGTTTTTTTTATCCTAAGGGACTTGAACAAGTGATCGTTGGATCGCTAGCACAATATACTGCAATACTTATGTATTGCAATATGTTGTGTTTTTTACCGACTTCTATTAAGCCATGCCTCTCGCCTTCAGTAGGCCCCAAGTCGTCTGGCGTGACAACCCTCAGCACGCGTCTATCACATAGCGGTGGGACAGATGGGCTGTCAGAGGGGGCCCCTGATTAAATGCCCAGGATCGGGTTATCGTAGTAGTAAAGAGTAATCTCTGATCCCAACCATTGCAGTGAGGTTTTTACTATAACATACAGCTGACACCTGCTAAGTACGGAGCGGGCTCAGCACGTGAGCCCACTCTATACTTCCCCTTCCTGGTTATGATGTAACTGTACGTCAATGTCGGGAAGGGGTTAAAGAGGACCTCTCGCCACTCTTGACATGTCTGTTTTAGTAAATACTTGTATGCCCATAAAATAAAGATTCTAGAGCATCTTTTCTTAGAACTCTGCGTTGTACCTTTTCTCCGTTATTCCTTTTACATATTCATGGACAAATTGACAATTAGGTGATTCCAACTGGGGGGGGGGTGTCCCTACACAGACTGACATTGTCCAATCAGTAATTACAGTCTCAGACTGTGTAGGAATACACCCCAATGACAAGGGGAATGGTAACACCCGGTTTTCAATTACACTGTAGAGTTCTAAGAAAAGATGCTCTAGAATTGTAGCAAGTCAGAACAGCTAACAGGTCGCCTTTAAACTGTCTTCTCCCCTAAAAATGGCGAGAAAAAAAAATCACCAGTAAACTTTTTCTGTTAGACCAATATATTTACCAGAACCCAACATATGAAAACTAGCAATGTATAGGAGACAAAATTGTAATCATAATTCATCTTTCTTCATGTTTACCATAAATATATTTAAAAACATTAAAGGAGTCACACTGGAAATACTGGTCACAAGGTCATAATTAATAGAATAGCTGCTACATAGATGTGATCGCA
Organism: Rhinoderma darwinii; assembly: GCF_050947455.1. Taxonomy (NCBI): domain Eukaryota; kingdom Metazoa; phylum Chordata; class Amphibia; order Anura; family Rhinodermatidae; genus Rhinoderma; species Rhinoderma darwinii. The sequence continues at coordinate 58,395,870 of NC_134688.1, read as the reverse complement.
AAGGGTAACGTTGTAGTACATAAGTAAAGTGCAATAGGACATAAAGTTCAATACAACATGACGACCTGAGCTATAAAGAATGTATAACGAGGTTCCTACCCCAAGTAATGGTGGTCACTCAGATGATGCCAACCCAGAGGGGTGTTTCGGCACAAGCCTTGGTCTGGGGATGGAGTCATGCTGAGGCCAGCCACACATTTACACCGACAATGAACCAATCTAGGGAAGACATATACATACACTCCTCGACATTGAAATTGCAACACAAAGCAGGGCAAGCCGTAATGTCATGCAAATCGAGGAAGTAGCAGGTGTCGCTAAGATCTGTAAATGATCATATTTTCAGGCACCTAGCTCCAATCTGTGGCATGTGGGAGGTACATAAGAGCCAGATTGAAAGCAAAATTGTTTAGCCACATGAAACCTCAAAAATCGGATCAAGTGGTGTGGGATGATTGCGCAATGCCTTCTGTTCATCGACGTGCCAGTTATCGCCAGTTGTCGCAAACAGAGAGGGACAGAATCCTTGAACTGAGAAACCTTGGTTACGCGCCTGGGCCGAGATGTTAGCACTGTTCAACATTGCATGTCTCGGAGGTTGGGAGAACAACATTGAAAAGGAATGACAGCAAAAGGTGCCTGGAGGCGAACCTCTGCACAGACAGGTCGTCTGATTGTAAGAATGGCACGTAGTGATCCATTTTGTACTGCAACTGAAATTGGACGTCACATCCCAAGCCTAGGGTGGCAACCAGTGTCGACAAAAAAAGAAGGCGTTTGCATGACATTGGGATACGAGCCAGACATCCAGCTACAGGTGTTCCATTGATCACACACCACCGCTCTCAAAGGCTAGCATGGTGCAAAGCAAGACGGCAATGGAGGCTGAAAGGAGGTCTATCCTCTTCAGCGATGAGTACTGCTTTTGCCTTGGATGCAATGATAGCAGGAGATTGGTCTGGAGACCACATGGGGAATGGCATGAAGAGGTCTTCACAAGGGAACGTCACACCAGACCTACTCCCAGGATTAGGGTGTGGGGTGGCATAATGTATGGTAGCTGGAGCTCTTAATCTTCATTTCGGGTACACGAACAGCTCAGCTTTAAATTGATTTAGTCGTAGAACCAGTGGTACAGCCGTTTCTCCAAAGTGTCCCAGAAGCCGTTTTTCAACAGGACAACGTCAAACTGCACGTTGCACTTGCTACAGTGAGCATGGTGAGGAGTGTATGTATTCAAAAATTAAATTTAGCCGTTGGCGTCATGCCACGCATGGAATCTCCTAGCCTGAAACTCTGCGCTTCCGCGTCAGGTGACCGGCGCCGTTTATGTGATGTAGCGCGCCCGCAACACATATCACGCCACCATTTGTGATGCCAACAGTCACCATAGATAAAAAACGCAGAGTTTGGGATGCTCTTACACGCACACATGGAGTTAAATAAAAATTATGCTTTCTCTGGAGTAGTCCACCTATCATTAAGGGCACGTTCAGACGTGGCAGAATTTTTCCGCTGCAAATGTTGGTGCAGATTTGGGGCAATTACGCAACGAATCTGCACCAACATTTGGATATTTGACAGGTAATTCAGACGTTGCAGAAAACACAGCGGACTTGCCACAGATTTCAGTTTTTGCATTGCAAAGGCTGAAATCCGCAGTGAAATTCCGCTTCTTCTCCGCAACAGACAGTGCATTCTGCGGAGGGAAAATTCTGCACCGCAGCCTATGGTCCGCAGCGGAGTTTTCCGCAACGTCTGAACTGTATATGACTGAAATGTATAACTGAAATGTATAGAAACAAATGTAAAAAACGGCCGCTGGAGAATTCCACTGCGGACTGTCCGCAGCGGAATTCCACAGCAATTCCGCCACGTGTGAATGTGCCCTTATAATAACAGCATCCAGATATACCCTTAACTTTTATATATAAGAGCAGTACGGATCAAAGAGAGATGTAAAAGTGCTAATAACATAAAATAAGTTTAATTACAATAAAAATAAGTAATAACAATATATAATGTGAATAATATGAATGCACACCTCTTTAAAGTGACTAGTGCAATATAAGAACACATGGAACAAACCATTTGTGCCTAATATCTGTCTAAATACACCAATAATAATAATAATAAAAAAAAGGGTTTTTCAAGTTAATTCATGTACAATGCATGATACCTTATGTCTTAAAGCACCACAAATAATAAATATTGCAAATAATGAATACATATAGTGTGAAAAACAAATGACAAACATTATATATACATATATATATATATATATATATATATATATATATATATATATATATATATATATATATATATATATATATATAAAAATAATAAAACTCCAGAGTAATTAAATCAAAACACTAGGAGCATTGAACTTCATTAAGGGCATGACCACACGTGGCGGATTTCCTCCGCAACTGTCCGCATCAATGCCGCACAGAATCTGCGTTGCAGATTCTGCTGCGGATCTGCACAAAATGTGCAGTAAATTGATGCGGACTAGCTGCTGCGGACTGCGGTAAAAGTACTTCCCTTCTCCCTATCAGTGCAGGATAGAGAGAAGGGACAGCACTTTCCCTTGTGAAAGTCAAAGAAATTCATACTTACCGCCCGTTGTCTTGGTGACGCGTCCCTCCTTCGGCATCCAGCCCGATCTCCCTGGATGACGCGGCAGTCCATGTGACCGCTGCAGCCTGTCATTAGCCTGTGATTGGCTGCAGCCGTCACTTAGACTGAAACGTCATCCTGGGAGGCCGGACTGGAGACAGAAGCAGGGAGTTCTCGGTAAGTATGAACTTCTTTTTTTTTTACAGATACATGTATATTGGGATCGGTAGTCACTGTCCCGGGTGCAGAAACAGTTACTGCCGATCGCTTAACTCTTTCAGCACCCTGGACAGTGACTATTTACAGACGTCTCCTATCAACGCTCCCGTCTTTACGGGAGCCCCATTGACTTCCTCAGTCTGGCTGTAGACCTAGAAATACATAGGTCCAGCCAGAATGAAGAAATGTCAAGTTAAAAAAGCAAGACGGATCCGCAGCACACATAACATGTGCATGACAGCTGCGGACTTCATTGCGGAAATTAGAATCTCCATTGAAGTCAATGGAGAAATTCCGCCATGAGTCCGCCACTGCTCCGCAACAGACAGAGCATGCTGCGGACACCAAATTCCGCTCCGCAGCCTATGCTCCGCAGCGGAATTTTACGCCTCGTCTAAACGAACACTGCTAAATTAAAGTGTAAGTCAATGGACAAACGGCTCCGCTGCGGATTAACGCTGCGGAGTGTCCGCAGCGGAATTTAAGTGAAATTCCGCCACGTGTGAACCCAGCCTTACAGTTTCAGCAATCAAAGGAAGGGTATGTTCACATAGAGTGGATACGCTGTATAAAGGTACACAGCGTATCCACCCTGACGGCTGTAGTGAATTCTGGCTGAAAAACCGCACCAAATTGTGGTTCAGTTTTTCGCCTGGAATGTCCGCTGCGTAAAACAGAATAGAATAAAAACCGCGCACACATACCCTCTGACATCCTGCAGCCCGGCCTCCTGGGATGACGTTTCATCCCATGTGATTGGCTGCAGCGGTCACATGGGATGAATTGTCATCCCAGGAGGCCGGGCTGGATGAAGAAGCACAAAATTCTGGGTAAGTATATATTTTTTTTTTTATTTCTGAGTTGCCATTTTTTGTGGTGGAATCGCAGCTTTCCCGCTTCAAAAATTGCAACATCTGCTATTTGTTGCAGGTTTTACCTCACATTGAATTCAATGGGGAAAACTCGCAAGAAAAAAGCAGCGATTATACAAATACAATTGACATGCTGTGGATTAAAAAATACGCACCGCAGGTCAATTTCTGAGCGTTTTTCCGCGTATCATTTACGCAGCGCGTGGATGAGATTTGTTCAAATCTCATCCAATTTGCCAATACTGTAATATGCTGCAGATTTTCCGCAAAGAAATCCGGTGTGGAAAATCCGCAGTATTTACTCTACGTGTGAACCCGGCCGAACAGTGAAAAACTCAGGGTCTTGTTGAGGCCCTTTGGTATTAAGGTTTTTAACTGTCAGATCCACTTACTTTCACATAGGTATTTTGGGTAAATCACATCCACTCATTCGTAGATCAATATATTCTATCCTTAGACATGCATTGGTGATGTCATTTAAAGAGGCTCTGTCACCACATTATAAGTGCCCTGTCTCCTACATAAGGAGATGGGCGCTGTAATGTAGGTGACAGTAATGCTTTTTATTTAAGAAAACGATCTGTTTTCACCACTTTATTAGGGATTTTAGATTTATGCTATTATCGATACTGAAGTGTTTAGACAGTGAATAGACATTCCACGGGATGTCTATTCACAATCTCTGCACTTCGTTACTGTTTCTATGGTAGTTACAGCAGAGGAAGCGTAATCTCGTTGTAACCTGACATCTACAGCTTAATCTCGCGAGATTACGCTTCCTCTGCTGTAACTACCACAGAAACAGTAACGAAGTGCAGAGATTGTGAATAGACATCCCGTGGACTGTCTAAACACTTCAGTATCGATAATGTGTTAGTATAAGACAGCACATAGCGATCTAAAAGGATCCCTATGCGCTGTCTAAATGAATGGAGAGGAGTACATGACGCTGATTGGTCAGCGTCATACACTCCTCTGTACAACGCCCACTTGGTCTAAAGTAAAAACACGCCCACTTGGGCATTAAGCAACTCATTAGCATAAACCTAAAATCGCTAATAAAGTGGTGAAAACAGATCGTTTTTTTAAATAAAAAGCACTGCTGTCACCTACATTATAGCGCCGATCTCCTTATGCAGGACATAGGGTACTTATGTGGTGACAGAGCCTCTTTAAAGTGTTTAGTAATGGGTTTGAGTTTCTTAATGTCCTCATCGTCCCTGGCAGCCTCAATATCCCTAATGTATTCACTTATACGTAATCCCCTGCTGGTCAATCCCACATAGATATTATTACAGGGGCACAAGGCATAGCACACCACTTCTATAGTGGAGCATGTAATATGCCTGTATGCATGGCATCTAAATCAGAAAATGCATTAGTTTGTTCTATAAATGGGACTGCAATACATTTTTCACATGGATAGCAGTCCCATTTTGGTCCCTTTGACTCAAATCCTCTTTAAGGACGTATTGGAGGAAGATAACTTTGAACTATATATGTCTTTTGTTTATGGCTGGATAAGGAGTCAAGATCTTTTCTAGAGTACGATCTGTCAAGAGAATCTGCCAATGTTTTTGCAGAAATCCCCTCATCTCCTTCCATCTGGAATGATATGTAGTAATGTATCTCACCTGGTTGTTAACCCTGCTACGGTGCACTGGGCTAACAACTACAGCTGCTACAGGGATTGAGAGCCAGCTTTCTCAGATTCCTGGGTAGTAAATTCAACTAGTTATGCAGCGATTTAGAGCAGGGAATAAATTACTTCATAACTAAGCAGATATGCACCACTCTTGTCCATGAGCTGCCTATGCTATTCCACTCACACACATTGAAGTGAATGGGGCAGAGCTGCAATACCATACACAGCCTTTGGAAAAGATGGCGCTGTTTCAGCTCCTTGATTTGTTGAGTATGGGACTGACAAAAATGTAATATGTATAAAAAGCCACATTGCAAATACATAACTTGTTGTTACAGTCATTATAGATGCTACAGTATCTAAAACGTATACTTCCATCATATATTTTTCTTTTCCTCAGCTGTCTCCATAGCTGCCATGATGTCATCCTAAGAAGAAGCAGTTTGGGCAGCTGGGGCTTTAGTATAGTTGGAGGTTATGAAGAGAACCATACAAATCAGCCTTTCTTCATTAAAACCATAGTTCTTGGGACACCTGCATACTATGATGGGCGACTTAAGTGAGTATGATTCAGCAATGGAAGCCGGCTGCATCATCCATATACTATTTTTACTCTGCCTGATATTTGTATGTTAAATCAAATAGTTAATGGCTGACAAATTTAACTCTATGTATAGATCCAGTGATTTTCCAATCACATGTCTCTGGGCCTTTTATATTGATGGCCTATCCTTAGGATAAATAATCAATATCAGATCAGTGGAAGTCCGACAATCGGCACCCCACCGATCAGCTTAATAAAGGGTCCACAACATTCATGGACGCGACCTCTTCAGTGTTTACCAGGCAGAGCGCCGTACACATCCGTAGCGGTTGTGCCTGGGATTTCATCTTACTCCCATTCACTTGGATGGGACCGGAACTGCAATTCCAGGCACATCTGCTATGAATGTGCACGGTGCTGTGTCTCTACACTGGGAAAAGGCTGTGGCGAGGATCGCCGTGGCCCCATCAACAGGCTGATTGGTGGGGGTGTCTGGAGTTGGACCCCCACCAATCGGATAGTCCTAAGGATAGGCTATCCATATAAAATGCCTGGAGAATTTAATGATTGAACAGATGTGTATGCATATATATATTTATATATTTATATATATGGGCTAGTATATACAAATGTGTCCTTTCTTACCTTTTTTCTTATCTCAACATATCCTGAAATGTGTGGCGTGAGATGACCAGCTTTTTTTTTTTAAAAAAAACATGATTTTGCGATACTCTGTCATGAGATGTGTATGCTATTTGTGTCTATGTGTGGCCCCCAGTGGTTGTGATGTGAATTGCAGCCTGTCACAGGTTTTGCCCGATATTGTATTAAAATTATTTAATGAGAAATGGGAGTCCTTAACCAAATTCAGGCAACGGTAAGGGGGGACACATCTGTATGGTCGTTTGCAGTCTATATTCCCATACAATGGAAGATCGATATTGGAAAGGTTTAATGTGTGGTTTGTGTAGGTCTTATCCAAGACCAGAGTAAGAAAGGCATGAAACCAAATTTTTTCTTATTTGTGCCTAGGACAAAAAGTCCTGTCCATGAACATATTTTAGGAAACATATAGGAATTGGGTCTAGGCCGCTAATGGCCTTCTACCCATACTGGGTTGGACAACACCAGGTTTAATTTCATAGCATCATAACTACAGTTCTAAAACCAAAAAGTAGTTTTGGTACACACAAAGACCTATCTGCATAGGATGGATGGGTGGAGACCTGATTGTCCTCAGACTGGAAATGTCGCTAGGGAAGAAGCTCTTTTAGAATCAAATTACTTTACTTTGTTTTTCCTATTTCACCAAAGAAGAATTTGCACGACCGATACAATCTAGAGTATATTATCCAACTCTTGTATTACAATGTGTGAGTAGATGCCATATGTTGTTTTTTTTTTATTTTTGTCTGTCTTGTTTTTTTGTACGTTGCCATTTTCAATGAATGGATTGGATTGTGGAACGCCTATACTGTAATGTCTATCTACACGTGAATTATTTCCCATTGCAGGTGTGGAGACATGATTGTTGCTGTTAACGGCTTGTCTACTGTTGGAATGAGCCATTCTGCTCTAGTCCCAATGCTTAAGGAACAAAGAAGCAAAGTCACACTAAGTGTTATCTCCTGGCCCGGAAGCCTGGTCTAAGTGAATCTTACCGAATTGTTGTGATACATCTTCTGTGCTCTAGAGCTGGTTCAGAGCTGGTCCTCATCTCAGCATTACACACTTCACGGAAAGGTGCTCAGAAGTGATAGATATGTGTTGTAAGACCTTTGAAGTTCATATCGAGGTGAGAAGACTCACATGAGGGGCTTGAACATACTCACTACATGCGCTTGTCTGGTAATAAGGCGTCATAGCTTTTCTTCCAGCCATCCGAAATAAAATATTTTGACCGAGTCTGTAGATTGTGCTGCGCTATCATCTCATATACAATAAAGTTTTGCTGTAGAGGTTATGTAAAGCCAATGAGTAAATGTTTTTGGGGGGTTTTCTTTCGTGCCATGGTTAGTGTTTGATGGTTCTCGCTACATTGTCAGTGACGAAACCTGTACCACCATCTTTATTATACAAATTTTCTCCGTAAATGAAAAGCCTGACCATTTCTTTATAGACTTTTTTGCTGCTACAGGACCCTTTATTGGTTTACCTCATGGGGACATTGCCAGTAATGTGTGTCCTTTAAGAATTATATCATTCACCTGCCTGTGGCGGCTTTGAGAATTCTTAAAATAATATGGGGGGGCCAAAGTTAAACTTGGGTTTTGTACTGTGCAATAAATGTTCTTCTTTTTTGCTAAAAAAAAAAAAAGTAATTTGATACACAACGTATCCTTGACAAAGGACAAGGGGATTCATCTTAACGTTTACCTTCCTGATAATGAATGTGTTTTTTTGTTAGTATGAACAAAATTTTGATATTTTTACTGCAAGATTTCTATTTGGACGTGCTCGTGGACTTTTTACAAAGTTGGACATTAAGGCAACTTTTTGAACTAAGATTGCTTCAATTGAGAACTGGAATCTTTGGGTTTCCCCCACCTGTTGCTACCAGACAATAAAAGACATGCAATTTCTGAATTTGATGAGCATTGCAGGAGAAGGTATTTGGTATCTATGCATCACGGGATATGTATTTCAACATTGATGCTGTTTTCTTTTCAGCACAGGGTGTGCATGTTGCCTTTATACAGCATGTGACCATTTTGTGGGCTGAATCATTTTTGTATGAATGAGGCCTAAGGCTCTGTTCACATTAGCGTTGTGGCTACCATTTTCAAACAGATCTAAACTGACGAGGACAGTCCCTATTAAATTTCAATGGAATCAGACTGCGCTATTTTTTCTGCCAAGAATACCAGAATGGCCGAGGGAATGGCCGATGAAACCCCCCGATGAATGCCCCTTAGGCAGATGTGAACAGAGCCTAAGAGTTGACTAGTAAACTGTAGGATTAAAAAGTAACTCCATCCAAGATTGGACATTTTTTTTGTCCTTTTATTTTGTTCATGTATCTTTGGTTTGAGATGGTTGCCTGGGAGCTCTCGGTAATCAGCTACTCTTAGCAGGGAAATTGCAAAGGAATTAGTCATTTTTCTACTGTTGCGCAAACAACGTGGCTTCCATAGAAATAAATGGGTGTCCCCTCTATAAAATCACCATGTGGTATGGATTTGTCTCACCAAGTCAATGTTGCAGATTTAGTAAGGCCTTATTCACACGAACGTGTGTCAAATCAGTTGTGAAAAAACAGTTTGGGACCTGAGTTCACAGATCCCTCATAGTCTTGAGTCTTTCGAGGAATCCGTGAGAATGGGCAAAAATAGGAGATGTCCTATTTTGTCACAGGTTTTTCACACGGTCCGTTAAAAAAAACGGCTGTGTGAATAGCTTCATTAAGACTGGCATTTCATACGCTAGTCTTAGCTATCTGCTCCTCTGGAGTAAGATGCAACAGATGTATTTAGAGACACACGTAATAAATCTATGGCATCTTCCAGCCGTTTGGCGCATCACTTCTCCTCTCCGCCTCCCACAGCGTGCCGCGGCTCATACAAGGTCCTGATACTGAGCAGCATCAGAGTCTTATATGTGACGTACATTCAACCTCATCAGTGCTGCGTCGCATACAATGTCCTGATGCTGCCCAGCGTCAGTACGTTGTATGAGTTGCCGATCGCTGAGGGAGACTGAGAGGACCCAGAGGAGAGAAGATGAGTGTTGAGATGAGCATAATTTTTTTTTAAATTATTTATTTATTTAATTGTCAGAAGGGAGTTTGGGGAGTAGTCTGATGAGGGCAAGATACGGGGCCTGGCATGAGCCTCTACTTTGCTACGCCCCACAGAGTGAAATATACTCTAGCTAGGAGCTTGCATAGATTTCCACTACAATTTCCGCCAGTTTTTTGGCGCAAATGATAATAAATGTGTCAAGCCGCTGTGACCCATCATTGTGTGAAACCACTCCCCTTTTTGCAAAAGTGGGAGGGACGGCGTAAATAGGTCTCTTTTGCGACTTTTCTACACCAGAAAACTGGCATAGGAAGGTTAATAAATTCCCCCCAATGTCTTTACGATGTGGATTTTTTTTATACGTATTTTGATCAGATACTCATGAGATCTACCATAGTCCCACCATCCTTTCACAGTATTACTAACATGCACAAGAATACCATTTATCTTAAAGACGTTCCCATGCATTGAGGTCAAGATTGCCTTTAGACTGGATTCTCAAAGGGTATGTTCACACGGTCCGTAAACCCCCCGAAAAACGGCAAAAAATGCGGGGGCTGAATGCCTCCAAACATCTGGCCATTGATTTTAATGGGAGAAACGGCATTCTATTCCCACGGGGCGTTTTTTTACGCGGTCGTTTTTAAAAACGGGCACGTAAAAAAACGCTTTGTAAAAACAAGTGCATGTCACTTCTTGACCAGTTTTTGGACCCGTTTTTCATTGACTCAATAGAAAAACAGCTCCAAAAACGGCCGTAAAAACCGCTAGTTGCTTAAAAACCGGCTAAAAATCAGGTGCTGTTTTCTCTTGAAAACAGCTCCGTATTTTCAGCCATCTTCTGTTTGCCATGTGAACATACCCAAACAGCATTTTGCTGCGTTTTTTGTGCTGTTTTCACTACCATTCTTCACAGCGTATTTTTAGATGAAAAAAACCCGCTACGGCCAGGAGTTACTTTGAAGTCCGTAGTAAAATATAGAAATCACTATATACAATGCATTTTGGTTTAAATGCCACGAAAAAAATCTTGAAATTTGTTTTGTTTTTTAAAGCCTTAGGCTGAATTCACAACTGTCCCGTACTGTAATGATGTTTTCAGTACGGGACAGTTGTCCCGCAGCGAGGCAGGGACTCCTAGCGTCGTACATAACTATGATGCTAGGAGCCCGGCTCCCTGCAGTGTGTTCGGTCCAGGACTTTTTTGGAATGTATATACTGTAGCACTGGTGTCGTATTGCAACATTCATTTGTCTCACAGGGTCCTCATTGATAAAATAAATATATATAAAATATATATATATATATATATATATACATAAAAGTTAGGACCAGAGAGACTGAGGCACAGTAAATTGAGCAACATTACAAGACAATAACAGCACAAGCCTCAGAGTATGAATAGGCGACGTTCTCTCAATATTATTTCAACATACAAAATGGTTACTTCCACTATGAAGGCAAAACATAAACATGTTCCCTTTTACGACCAATTTTTTAAAATGCCTAATGCATCTGAAATAAATTAACCTTTCAAATAGTCTTTATTAAAAAAAAATGCCTACCGTTTTGTGTCTACAGCTCCTATGCAGATCTTTGTGTTTCCAGGGTAACAGACTACAAACCATGTGTTATTAAATCCTGCATCCATACTCACTTCTATTAGTCCCCTACTTCTTGTACCCTAGCAAATGTATAGCAAAAAGTAGGGAGATGGAAGAGTGTGATTGCAAGATCAGACTACACAGAGTTTGTAGTCTGTAACCATGGAGACATATAGGTCTGCATAGGAACTCTACACACAAAACAATCATGTATTTTTCATTAAGATTATTTGCAAAGTTGGTTCATTTTTTATTTTAGTAGAATTTGCGCAAATAAAAATTGGTTGTGAAGGTGGATATAACCTTGAAGGCCAGTGGTAGACAACGTTCAGTCGTGTCATCCTGAAATGTTGTGTCTTTCATGCAATTTATGTAACTTTCTCACCTCTCACACCAAAAGATGTGAATGGAAAAAGTTGTGTAACATTTTGCATGACTGCCTTGATCTTCATTGACCTCTACTGGAGTTCGACTGTTGTGGGTTTGTGCAACTTACTGCATCCCTATGGGTGCAACCGTTGTTTGAAATGAAAATACAAATGGAAAAAAATTATAATCTCTAAATGAATGTCAATGAATATCACTTGCCTCAGTAATTCACATGGTCGCACATTTTAGGTAATACGAGGAACTTAACCCTCTATTTAGATCTCTGTAGAACATTTCCTTCTATGTTGTTCACAAGTCATGGATATTGTTTGCTGCATTGATTGGAAGCTTGACGAATGATGTACAACAACAAAAATAAACTGTAAAGTGGGTCAGTTATATGTCCTGTACTTTTTGTTAGTAGTAATCCATTATATGGGATGAATAAGATTGTAGGAACATTCAGTAAAAAGTCCTTGACCCAGCGGCGGACACAGACAGAGGACGCCTGTGCAAGAACAGTATATGAGCCCCATGCTCTCTCATATAGCTCATGATACAACATCCCTTATGTCTCTCACACAATCAACCTGTAATAGGGAGCCATGAAATTCATTAGCTCAGTCCCTTCATGCAATCTAATAGTCAGTAGGAAGCTGCTTTTAAGCTTGCAGTGGCCCTCTTACCTACTGGGCCCCTGTGCAGCTTCACAGGCTGCACATATAGTATGTCCGCCCCTGCCCTGTCCCCTGCTCCGACAGTTGGGGCAGGCAACAGCAGCCGCATCCAGGCGTAGAGTAAATAGAGAGGTGGCCGCACATGTATACGTCTCTTTCCATTCAAGACTGGGAAACAACTGCCTAGCCTGGTGGAATAGCGGTCCGGGCATCCCTTTCCTCCCAATAGGACCCTCACCTTTTAGATATTTAAGGCTAAGATAAGAAAACTCCTTTAAATTTGGGAACAGTAAAATAAGTACACAAACATCCTTGAGAAACAATATGCCATTGAGGCAATTTTTCTATGAAAATACTTTTGTACATGTTGAGCTTAAATATTGCAGACTGAAGTTTGAGATTTTGAATGATTAAAAACCAGTAATGACCAGAATAAGGATATGTTCACATCTGCATTAGAGGCGTAATTCGGTACCTTGGTTGTAGATTCCCTAAGATCTGCCAGGAACAAAAGCACTATATCTGGCATTATTCTTAACCTGACGGTCCCCATTATAAGTCAATGTGGTCCATCGGGCGCCGGTGGTATCTGTTGTACTCAGGGGCGTAACTAGGAAAGACTGGGCCCCATAGCAAAATTTTGACTGGGGCCCCCCCTCCCCTGGGTGTCATACAACCCTCCTTGTAGATAGTGCCTTTTTTACAGCCCCCCCTGTAGATAACGCCATACAGCCCCCTCTGTAGATAGCGCCATACATCCCCCTGTAGATAGCGCCATACATCCCCCTGTAGATAACGCCATACAGCCCCCTGTAGATAACGTCATACAGCCCCCCCTGTAGAGAGCGCCATACAGCCCCCTCTGTAGAGAGCGCCATACAGCCCCCTCTGTAGAGAACGCCATACAGCCCCCTCTGTAGATAACGCCATACAGCCCCCTCTGTAGATAACGCCATACAGCCCCCTCTGTAGATAGCGCCATACATCCCCCTGTAGAAAACTCATACAGCCCCCTCTGTAGATAGCGCCATACATCCCCCTCTGTAGATAGCACCATACAGCCCCCTTTGTAGATATCTACAGAGGGGGCTGTATGGCGTTATCTACAAAGGGGGCTGTATGGCGTTCTCTACAGAGGGGGCTGTATGGAGTTATCTACAGAGGGGGCTGTATGGCGTTATCTACAGAGGGGGCTGTATGGCGTTATCTACAAAGGGGGCTGTATGGCGTTCTCTACAGAGGGGGCTGTATTGCGTTATCTACAGGGGGGCTGTATGGCGTTATCTACAGAGGGGGCTGTATGGCGTTATCTACAGAGGGGGCTGTATGGCGTTATCTACAGAGGGCTGTATGGCGTTATCTACAGAGGGGGCTGTATGGCGTTATCTACAGAGGGGGCTGTATGGCGTTCTCTACAGTGGGGGCTGTATGGCGTTCTCTACAGAGGGGGCTGTATGGCGTTCTCTACAGCGGGGCTGTATGGCGTTATCTACAGAGAGGGCTGTATGGCGTTATCTATAGAGGGGGCTGTATGACGTTCTCTACAGGGGGGCTGTATGGCGTTCTCTGCAGGGGGGGCTGTATGGCGCTAACGCCATACGCCCCCCTTGTAGAGAACGCCATACAGCCCCCCCTGTAGAGAACGCGATACAGCCCCCCCCCTGTAGAGACCGCCATACAGCCCCCCCTGTAGAGAACGCCATACAGCCCCGAACGCCATACAGCCCCCCTGTAGGGAACACCATACAGCCCCCCGTAGGGAACGCCATACAGCCCCCCCTGTAGGGAATGCCATACAGCCCCCCCTGTAGGGAACGCCATACAGCCCCCCCTGCAGAGAACGCCATACGGCCCCCCCGTAGAGAACGCCATACAGCCCCCCCTGTAGGGAACACCATACAGCCCCATCTGTAGGGGACGCCATACAGCTCCCCCCTGTAGGGAACGCCATACAGCCCCCCTGTAGGGAACGCCATACAGCCCCCCCCCCCTGTAGGGAACGCCATACAGCGTCCCCCCTCCCAAAAAAATGCGACCTGCAGTGTGTCCTACAAAAGACATATATCCCCTATCCACAGGAGAGGGGATGGATACATGTGTGATCGCTGGCATTGATAGGGAGAACGGGGGACCGAAAGTCCCCACCAAGTTCTCCATGACATACCTCTGACTTCCGGCGTCTGCGCAGTTCAATAAAAATGAAAGGAGCGCTGGTCACGCATGCGCACAAGCGCGACCCGCGCTCCATTCATTTCTATGGAGCTGCCGACACAGACCCCGGAAGTCCGAGGTTTGTGATGGAGAACTTCAGGGGATTTTCAGTCCCCCGTTCTCCTTATCGCTTCCAGCGATCACACATGTATCCCCTATCCTGTGGATAGGGGATACATGTCTTTTGTTTAATGGCAGAGCGGGGAGATACCTCCCTGCTCTGCCGTAGTGTTCAGTGGCATCGCGCTGCAGCAGCCATAGCGGCTGCTAGCGGAGCCTCCAGCCCTCATGCCGTGGTCCCCGTAGCAGCCGCTACGGCTGCTACGGCGGTAGTTACGCCACTGGTTGTACTACTTATCCGGCACTGCATCGTGATTTCAATTATAGACAGAAGGCTTGATGCAGATGTGAACAGAGCCTTACATATGTGGTAAAGACTATATAGGGTTAATACTCTACTGCCTAAATTCGGTATAGTTGGAGGTCATGATGACCACATTTTTGCTAATACTCCCTAATAAATGCTACAAGGGAGTTTACCACCTTCTTTCTGAAAATGTACAAGACACAGCGAAGAAGCTATTTATTACTTTTTCATGAAGCACTGGAGTCCTGGGTTGGAAACCAACCAGGGGCAACATCTGCTTGGAGTTTGTATTTTCTCCCCATGTCTGTGTTGAATTCCTTCTGGTTCTCCAGTTTCCTCCCACACTCCAAAAACACACTGGTAGGATAAAGGGCTTCCTAGTTTGCGTGTGTCTGAAATAGTAACATTAGATTGTGAGCCCCACTTGGGCAGGGACCGTTTGATTGATGCATTCTCTGTACAGCGCTGCAGAATATGTGCGAGCTATATAAATAATGGCAAATAAATCAAAAACAATGAGCACATTCTGTATGTTGTTGTGTTTTTATACTATATACAAGTTTCAGAAACCAATCCTTGTGAATGGAAACACAGACCAGAGTAAGGCTGGGTTCACACAGAGTTTTTTGCAGGCAGAAAATCTGCCTCAAAATTCAGTTTGGAATTCTGAGGCAGATTTTGCTCTGCCTGCACGCCGATTTTCGCAGCGTTTTTTGCCCACGGCCATTGAGCGCTGCGGGCAAAAAATGCAGCAAAATACTCTTTCTCTGCCTCCCATTGATGTCAATGGGAGGTCAGAGACGTAAACGCCCAAAGATAGGTCATGTCGCTTCTTTTTCCCGCGAGCCGTTTTTAATGGGAGGCATTTCCGGCCATTTTCCGATGCAGTTTCCGCGTCAAAAAATGTGTAAAAAAAAAACTGTGTGAACTCCCCCTTACGATGTATGGAGACAAACTTTCAGAGTTAGGATTTGCTATACCGTGAAGTGTAAATAGACCATTAAAAGAAGATATCCAAGACTTTTTTTACAAAAAGTCTAGGGCAGGTAATTGTGTCAAATATTAAGATACTCACCAGATACTCAATCAGATATTCACCGCTGAAATGCCCCCCACCCACGCTCCAGCGCATCAGCTCCATTTCCCGTTGCTCCGGTCCCAGAAGCTCCTGCAGCGGTCGTTTGCTGTTGCAGCTACTGATTGACCTCATCGGTGATGCTGCCATGAACAACATGTAACCGCTGAGATCTGTGATAGTCTACAGCGGCACATGACAGAAGAATGGCACGTCACCGCTGCAGAATCTGCTGAGACTGGAGCGGGGCATCATTTCAGGGGTTAGTATCAAGTTTATTATTTTATACCATTACCTGCACTAGAATTTATTTATTTTTTTAAAGTCCCGGATAACCCCTCAAACCTAGGTTCACATGACATTTGGGCTCTACATTCAATGTATACGCTGATAAACTCTCCAGATGTATACATCTAATATGCCCGTAGATGCAAGTTGTATGCCAAAAGAGTGTCCTTTTGATGTACATTGATATACTCTACTATGTAAAAAATTGTAGTTGACTGTACTTTTTAATACTATGTGGTATACGGTTTTTAAATGGGTGGCAAACGTATGCGACAATATAGGCATTAAGTTGCATATATCTAGGGCATTTGTTTAGCAGAAATTTGATAGTGAAGAAATACTCTATAACAGGGGTTTTTAAACACGCGGGCCGCGGGCCGCATGTGGCCTTGGGGCTGTCATTTGTGACGCGTGGGGCACCGAAGCTCCCTCAGGAGAGGAGAGAGCAGGCCGAAGGAGCACAGTCCCTTTCCTGCACTGCTGGATCATTGGTGGTAGGTGAGCAATGGCCACAAAGCCCCCTGTAGATAGTGCAACACCATGTTGACAGCGATACACCCCCCTCCCTTACTGTACACTGTAGTTAGCTCCAGTGAAGTTCACTCTAGGAGTGGAATCCCCAGCCAGAGCATTGCTGAGACTCGGGCCGGGGCCAGAGGAGCCCCTGAAGCAGGGGCGGATTGGCAATGTGAACTACAGGGAAGATTTCCGGTGGGTCGGTCAGTTAGTGGGCTGGCGCTATACCTCCAGCTTCCGGCTCCCCTGAACGCAGCACACTCTGTGCCACTTGGAATTGCTGATTGGATGAGAGCCTGCCAGTCTCCCTATCTGACAGGCATTTATCCAATCAGCGGGTTCTCTTGCAGCTTTGGGAGAACCAATGGAGTGACAGTGGACGGAGCCATGACGAGAGCGGCCATGTAAGTTAAGGGCAAATTACAGGAGATAGTGAGAGAGCCTATGCTGCAACGTACTACTAAAACTGAGAGTAATGTTAGGGGGGGGCAATGTCTGATTATATTTAATGTGCTGGGGCACATGAGAAGAAAAGTTTAAAAAAATTCCGCGCATCATAAGGCTGGTTTCACATACCGCAGTCAAAATGCATTTTTTACTGCACTATTTCCCGCAATTTTCCAAAACATAGCGGCAAAAGCGCACCATTTTGCCGTGATTTTCCGAAAATTGCTGCAAAACCGAACAGTTTTCCTGCAATATTTCCAAAAATGACAGCAAAACCACCCCGTTTTGATGCGATTTTCTTGGAAAATGGCTGCAAAATGGTGCGCTACAAAATTTTGACCGCGGAATGTAAACCCAGCCTCATGAATATGCGCCGCTCCTGTCCCCTGTTCTATAATTCTGGGTTCACACATCGCAGTCAAAATGTGTCTTGACTGCGCCGGGAAAACAAAGCCGCAGGCTGGGTTTCCACATACACTACCGTTCAAAAGTTAAGGGTCACTTAGAAATGTCCTTATTTTTGAAAGAAAAGCACAGTTTTTTTCAATGAAGATAACATTAAATTAATCAGAAATACACTCTATACATTGTTAATGTGCTAAATGACTATTCTAGCTGCAAACGTCTGGTTTTTAATGCAATATCTACATAGGTGTATAGAGGCCCATTTCCAGCAACCATCTCTCCAGTGTTCTAATGGATGATTAGAAAACACTTGAAAACCCTTGTGCAATTATGTTAGCACCGCTGTAAACAGTTTTGCTGTTTAGAGAAGCTATAAAACTGACCTTCCTTTGAGCTAGTTGAGATCTGGAGCATTACATTTGTGGGTTCGATTAAACTCTCAAAATGGCTAGAAAAAGAGAGCTTTCATGTGAAACTCGACAGTCTATTCTTGTTCTTAGAAATGAAGGCTATTCCATGCGAGAAATTGCCAAGAAACTGAAGATTTCCTACAACAGTGTGTACTACTCCCTTCAGAGGACAGCTCACACAGGCTCTAACCAGAGTAGAAAGTGGGAGGCCCCGCTGCACAACTGAGCAACAAAACAAGTACATTAGAGTCTCTAGTTTGAGAAATAGACGCCTCACAGGTCCTCAACTGGCAGCTTCATTAAATAGTACCCGCAAAACGCCAGTGTCAACGTCTACAGTGAAGAGGCGACTCCGGGATGCTGGCCTTCAGGGCAGAGTGGCAAAGAAAAAGCCATATCTGAGACTGGCTAATAAAAGGAAAAGATTAATATGGGCAAAAGCACACAGACATTGGACAGAGGAAGATTGGGAAAAAGTGTTATGGACAGACGAATCGAAGTTTGAGGTGTTTGGATCACACAGAAGAACATTTGTGAGACGCAGATGTAAAGGATCTACCAGACACAGCTTCTGTGTCGACGCCCGTGGTTAGTCAGTCTGCACCTGCTCCTAAGTCTGATCGAGTGACCCCTTCTTCTACCAATCAGGCTGGGAGGCTGAGGAGTGGGAGAGCCTATCACAGCCTGGCCAGACGGAGCTAGCTCCCGCCCTCTGTCTATTTATACCTTCACTTCCTGCTCCTCCTTTGCCTGTGATTCTGTCTGTTTCCTGGCTCTGCTGCTGCTTGTACTTTTGTCCTCTGCGCCATATAGACCCTGGCTTACTGACTACTCTCCTGCTCTGCGTTTGGTACCTCATACACTCCTGGTTTGACTCGGCTAGTTCACTACTCTCCTGCTCTGCGTTTGGTACCTCGTACACTCCTGGTTTGACTCGGCTCGTTCACTACTCTCCTGCTCTGCGTTTGGTACCTCGTACACTCCTGGTTTGACTCGGCTCGTTCACTACTCTTGTTGCTCACGGTGTTGCCGTGGGCAACTGCCCCGTTCCCCGAGCTTCTGTGTACCCTTGTCTGTTGTCTGTCGTGCACATAGTGAGCGTAGGGACCGTCGCCCAGTTGTACGCCGTCGCCTAGGATGGGCCGTTGCAAGTATGCAGGGACTGAGTGGCGGGTAGATTAGGGCTCACCTGTCTGTCTCCCTACCCCGGCATTACAGCAGAACAACTGAAAAGATGCTGGAAGAGTGCCTGACGCCATCTGTTAAGCATGGTGGAGGTAATGTGATGGTCTGGGGTTGCTTTGGTGCTGGTAAAGTGGGATATTGTACAAGGTAAAAGGGATTTTGAATAAGGAAGGCTATCATTTTGCAACGCCATGCCATACCCTGTGGACAGCACTTGATTGGAGCCAATTTCATCCTACAACAGGACAATGACCCAAAGCACACTTCCAAATTATGCAAGAACTATTTAGGGAAGAAGCAGGCAGCTGGTATTCTATCTGTAATGGAGTGGCCAGCACAGTCACCAGATTTCAACCCCATAGAGCTGTTGTGGGAGCAGCTTGACCGTATGGTACGCAAGAAGTGCCCATCAAGCCAATCCAACTTGTGGGAGGGGCTTCTGGAAGCATGGGGTGAAATTTCTCCCGATTACCTCAGCAAATTAACAGCTAGAATGCCAAAGGTCTGCAATGCTGTAATTGCTGCAAATGGAGCATTCTTTGACGAAAGCAAAGTTTGAAGGAGAAAATTATTATTTAAAATAATAATCATTATTTATAACCTTGTCAATGTCTTGACTATATTTTCTAGTCATTTTGCAACTCATTTGATAAATATAAGTGTGAGTTTTCATGGAAAACACAAAATTGTCTGGGTGACCCCAAACTTTTGAACGGTAGTGTAGCATAAACAATGTAATTCTCTGTGGAAATTCTGCAGCATTTACAGTAGCAGCAAAGTGGATGAGATTTAGAAAATTTTGTGCCCGCGCTGCAGAAAAATAATGCAGCATAAATGTTAATAAATTGACCTGCGTTGCGGAATTTAAATCCGCAGCATGTCAATCTATGCTGCATTTTCGTTGATTTTCTGTTGCGAGTTTTCCCCATTGAATTTAATCGGGATGCAAAAACCGGAACAGAAAGCAGTGTGTTGCAACTTTTGCGGCGGAATCACGACAACCTCAGTGTGCGAACCCAGCCAGAGTAAAAAGAGAAGCCCCTCCCTTATAATTAATGACTATGATCTGTAACCTGTTTCTTATCAAAGGAGGGGGGTTACCCTTTGGCACAGATCAGAAGCAGTTAGGCTAGGTTTGCCGCGAATCGCATTAAAAATCCATCATTTTGGTGTGATTTTGTACAGCTAAAGCGCATTTTAATCGCGATTCGCAAAACCACGGATCTGTTGTCCGTATTTGTGGTCCATTTGTCCGCAAAAAAACTTCCGTAGTGCATCCATGTATAATCAGCAGGGGCAGATTAAGGGTACCATGTGTTATGGAATCGCTAGTTGAGCAATTCCCAGAGTGAAAGTTGATGGAATTGCTATGTGAGCCATATCCCAAAGGCAGCTGGCGACTGTCTGGGTCAAGCGTGCAAGTAAATCTGCTACCTCAAATCCGTCACAACTCTGATCAGCAGAGTCTAAGGCTACTCCATGGTCTTCACCAGAGCCCGCCGCAGGGCAGGTTGGAATTGGCTGCATAGAACCCAGGTTGCTTTAACAGAGTTCGGTGTTGGACAAGAGATGCAATGCAGGCAATACCAGAACGGAAACCAGACAAACAGAAAGTCCAAATCAGAAAGCTAGAGGATATCAGGAATTGCCAAGGTCAAAACCAGCTGGGAGCAGAATTTCCAAATCAGTAAGCAAAGGGTAAATCCATAGACAAGCCGAGGTCCAGTTCCAAATAGTCAAAGGTCCAGGATATAATTGAAGCTTGATCAAACACATGTAAACAAGGAGAACCATAAGCAAAGAAGACAGAACCAAACCAACTCCACCCTTCAATCTGATAGGAAGAAAGACAGAGAAGTGGGATAAGCTCTGCAACTAAAACCAGAGCCAAGCTAGACTAGTAGTCATGGTAATCTTAAAGGGACGGATATTTCCTAACACCATGGGCCCCGGGTAGTTCCCAAAGTGTCCCCCCCCCCCCCCCAACTCTGAAGACACTGTACAGTATATTTGTAGATTTCAGTTTAGGCGTCCTCAGATCTGGCACGGTTTTGAATTCACTGTAAGAGAAGAATAAGCCATACAGAAGAGAAAAAGCTGAATACTTTGAGACCCTAAAGAGGTCAGGAGCTTTAAATTGTTGTTTCTGGGGGGGAAAAAAATCTGTCTGTCTGTCTGTTTTCTAACCCCTTAACTCCTTAACGCCGAAGGACGGATATATCCGTCCTCAGCAGCTGCTAGTTCGCGCAGGAGGACGGATATATCCGTCCTGTGATGGTGCGGGTACTGAGACTGTACCCACGCGATCAGCGGCAGGAGCACGGCTGTTATACACAGCCTGGCTCCTGCTGCAACTGCCGGAATCGAAGCGTGCGCCGATTCCGGCAGTTTAACCCATTAAATGCCGCTGTCAATAGTGACAGCGGCATTTAATGTGTTTGACAGAGGGGGGAGCTCCCTCTGTCACCCGATCGGCGCCCCCGCAAACAAATCGCGGGTCGCCGTCGGGTTTTCATGACAGCCGGGGGTCTAACAAAGACCCCCAGGTCTGCCTTCAGCATCTGCCTGTTAGGCGATGCCGGAGGCATGACCTAACAGGTTGCCTGTCGGTTTTACACTGACAGGCAATAATGCTTTGGTATACGAAGTATACCAAAGCATTATATATGCGATCGGCACATCGCATAGTGAAGTCCCCTGGTGGGACTAAAAAAAAAAATGTAAAACAGTTAAATAAAGTTTGTGAAAAAAAAAATAAAAAATTACAGTCAAAGTCAAATAAAACTACTTTTTTGGCCCAAAAAGTGGTTTTATTTAGTAAAACCGTCAAAACAAATTACACATACACATATATGGTATCCCCGCGTTCGTAACAACTTGACCAATAAAATGAACATATTAATTAAACCGCCGGATGAACGGCGTCCAAAGAAAACGCAAAAAACAACGTCAAAATTCTCTCTTTTCTCCCATTCCCCCCATAAAAAATAAAATAAAAGTTAATCTATAAGTCCTATGTACCCCAAAATAGTACTAATAAAAACTACACATTGTCCCGCAAAAATCAAGCCCACGTACGGCCACATCGACGGAAAAATAAAAACGTTACGGCTCTTGGAATGCGGCGATGCAAAAACAAGTAATTTTTTTCTAAAAGGGTTTTTATTGTGCAAACGTAGAAAAAACATATAAAACCTTTACACATTTGGTATCCCTGTAATCGTGCCGACCCACAGAATAAAGTTAACATGTTATTTACGCTGCATAGTAAATAGTGTAAATTTATAACGTGAAAATCAATGCTGGAATAGCTGCTTATTTTCAATTCTCTCCTAAAATAAAGTTAATAAAAGTTAATCAATATGTTATAAGCATCTAAAAATGGTACAATTACAAAATACAACTCGTCCCGCAAAAAACAAGCCCTTATACGGCTATGTCGACGGAATAAAAAAAGAGTTACGACTCTTGGAATGCGACCGTGAAAAAACAAAAAATAATCCTTGGTCATTAACGTGCAAAATGGCCCGGTCATTAATGGGTTAAAGTCCAACCCATGTTTTTATTTTTTCATTTTCACTCGCCACCTTCCTAGAGCCATAACTTTCTTATTTTTACCTCAATGGAATGGTGTGCGAACGATTATTTTTTGCGGAAGGAGTGGGTTTTATTGGCTCCATTTAAAGTACCATATAATGGGTGAATTGAAAAAAACTGCAGTTCTTCCATGTTTTTTTTGGGTTTAGATTTTACTGTATGTATATATTTGACATCTAATTTTACCTTAACCCCTTCCCGACATCCGCCGTATACATACGGCGCATGCCGGGTGGGGGAATATGGAGCGGGCTCACGGGCTGAGTGTGTTACAGCCGACACTTCCGGGTAACGAGCGGGATCCCGTTGTTTAACCCATTAAATGCTGCGTTCAATAGCGATCACAGCATTTAAATGACTAAAAACAGGGGGCGACCCCCTGTAATGTCCCAAACAGCCACCCCGCGGCAAGATCGGGGGGAGCCGTTGATTGGCACGGCAGCCTGGGGGCCTGACGAAGTCCCCCAGGTCCGCCATCTTTATACTCCTATGAAGCCCTGCCTCTGGCAGGGCTTCATAAGACACTGTCAGAATCGCGATATACTGCAATACATTAGTATTGCAGTATATCGTGCAAGCGATCTAACGATCACTGGTTAAGGTCCCCTAGGGGGACAAGTAAAAAAAACAGTAAAATAAAGTTTTTTTTAACAAATAAAAAAATAAAAAATTAAAAGCTAAAAAAAACAACCTTTTCCCATTTTCCCTCAAGAACAATGTAAAAAAAATAAAAAGCTAACATAACTGGTATCGACGTGTCCATAAAAGTCTGAACTATTACAATGTATCATTATTTAGTCCGCACGGTGAATGCCGTAAAAAAGAAAAAATTAAAAACATCAGAATTGCTGTTTTTTGGTCCCTTCTTTTCCCAAAAAATGAAATAAAAAGTGATAAAAAGTCTCACATACCCCAAAATGGTACCAATATAAACTGCAGCTCGCCCCGTAAAAAATAAGCCTTCACACGGCTAAATCGACAGAAAAATAACAACGTTATGACTCTCAGAATGTGTCGACAAAACTCAAATTTTATTTTTAACAATCAGTTTTTTCCTTGTAAAAGTAGTAAAACTTAAAGAAAACTATATAAATTTGGTATTGCTGTAATCGTATTGACCCACAGAATAAAGGTAACATGCCATTTTTACCGTACGGTGAATGCCGTAAAAACAAAACCTCCCAAAACGTTGAGGAATCACAGTTTTTTTCCTATTCCACCCCACATATATTTTTTGTCGTTTCCCACTACATTATATAGTACAAAAAATGGTGCTGTGAAAATCTACAACTCGTCCCACAAAAAACAAGCCCTCATATGGCAATATTGATGGAAAAATAAAAGAGTTATGGCTTTTGGAAAATGGGGAGGAAAAAACAAAAGTGAAAATCCGAAAAATGGCTGCGGAGGGAAGGGGTTAAGATAAGGTAAATATATACAGCCCCAGAACCAAGCTCAGTACATAAATATACAGTCATAGATCCAAGCTCAGTACATAACTAGAGCACCAGAACCAAGCTCAGTACATAAATACAGTGCCAGAACAAAGCTCAGTACATAAATACAGCACCAGAACAGATCTCAGTACATAAATACAATACCAGATCCAAGCTCACTACATATATACAACACCAGCACAAATACAGCTCCTAAGGACGTGGATACAATTGGGTGAGAGGTCCCGCTTCACCCCGGTTCTCTGAACTAGCTGTAATTTTAACAGCCGGTACAGGAGAACCGAGGCGAACTGGGCCCCTTTCAGCCTCGGGCCCTTGGCACTTTGCCAGATTGCCCTCATTAATCCGCCCGTGATCATCAATATTCACAGATCCGCAAAAAACGAAAGGGTGGAACTCCCTGAGTAGGTCACATGATCCGCAAATACAGTCAGTAAAATTACATGTCCTGAGTTTTTACGGCCCCCACGCGGGGGGCCATACAAATCAATTGGTACGTGTGCTATATGCAAATTTGCAGCTAGCACACGGAAAAAAACGACCGTAGTGCATTAGGCCTTAGGGTAGATCCAGTGGATTTTTTCACCGCAGATTTAGCTGAGGAATCACCGCTGATTTCACCCCTTTCTACAATGAAAGGGATGAAAGCCGCTGTGAATATTAGCAACAGAAATTGATATGCTACAGATTTTAATATCTTCACCCTGTAATGTCCGTGTCTGCGGGCTGTCAGCTCCAACCTCCCCCTGACAGCCACGAGTCGGCAAGCGCTGGTCCCAGCCTCCTCCTCAGGAGACGCCAGCACTTGCGTCCACTCACCTCAGCCGGATCCCGTAGGTGCGCTGTAATGACGGGGTAGGGAGACAGACAGGTGAGCCCTAAACTACCCACCACTCAGTCCCTGCCTACTTGTAATGGCCCGTCCTAGGCGACGGCGTACAACTGGGCGAAGGTCCCTACTCTCACTATGTGCACGACAGACAGACAGACAAGGGTACAAAGAAGCTAAGGGAAATGGGGCAGTTGCCCACGGCAACACCGTGAGCAACGAGTAGTGAACAAGCCGAGTCAAACCAGGAGTGTACGAGGCACCAAACGCAGAGCAAGAGAGTAGTCAGTAAAGCCAGGGTCAGTATGTAGCAGAGGACAAATAGTACAAGCAGCAGCAGCAGAGCCAGGAAACCAGCAGAATCACAGGCAAAGGAGAAGCAGGAAACGAAGGTACAAATAGACAGAGGGCGGGAGCTAGCTCCGTCTGCCCAGGCCGTGATAGGCTCTCCCACTTCTCAGCCTCCCAGCCCAAGTGGTAGATGATCGAGTCACTCTATCAGACTTAGGAGCAGGTGCAGACTGAGTAACCACGGGGTCGACACAGAAGCTGTGTCTGGCAGATCCTTTACAGTACCCCCCCTTTTATGAGGGGCCACTGGACCCTTTCTAGGTGGACCTGGCTTATTGGGGAACCGAAGATGGAACCTCCTGAGCAATACCCCAGCGTGAATATCCCGGATGGGTACCCAAGTCCTCTCCTCAGGCCCGTATCCTCTCCAATGAACCAGGCACTGGAGGGAGCCTTGGACCATCCTGCTGGCCACAATCTTGGCCACCTCGAATTCTACCCCTTCATGGGTGAAAACAGGGACAGGAGGTTTCCTCGAGGGAGCCAAGGACGGGGAGCAGTGTTTAAGGAGGGAGGCATGAAACACGTCGTGTATTCGAAAAGACGGGGGTAACTCCAGTCGGAAGGAGACAGGGTTAAGGACTTCAATGACCTTGTACGGCCCTATATACCGGGGAGCAAATTTTTTGGACGGGACTTTAAGGCGCAAATTTTTTGAAGACAGCCACACCAGATCCCCGACCACAAACAAGGGGTTAGCAGAACGTCTTCTATCTGCCTGAGTCTTTTGTATGCTCTGGGACGCCTCTAGGTTCTTCTGAACCTGTGCCCAGACTGTGCACAGTTCCCAATGAACGACATCTACCTCGGGATTGTTGGAACCACCAGGTGAAACGGAAGAGAACCGTGGATTAAACCCAAAATTACAGAAAAAGGGGGAGACCCCTGACGAGTTACTGACCCGGTTATTAAGGGAAAATTCAGCGAGGGAAATGAAGGAGACCCAATCATATTGACAGTCACAGATGAAACACCTTAAATATTGTTCTAGAGACTGATTATTCCTCTCAGTCTGGCCATTGGTTTCAGGATGGAAGGCTGAGGAGAAGGACAGATCAATCTCCAACTTCTTACAGAAGGCTCTCCAAAACAATGAAACAAATTGTACCCCTCTGTCAGAAACTATATTGACAGGAACCCCATGGAGACGCAGGATGTGTTTGACAAACAAGGTAGCTAACGTCTTAGCATTGGGTAGTTTCTTGAGGGGCACAAAGTGGCACATTTTACAGAAACGGTCTACTACAACTCACACCACCGACTTGCCTTGAGATGGAGTCAGATCGGTGATAAAATCCATGGAGATATGGGTCCAAGGTCTCTGGGGAATGGGCAAAGAACATAGTAAGTGATAGGGACCTGGGAGTCTTGGACCTATCACAAATTTCACAAGCGGCGACGTAGGCCTTAACGTCTTTAAGCAACCCAGGCAACCAATAGTTTCTGGAAATGAGGTGCTTGGTACCCAGGATGCTTGGATGGCCAGATAGTGCAGAGTCATGGTTCTCCCTGAGTACCCTTAGCCGGAATTGCAGGGGAACAAACAGCTTGTTCTCAGGAAGGTTCCCGGGAGCTGAACCTTGATCAGCTGCAATTTCGGAGACTAGGTCAGAATGAACAGAGGAAATTATTATACCTGGGGGCAAAACACAAGCAGGATCTTCCTCCGAAGGAGGGCTGGCCATGAAGCTACGC
This sequence comes from Rhinoderma darwinii, assembly GCF_050947455.1. NCBI lineage: Eukaryota > Metazoa > Chordata > Amphibia > Anura > Rhinodermatidae > Rhinoderma > Rhinoderma darwinii. The sequence continues at coordinate 58,368,745 of NC_134688.1, read as the reverse complement.
GACAGTGCATCAGCTTTAATATTTTAGACCCAGCCCTATAGGAGACCAAAAAGTTGAATCTAGTAAAAAATAACGACCATCGAGCTTGTCTCGGGCAGATTCTAGGAAAACCAGATTCTTGTGGTCGGTAAGGACCGTTACCTGGTGCCTAGCCCCCTCCAGGAAGTGGCGCCACTCTTCAAATGCCCATTTAATGGCTAAGAGTTCGCGGTTGCCAATGTCATAGTTACTCTCAGTGGGTGAGAACTTCCTGGAGAAGTAGGCACAGGGACAGAGATGGGTGAGGGACCTGGTACCCTGGGACAAGACAGCACCCACTCCCACCTCGGAGTCGTCAACCTCCACGATGAACGGCTCCATTTGGTTAGGCTGAATCAGCACTGGGGCCGAGCACTTCTTAAGGACCTCAAAAGCCTGGACCGCCTCAGGAGGCCAGTGGAGGAGATCCGCACCTTTGCGAGTGAGATCCGTAAGAGGCTTAGCGATGACCGAGAAGTTAGCAATAAATCTCCTGTAATAATTAGCAAACCCCAGGAAGCACTGTAACGCCTTCAGGGAGGCAGGTTGGACCCATTCAGCCACAGCCTGAACCTTGGCAGGGTCCATGCAGAATTCATGAGGAGTGAGGATTTGACCCAAAAATGGTATCTCTTGCACCCCAAATACACATTTTTCGGTTTTAGCAACAGTTTGTGTTCCCGAAGGGCCTGGAGCACCTTCCTGACATGCTCAATGTGGGAGGACCAGTCCTTGGAAAACACAAGTATATCATCAAGGTACACTACAAGAAATACCCCCAGGTAGTCTCTTAAAACCTCATTTATGAAATTCTGGAAGACCGCGGGAGCATTACACAACCCAAAGGGCATGACGAGTTATTCGAAATGACCTTCGGGCGTGTTAAACGCAGTCTTCCACTCATCCCCTTCCCTGATTCGGATAAGGTTATAAGCCCCCCGAAGATCAAACTTAGAGAACCATTGGGCCCCCTGAACATGATTGAAGAGATCAGGAATCATAGGAAGGGGATATTGGTTCCTTACAGTGACCTTATTCAAGTTCCAGTAATCGATGCATGGCCTAAGACCACCATCCTTCTTTCCTACGAAGAAGAAGCCAGCACCTACCGGAGAAGTAGAGGGGTGGATGTAACCCTTGGCCAGGCTTTCCTGGATATATTCTCTCATGGCTTCACGTTCAGGACAAGAGAGATTAAATATCCTACCTTTAGGGAGCTTAGCTCCTGGTACCAAATCGATTGCGCAATCGTACTCTCTATGAGGAGGTAACTCTTCGGAGGCTTTTTTAGAAAAAACATCATCAAAGTCCTTAATAAACTCAGGTAGAGTGTTCACCTCCTCAGCAAGAGAAATCAAATTAATAGAAAAACAGGAAGTCATGCATTCATTACCCCATTTGGAAAGAACCCCAGTATTCCAGTTAAACGTGGGATTATGCATCTTCAACCAAGGAAGGCCTAAAACCAAATCGGACGATAATCCCTGCATCACCAACACAGAACACTGCTCCAAATGCATGGAGCCAACCATGAGTTCAAATACAGGGGTATGCTGTGTAAAATAACCATTAGCAAGTGGAGTGGAGTCGATACCCACTACCGGGACAGGTTTAGGCAAATCAATTAAAGGCATAGCCAAAGACATAGCAAATTCCACAGACATAATATTAGCAGAAGACCCTGAGTCCACCAAGGCACTGCCGGTGGCAGACCTACCACCAAAAGAGACCTGAAATGGAAGCAAGATTTTATTAGGCTTCATATTTACGGGAAATACCTGTGCGCCCAAGCGACCTCCCTGATGGTCACTTAGGCGCGGACGTTTTCCTGCTGCTTATTCTTACACCTAGGACAGTCGTTCACTTGATGCTTGTCATCCCCACAGTAGAAGCAGAGACCATTCTTCCTGTGGAACTCTCTACGTTGTTGGGGAGACACAGAAGCCCCGAGTTGCATAGGTTCATCCGAGTTTTCCGTGGAAGAACGAAGCAACAGAACCTCTGGAGCCATCATAGGGGAGTCAGAGAAAAAGGCACAAAAACGTTCGAGTCGTCGTTCCCTGAGACGTCGGTCAAGACGTACCTCTAAAGCCATTACCTGATCTAGAGAGTCCGAAGAGGGATAACTAACTAACAGGTCTTTCAGGGCGTTCAACAGACCCAATCTAAACTGACACCTCAGGGTAGCGTCATTCCACCGAGAAGCTACACACCACTTCCTAAAGTCAGAACAGTACCCTCAACGGGTCTCTTACCCTGACGGGTCTCTTACCCTGACAAGGCAGTCTTGTCAGTCTCGCCATAGATGAGCCCGAGAGCGGGAAAAAAAAATCAACAGACGAAAGTTCAGGGGAGTCAGGAGCTAAGGAGAAGGCCCATTCCTGGGGGCCGTCCTGGAGCTGGGACATAATTATACCCACTCGCTGGTTCTCAGAACCTGAGGAGTGGGGCCTTAAATGGAAATAGAGCCTACAACTCTCCCGGAAGGAGAAAAAAGTCTTCCGGTCCCCTGAGAACCGGTCAAGCAACTTGAGGTGGGGTTCTAGAGGTGAGGTGGGGGGGCACTACCAGGGTAGCATCACGCTGGTTGCACCTCTGAGCCAGGTCTTGGACCTATAGGGAAAGACCCTGCATTTGCTGAGCCAGGGCCTCAAGGGGGTCCATAGTGTGTCAGGGACCAGGGTAGAAAAGGTATTTGGGCCTGTGATTATGTAATGACGGGGTAGGGAGACAGACAGGTGAGCCCTAATCTACCCGCCACTCAGTCCCTGCCTACTTGCACGGCCCGTCCTAGGCGACGGCGTACAACTGGGTGACGATCCCGACGCTCAAAAAGTGCACGACAGACCAACAGACAAGGGTACACAGAAGCTAAGGGAAATGGGGCAGTTACCCACGGCAACACCGTGAGCAACAAAAGTAGTGAACGAGCCGAGTCAAACCAGGAGTGTACGAGGTACCAAACGCAGAGCAGGAGAGTGGTTAGTAAAGCCAGGGTCAATTTGAAGCAGAGGTCAATAGTATTAGCAGGAGCAGCAGAGCCAGGAAACAGACAGAATCACAGGCAAAGGAGGAGCAGGAAATTAAGGTATAAATAGACAGAGGGTGGGAGCTAGCTCAGTCTGGCCAGGCTGTGATAGGTTCTCCCACTCCTCAGCCTCCCAGCCTGAGTGGTAGCAGATCGAGTCACTCTAACAGACCTAGGCACAGATGCAGGCTGATTAACCATGGGCGTCGACAAAGAAGCAGTGTCAGGCAAATCCATTACAATAGCCTCACAAGAATCGAGATGCCTATGCTTTGACATGAGGTTTTTCTTACCTTCCTCTCCTGTGCGGACCTTTATTTGGATGCCTCATTGTCACATTGGGTTCGTGGACCCACTGGGCCGTACCGCCTTGGCGGTATGGCAGCTGGCCAACAGGGCGCAGGTCAAAGTCTATAGTTCGTATAGGGTACCTGTGGCAGCTCAGACAGTAGCAAGGCAGGCTCGGCTGGGACTAGGCAGCGGGTAGACGTCAAGCATGGAGCCGCAGCACAGCACGACTACAGCACAGCTCGGCACTTGACCAGGATAGCACGGGATACAGGATACAAGAACAGGGAACACTGGAACTGGAAAACACTAGGAGACCATTTGCTTAGACAAACTAGGATATAACAAACAACGCTCAGGCAAGGATCAGAAGGGCAGAGGCCTTCTTATAGTCCAGGAAATCATGTGAGTTGATGATAATGATTGTTTTCATGTGCGCACGCTGGCCCTTTAAGAGCGGGCATGAGCGTGCATGCGCACCCTACGGGACACAGCAGACCGGAGTGGAAGTGAGCTCTAGCATCTCCTGGGAAGAAGATGGGGACCAGCGCTCACAGATCATAAGTAAAACGGACGGCCCGCGACCATGGACGCTACACTCATGTTGTACTTGTTGACATTACGTTTTCATTGTTCTCATATTTGGAACATATCGCACTCCTGCTACATCTTTTTAACTTGATTTTTAGGCTTGATCTTGGTTGTCACGCTTTCGGTCAACCTTATTTTTTCTCTTAGAGACATCCCTTCTTCATATTTTGAAGAAGGCATGTTTATGCAGTGTGTGATTGTTTATGTTACATCGTGTTATCCCTCACTCTCCCTTTTTGGGGGAATTTTGCTAACTACATGATTTTTGGTTTGTTCATTATTGCCTAACTGTGTCTCATTGTTCTTCAGGTTATTACTTATTGTGTTATCCATGGACGTATTTCTATATAATAAGCTCTCTGAAAACGTATCACTATGGCTGCACTTAAGGTAGTTTCACACAATGTGCCAGGCCTTAACCCCTTCCCTCTTTAGCCACTTTTGACCTACCTGACAGAGCCTCATTTTTCAAATCTGACATGTTTCACTTTATGTGGTAATAACTTCGGAATGCTTTCACCTATCCAAGCGATTCTGAGACTGTTTTCTCTTGACACATTGGACTTTATGTTAGGGTATGTGCACACGACAACGCCAATTACGTCTGAAATTATGGAGCTGTTTTCAGGAGAAAACAGCTCCTGAATTTCAGACGTTATTGCATGTACTCGCGTTTTTCGCGGCGTCTTTTACGGACGTAATTGGAGCTGTTCTTCATTGGAGTCAATGAAAAACGGCTCCAATTACGTCCCAAGAAGTGTCCTGCACTTCTTTGACGCGGCCGTAATTTTACGCGCCGTCTTTTGACAGCAATGCTTAAAATGACAACTCGTCTGCACAGAACATCGTAAGACCCATTGCAAGCAATGGGCAGATATTTTCCGACGTATTGGAGCCGTCTTTTCAGGCGTAATTCGAGGCGTAAAACGCCTCCATTACACCTGAAAATTGGTCGTGTGCACATACACTTACTGGCAAAATTTGTTCGATACATTCAGTATTTAATTGTGAAAAACGACAAAATTTAGCGAAAAATTGCAAATATTAGCATTTTTCTACATTTAAATGTATCTGCTTGTAAGACAGGCAGTTATACCACACACAATAATCGCTAATTAACATCCCCCATATGTCTTCTTTAGATTGGCATAGTTTTTTGAACATCCTTTTATTTTTCTAGGACGTTACGAGGCTTAGAACTTTAGCAGCAATTTCTCACATTTTCAAGAAAATGTCAAAAGGCTATTTTTACAGGGGCCAGTTCAGTTGTGAAGTGGCTTTTAGGGCCTTATATATTTTTGTTGTTGCAGAAATTAGTTTTTAATAAAAAAAATTTGTAACACAAAGTTTTACCAGAGAAACGCAACTCAATATTTATTGCCCAGATTCTGCAGTTTTAGGAAATATCCCACATGTGGCTCTAGTGTGCTTATGGACTCAAACACAGGCCTCAGAAGTACAGGGGCACCTAGTGGATTTTGGACACTCCTTTCTATTAGAATATATTTTAGGCACCATGTCAGCTTTGAAGTGCTCTTGTGGTACCAAAACAGTGGAAACTCCCCAAAAGTGACCCCATTTGGGAAACTACACCCCTTGAGGAAATAATCTAGGGGTATAGTAAGCATTTTTTTTTTGCATTTTTTTTTTAGTTTTTAAAGATTTTTATTGAAAGAAAAACGCATTACAAAGTAAAACGTAAAAATATCAAAGGAAAAACACATTAACAAAAAGAAAACAACAAACATAAAATAAATTACATAGTACATGCATGTTCATGTAATATCGCAGTATTCAAAGAAAGTGCAAGTATTTATATGAGCAGATAGTCAAATATAGTTATACAGTATCAACAATTTAGATGAGATAAAAAACCACCTAAAAAGAAATCTTCTGCATGAGAGTTAACCTAGAGAAGATACAGATATTGGGGTATTCAGGGGCATTATCACTGGTTATGACTGGTTATGAAAATTTTCTGTACTTCCTCCAGGGTTCCCATATTGTCAAGAAGGTATCTCTGGAACAACTTTCCCAATGAGAAATTTCTTCCAATCTATAAATTTGGTCTACTTTCACAATCCAATGCGCTACCGACGGGGTTTCAACAGACAGCCAGTAAGAGGGGATCAGTAGTCTCGCAGCAATTAGCAGAATCTGAAATAATTTTGAGGATAGGATCGTAGTAGAGGGGGGGGGGGGTTGATCAATAACAAAGCAAGATCTGGGAAAGCTAAAACCTTAGTGCCACATACATTGTTACAATAGGCAAAGATATCTCTCCACCATTTTTGAATGACGGTACAGGACCACCGGATATGTAAAAAAGTACGTCTATCTGTATTGCATCTCCAACAAGTGTCTGAGTGTGTCGGTGTGTATATGGAGGTTATGTCGGGCGTTTTGTACCACCTGGATAAAATCTTTTATCCATTTTCTTGAATACGGACACATCTGGACATTTTATGTGGAGCTATCAACAAATTGTGAAGTTCAACTTCGGAGAAGGACCTGTTAAGATCTCTTTCCCATATTTTAACAAAATACGGAGTTGTAGATGAGGTGGGTGAGATGAGTCTTTTATACAATAAAGAAATTGGTTTGAGGACTGGTGATGTTTGTGACAAAAGCTTTCCAAACCATAATAGAGGGCGTGTTTCGTTAATTGCCTGCCCTAGAGCCCTGATCTTAAGTCTAATGAAGGAAAGCAAGGGGGAGTGATGAATGGGGATACTAAGTATAGAGGACAGAGACAAGTCATCTTTTATATCACCAAGGTCATCAAAAAGCTGTGTCAACGGGCATTCTGAGGAGGCAATCACACTAGGAATACTTTCCTTTAAGGCACCTTGAGCAAGGCTCAATATATCTTTAACTTGTAGTAGAGGGGAAGGGATTGAACAATTGTCTGGGCATAATAGAAAAGAACGCCAGACCCTAAACGTCGCCAGTGTAATTGGATTATATATCTTGGCCTCCTTTGTAGAGTCCCCGATATATAGTACTAATGTGCGGAGAGGGATTGAGGAAAGATCGTTTTCTATTGACACCCATAACTTATATAACGGGGCGTGGATCCAGTCTATGATCCTCGATAGATGTATGGCCTGATAATATTTTTCAGGATCAGGTAGACCTATACCCCCATTTGATTTGGGTCTGGACAAGATGTCTCTAGCAATTCTAGCTTTCTTGTTCTGCCATATAAATTTAACAAATAATCTATTAACCTCTGTAAAGAATGTCTTATTAAGTGGTATCGGCAGAACTTGCATAAGGTACGTAAGCTTAGGGAGAATAAATGACATTAAAACATTCTTCCTACCAAACCATGAGATAAAAGGGACTTCAAACCTCTTTAGTTGGGCCGGCAAAGCGGCGAGGAAAGAGGCATAGTTTAGGGAAAATAGATTATCCAAATTATGCCCAATCTTAATACCCAAGAACTTCAGGTAGGGAGAAGTCTATAGTTAGCATTTTGACCGGACAGTTTTTTTGCAGAAGTTTTTGGAAGTAGGCCATGAAAATGAAAATCTACATTCTTTCAAATAAAATGTAGGTTTAGCTAATTTTTTTTAATTTCCAAAAGGACTAAAAGAGAAAAAGCACCACAACATTTGTAGAGCAATTTCTCCCGAGTAAAACAATACCTCACATGTGGTCATAAACGGCTGTTTGGACACACGGCAGGGCTTAGAAGGGAAAGAGCGTCATTTGGCTTTTGGAGCTAAAATTTAGCAGAAATGTGTAATCTCAGGATAGGGAGACCGACAGGTGAGCCCTAATCTACCCGCCACTCAGTCCCTGCCTACTTGCACAGCCGGTTCTAGGCGGCGGCGTACAACTGGGCGACGGTCCCTACGCTCAATATGTGCACGAAAGACAAACAAGACAAGGGTACACAAAAGCAAGGGATGTGGGGCAGTTGCCCACGGCGACACCGTGAGCAACAGAGTAGTGGACGAGCCGAGTCAAACCAGGAGTGTACGTGGTAACAAATGCAGAGCAGGAGAATAGTCAGTCAAGTCAGGGTCAATATGAAGCAGAGGTCAATGGTAACAGCAGGAACAGCAGAGCCAGGAAACAGGAGAATCACAGGCAAATGACAAGCAGCAAATTAAGGTATAAGTAGACCAAGGGCGGGAGCTAGAACCGTCTGGCCAGGCTGCGATAGGCTCTTCCACTCCTCAGCTTACCAGCCTGAGTGGTAGCAGATCGAGTCACTCTAGCAGACCTAGGAACAAATGCAGGCTCATTAACCACGGGCTTCGACACAGAAGCTGTGTCAGGCAAATCCCTCACAGAATGTTTTTCGGAGGTCATGTCACATTTGTAAAGCCCCAGAGGGACCAAAACAGTGGAAACCACCCACAAGTGGCCCCATTTTGGAAACTGCACCCCTTGAGGAAATTATCTAGTGGTGTAGTGAGCATTTTGACGCCGCAGGTTTTTTGCAGAAATTATTGGTAGTAGGCCGTGAAAATGAAAATCTACATTCTTTCAAAGAAAATGTAGGTTTAGCTAATTTTTTCTCATTTCCACAAGGACTAAAGGAGAAAAAGCACAGCAAAATTTTTAAACCAATTTCTCCCGAGTAAAACAGTACACCACATGTGGTAATAAACGGCTGTTTGGACACACGGCAGGGCTGAGAAGGGAAAGAGAGCCATTTGGCTTTTGGAGCCCAAATTTAGCAGGAACGATTTTCGGAGGCCATATCACATTTGCAGAGTCCCTGAAAGGACAAAACAATGAAAACGCCCAAAAAGTGACCCCATTTTGGAAACTACACCCCTTGAAGAATTCATCTACGGGTGTAGTGATCATTTTGACCCCACAGGTGTTTCATAGAATTTATTAGAATTGGGCAGTGAAAATAAAAACAATCCTTTTTCTTCAATAAGATGTAGCTTTAGCCCAAAATTTTTCATTTTCTAAACAAATAAAGGAAAAAAAGAACCCCAATATTTGTAAAGCAACTTCTCTGTGATATGGAAATACCAAATATGTGGTCATAAACCGCTGTTTGGGCAAACGGCAGGGCTCAGAAGAGAAGGAGCGGCATTTGGCTTTTGGAGCACAGATTTTGCTGGATTGGTTTCTTGACACCATGTTGCTTTTGCAAAGCCCCTAAGGTACCAGTACAGTGGAAACTACCCAAAAGGGACTCCATTTGTGATACTACACCCCTTGAGGAATTAATCTAGGGGTGTAGTGAGCATTTTGACCCCACAGCTGTTTCATAGATTTTATTTGAATTGGGCAGTGAAAATAAAAATTACTTTTTTTTTCCAATAAGACGTAGCTTTAGTGCAAAATTTTTCATTTTCTCAAAAAATAAAGCAGAAAAAGAACCCCAACATTTGTTAAGCAATTTCTCCCGAGTATGGCAATGCCCCATATTTGGTTATAAACTAATTTTTGGGCCCACGGCAGGGTTCAGAAGGGTTTCGGACTACAGATTTTGCTGGATTGGTTTCTGGTTGCTATGTCGCATTTGAAAAACCCCTGTGGGACCAAAACAGTGGAAACCCCCCAAAAATGACCCCCATTTTGGAAAACTACACCCCTCAAGGTATTCACCTAGGAGTGTAGTGAGCATGTTAACCCCACGGGTGTTTTGCATAAATTAGTGTGCACTCGATATTGCAGAGTAAAAATGGGATTTTTCAATAGATATGCCAATATGTGGTGCCCAGCTTGTGTCACCATAACAAGACAGCTCTCTAATTATTATGCTGTGTTTCCCGGTTTTAGAATCACCCTACATGGGGCCCTAATCTTTTGCCTGGACATTTGACAGGGCTCAGGAGCGAAAGAGTACCATGCAAAATTGAGGCCTAATTTGGCGATTTACACAAAATTGGTTCACAATTACAGAGGCCCAGATCAGAAATAATAAAAGAAACCCCCCAGAAGTGACCCCATTTTAGAAACTACACCCCTCAAGGCATTTATTAAGGGGTGTAGTGAGCATTTTCACCCCACAGGTCTTTTCCATAAATAAATGCGCTGTATTGTGCAAAGTAAAAATTAACATTTTTCCCCAGAATTGACAATTCAGTGGCAAGTATGTCGTGCCCAGCTTATGCCATTGGAGACACACACCCCAAAAATTGTTAAAAGTGTTCCCCCGGGTATGGCGGTGCCATATATGTGGAAGTAAACTGCTGTTTGGGCACACTATAGGGCTCAGATGGGTGGGAGCGCCATTTGGCTTTTGGAGCGTGGATTTTGCTTCGTGGTAGTTTTGTTTGGAGTTTTACTGGTGTTTCAGTTTATAATGTGGGGCATATGTATGCTGGGCAGCGTACATCAGGGGCATAGTCAGGGGGTATAATAATAGGGTAAACAATAAAATGAACCATAGATGTGTGTAACGCTGTGAAGCAATCCTTTCTGCACAGGCCGGCGTCGCACTGATAAACGGTGTCTTTACTTATCCCCCTTTGGGTCCAGACTCCGCACCTTTGCAGTTTGGGGAAATTTGCTAGGAAGTGTTGTCGTGATATAATACGGGCACCCTCGCTTCTAGCAGATATGTTTGCCCCCCCCCCCCCTTCCTTGTTCCCTGTAGTTATTATTGGTACCATTTTGGGGTACATGCGACTTTTTGATCACTTTTTATCCTATTTTTTTAGAGGCAAAATGACCAAAAAAACTGCAATTCTGGCATAGTTTTTTTTAGGTTTTTTTTATACAGCGTTCACCATGCGCTATAAATTACATGTTAACTTTATTCTGCGGGTCCGTTCGATTCCGGCGATACCAAATTTATAACACTTTTTTATGTTTTACAACTTTTTGCACAATAAAATTACTTTTGTAAAAAGAATGTACTAATTTTTTTCATCAACTGAGCTGTATGAGGGCTTGTTTTTTGCAAGACGAGCTATAGTTTTTATAAGCACCATTTTTGGATACATGCGACTTTTTGATCACTTTTGTAGGGCAAAGTGACCAAAAACCAGAAATTCTGGCAATATTTTCTACGTTTTTTTTTTTACGCCGTTCACCACATGGAATAAATAACATAATATTTTTATAGTTTAGGCCGTTACGGCCGCGGCAATACCAAATATAAATGGTTTATTTATTTTTTTCAATAATAAAGGACTTGATAAGGGAAAAAGGGCGATTGTGTTTTATTTTATTACTTAACATTTTTATTATAGTTTTTACAACTTTTTTTCATATTTTTTTCCACTTTTTTTCCACTTTACTTTAGTCCCACTAGGGGACTTGAAGGTCCAACTGTCAGATTTTTTTTCTAATACATTGCACTACCTACGTACTGCAATGTATTAGATCTGTCAGTCATTCACTGACAGCAAGCCGATTAGGCTTCGCCTCCGAGTCGGGCCTAATCGGCTTCCATAATGGCAAACAGGAGGCCATTGTTAGGTCTCCTGGTGTCATAATAGCAGTCAGCAGTCGTGCGTTTGCAGGGCACAGCTGCGGATCTGCTAGCAACCACAAAGATGCAGCAATCGCATCCAATCGCTGCATCTGAGGGCTTAATGGCAGGGATCGGAGCTAGCTCCGGTTCCTGCAGTTACAGGTGGATGTCAATTTCATTGCTGGGGTGTCGATGAGCTGCAAACACCTTAAATGTACCCATCGCTTTTGACAGCTGCATTTATGGAGTTAATGGCGGGGATCGAAGCTAACTTCGGTCCCCGCCGTTACAGCAGGATGTCAGCTGTCAGATACAGCTGACATCCGGGGATGATGGCACCGACTCAGCTTCTGAGCCGGTGCCATGCATTTGTCGTAAGTATACAACATTTTGCGGGTAAGCACTGGCTTTCCATGTCGTATACTTACGAGAAATGTCGGGAAGGGGTTAATGTTCCACAGAAGCGTATCAAATGTTTAGAATGTTAAAAAAGATTGCATCGAGTATAGTGCTTTTTCAAGAAACGCATTTTAAATTTAACAAAAATCCTTCACTTCCCACCAGTGAATATGTCTTGTGGTTTCATAGTCCCTATCATTCCGCAGCTAGAGGGGTGAGCATTGCTATCAATAAGCATGTTCCTTTCATATATTTGGCAGAAATGAAGGATGTTGGAGGCAGATACTTGTTTGTCAAAGGGAAAATAGGTAGGGATGTTTATACTTTGGCCAATTTTTATGTACCGAATACGAACCAGACTTCTTGGATAGTCAGGACCCTGCACTTACTGCGGGATTTTGCTGATGGGGTTTTAGTGGTTCGTGGGGATTTCAACCTTCCTCTGAATCCTGTGTTGGACACAACTGGCTCACAACATGTATCATATAGAAAACTGTCTAGACTTAATAAGACCTTGCATTCCCTACATCTTATAGACCTGTGAAGACTTTTCCATCCGACAGATAAATACTTTACTTATTTTTTCCCACACACAACACGTACCACACATTGGACTATATTTTTCTTTTAAAGAAATGTACTACTCCGGTACAATCTGTGGACATTGGGAATATATTTCTTTCGGACCATGCCACTGTATCTCTGACTATGAGATTGGTAGATATTCCTAAAGGAGATTGGAGCTGGGGGCTTAGGCTATGTTCACACGGGGTCTTTTGCCGAGTTTTTTGACGCGGAAACCGCGTCGCAAAACTCGGCAGAAACGGCCCGAGAACGCCTCCCATTGATTTCAATGGGAGGCGTCGGCGTCTTTTTCCCGCGAGCAGTAAAACTGCCTCGCGGGAAAAAGAAGCGACATGCCCTATCTTCGGGCGCTTCCGCCTCTGACCTCCCATTGACTTCAATGGGAGGCAGGAGAAAGCGTATATCTCGCTGTTTTATGCCCGCGGCGCTCAATGGCCGCGGGCGAAAAACGGCGCGATAATTGCCGCGAAAATCGGCGTGCAGGGAGAGGAATATCTGCCTCAAAGTTCCAAACGGAATTTTGTGGCAGATATTCCTCCCCCAAAATACTCCGTGTGAACATAGCCTTAGGCCCCATGCCCACATCAGTTTTTTCCTTCAGGGTGCTAGCCGTTTTTCTGACGGATAGCACCCTGACCCATTCATTTCAATGGGGCCATGCACACTTCAGTTTTTTTGACGGTCCGTTGCTCCGTTCCGATCCAAAGTAGAGCATGTCCTACTTTGGTCCGGAATTCCGTGACAGTGAGGCCCATGCAAGTCAATGGGGCCGTCAAAAAAACTGAAGGCACACGGAAGGCATTCGTGTGCCGTCCGTGTGTGACGGAGCCATTGCCTAGCAACCGCCGGGCGGGCAGTAAAACATAACAGAAATTTTATACTAATCGGCAACCACTTGTCTCTATCAATCACTGATAGAGAAAAGAGGCTGCTGATTAAAAATAAAATAAAAATCAGTTCATATTTACCCGGTTGTTGTCTTGGTGATGAGTCCCTCTTCTTCCTCCAGTCCGACCTTCCAGAATGACGAGGCAGCCTGTGATTGGCTGCAGAGGCCGCTGCAGCCTGTGATTGGCTGCAGAGGCGGTCACATGGGATGGAGCCTGGAGGCCGGCCTTCTGATGTCATCCTGACGTGCGTGACCGCCACTACAACTTGTGATTGGCTGCAGCGGCGACATGGATGAAACGTCATTGCTGGAGGCCGGACAGGAGGAAAGTTAGTATGACATTTTTTTTTTTTTCATTACATTAAAATTTTATTTTACGAGCGCCGAGCATGGTACTGTCAAGGGGGCTGTAAGAGTTACCGCCGATCAGTGCAGCCCATTAACTCTTTCAGCACGCTGGACAGTACCATGCTCGGCGCACGGAAACGGAAACACGGAGTGCCCACGGGAGTGCACATGGCCGATAAAACGGACACACGGATCCGTCAAAAACGGCCGTGAAAACCGTGTCGGAAGTGTGCACGAGGCCTTAATGGTACTCTTATTGCTGATACTTCCAATGTACATGTCATTGAGAATCATTTGTCCTAATATTTTATACACAATGAGACTAACTCTATCTCTGTATCTATCCTGTGGGGAGCACATAAAACTGTAATTAGAGGGGAACTTATTTCCTTAGGGTCTTATGTGAAAAAACAGAGGACTAAGACTCTTGACTCTTTGTTTTTCCAGATTTCTAGCCTTGAGGGTATACATAAAAAGACAAGAGCTGTTTCTTCCTTAAAGAAATTGACTGATCTCCGGAATTAAGTGAAAAATGTTCTGAATGTTCAGTTGGCTAAAATGCTTCAAGTTTTGAAGTTCAAACAATATGCCCATGGTGACAGAGGTAATGAAATGATGTCGGCCTTGTTGCGTAAACAACATGGACATACTTTTATCTCGGAGATCAAAAAATCTGGGGGAGGATCGGATACGGATACCAATTTTATAGCTGATGCCATTCAGGCATTTTACCAGGATCTTTATAATTTAAGACCCATCAGATACTATTTTGAGTAATATTCAAGACAAAGAGCTTCTAACTTCCTTCCTTAACTCCATTGATCTCCCTAAATTAGATAGTGTGACCATAGAGACACTATTACGCACCTTCTCAGAATCTGAAATGGAGAAAGTATTGACTACTATCCCTTTGGGGAAAAGCCCTAGAACTGATGGTCTCCCAATTGGGTATTATAAAACCTTTAAATCTATTTTACTTCTGCGATTTACTGCCATGTGTAACTCCCTGTTTACAGGCTGCTCCCTCCCTAAACAGGCCCTTGAAGCACATATTACAATATTGCCAAAAGATGGAAAAGACCCTACTTTATGTAGCAGTTACAGGCCGCTATCTCTGCTTAATGCAGATGTCAAGGGGTGGCCCAAGGCACTTACTTTGAGACTCAGTCATTTATTGTCTGTGTTGATTGGAAATGACCAAACGGGATTTGTTAAGAATAGACAGGGAAAAGACAACACATGTCGGGTTATTAGACTTATTGAATTTGCCAAATCCAAGGGCATCCTTTTGGTCCTTCTCGATAAAGATGCCGAGAAGGCACTCGATAGGGTCAGTTGGACATTTCTTGAAGCTACACTACAGAAATTTGGTTTCCCCCAACTGTTCATAAAAGCCATTTTCTCACTTTATAAATCTCCTAGTGCTAAGATTCAAATAAATGGGACTCCTTCAAAAACCTTTACTATCTGTAATGGCACTCGACAGGGTTGTCCCCTATC
This sequence comes from Rhinoderma darwinii, assembly GCF_050947455.1. NCBI lineage: Eukaryota > Metazoa > Chordata > Amphibia > Anura > Rhinodermatidae > Rhinoderma > Rhinoderma darwinii. The sequence continues at coordinate 58,353,700 of NC_134688.1, read as the reverse complement.
ACCCTCATTTTTTTGTCCTAGTAATGGAGACTCTTCTACAAACGATTCGGCAAGACCCTATGGTACAAGGATTAAAGGTGGGATCCCATACAATAGCCGCATTGGCAGATGACCTATGGGGTTTGACTTCCAATCCTGCTGTTTCTATCCCTCATTTGATAAGCTTATTTGAATCGTTTGGGGGAGGTGTCAAACTTTAAAGTTAATTTTGGGAAGTCGGAGGCATTGAATGTTACTGCTCCTACTGCACTTATAGAACTTATTAAAGCCCATTCTCCCTTCCAATGGCCATCTAAATCTATAAAATACCTAGGCATCCATCTTACTAAAGATCCTACTCAATTATATTTATGTAACTACCTACCATTACTGACCTCAGTACAAAAACAATTAACTAATCTTAAAGTCACTCTCTTCCTTTTTTGACACAGAAGAACAGATATCAACTAACCTGTTATTTAGGAAGACAGGCCTTATGTTAAAGGGTTTTCTACAGATAAATGATTTTCAAACTGTCTGTACTAAATATGTTGCTACATGTACAGTGAAGGAAATAAGTATTTGATCCCTTGCTGATTTTGTAAGTTTGCCCACTGTCAAAGACATGAACAGTCTAGAATTTTTAGGCTAGGTTAATTTTACCAGTGAGAGATAGACTATCTAAAAAAATTATATATATTTATTTGCATTGTGCACAGAGAAATAAGTATTTGATCCCTTTGGCAAACAAGACGTAATACTTGGTGGCAAATCCCTTGTTGGCAAGCACAGCAGTCAGGCCTTTTTTTGTAGTTGATGATGAGGTTTGCACACATGTTAGATGGAATTTTGGCCCACTCCTCTTTGCAGATCATCTGTAAATCATTAAGATTTCGAGGCTGTCGCTTGGCAACTCGGATCTTCAGCTCCCTCCATAAGTTTTCGATGGGATTAAAGTCTGGAGACTGGCTAGGCCACTCCATGACCTTAATGTGCTTCTTTTTGAGCCACTCCTTTGTTGCCTTGGCTGTATGTTTCGGGTCATTGTCGTGCTGGAAGACCCAGCCACGAGCCATTTTTAATGTCCTGGTGGAGGGAAGGAGGTTGTCACTCAGGATTTGACGGTACATGGCTCCATCCATTCTCCCATTGATGCGGTGAAGTAGTCCTGTGCCCTTAGCAGAGAAACACCCCCAAAACATAATGTTTCCACCTCCATGCTTGACAGTGGGGACAGTGTTCTTTGGGTCATAGGCAGCATTTCTCTTCCTCCAAACACGGCGAGTTGAGTTAATGCCAAAGAGCTCAATTTTAGTCTTAGCTGACCACAGCACCTTCTCCCAATCACTCTCAGAATCATCCAGATGTTCATTTGCAAACTTCAGACGGGCCTGTACATGTGCCTTCTTGAGCAGGGGGACCTTGCGGGCACTGCAGGATTTTAATCCATTATGGCGGAATGTGTTACCAATGGTTTTCTTGGTGACTGTGGTCCCAGCTGCCTTGAGATCATTAACAAGTTCCCCCCGTGTAGTTTTCGGCTGAGCTCTCACCTTCCTCAGGATCAAGGATACCCCACGAGGTGAGATTTTGCATGGAGCACCAGATCGATGTCGATTGACAGTCATTTTGTATGTCTTCCATTTTCTTACTATTGCACCAACAGTTGTCTCCTTCTCACCCAGCGTCTTACTGAGGGTATGTTCACACGAGGGCGTCCGTTATAGCTGAAATTACGGGGATGTTTCAGCCTGAAAACATCCCCGTAATTTCAGCTGTACCGACATGTGCAGGCGCTTGAACGCCGCGTCAATTACGGGCGTAATTAGCGCTGCTATTCATTGGAGTCAATGAATAACGGCTCTAATTACGGCCAAAGAAGTGACAGGTCACTTCTTTGACGCGGGCGTCTATTTACGCGCCGTCTTTTGACAGCGGCGCGGAAATATACGCCTCGTGTGAACAGACAAACGTCTGCCCATTGCTTTCAATGGGCAGATGTTTGTCAGCGCTATTGAGGCGCTATTTTCGGGCGTAATTCGGGGCAAAAACGCCCGATTTACGTCCGTAAATAGGCCGTGTGAACATACCCTTATGGTTTTGTAGCCCATTCCAGCCTTGTGCAGGTCTATGATCTTGTCCCTGACATCCTTAGAAAGCTCTTTGGTCTTGCCCATGTTGTAGAGGTTAGAGTCAGACTGATTAATTGAGTCTGTGGACAGGAGTCTTTTATACAGGTGACCATTTAAGACAGCTGTCTTTAATGCAGGCACCAAGTTGATTTGGAGCGTGTAACTGGTCTGGAGGAGGCTGAACTTTTAATGGTTGGTAGGGGATCAAATACTTATTTCTCTGTGCACAATGCAAATAAATATATATAATTTTGACTATGTGATTTTCTGTTTTTTTTATATAATCTATCTCTCACTGGTAAAATTAACCTAGCTTAAAAATTCTAGACTGTTCATGACTTTGACAGTGGGCAAACTTACAAAATCAGCAAGGGATCAAATACTTATTTCCTTCACTGTACTTCTTCATATTCAGTAACCCAGTTTGAAAGTCTGCTGCAATGCTCTGAACCCCAAAAGAAGGCATTGGCCACCTCATATGAGTTTCTATTACAATCAGAGACTGAAGGGAAAATTAAAACTCTCAGTGAAGGGGAAAGAAATCTCCAGACTTCTTTTAGTGAAAATGATCTAAAAAACATCTTAAAGCATTCACAGGGGTTTTCCCCAATGTATTAAGATTAGGGAGAATTCGTATAAACTTTTCTGACGATGGTATAGAACTCCTGAATGGTTGCATATGGTTAATCCTGAAATTCCTGCGAAATGTTGGTGGTGTCAATCGGACATAGGCTCTTTATTTCATATTTGGTGGAAATGCCCTTTGATCCGCACATATTGGGTTGAGGAGATTGATAAGATAAATGCAATTTGTTCTTCTGTCCCATGCTCACCACAAGCGATTCTTTTGTGGTTGCCTACTGATTCTTATATGCCCAAACGTAATGACCTACCCACTTTTTTGATTACAGCGGCAAAGTTTCTCATTCTCTTACATTGGAAGAGTGCTTCTCCCACAATTGAACAATAGGAACTCAAAGTTCAAGAAATTTTTAGAATGGAGGAACTTATACATTGGGAACGAGGAACTAGGGTTAAATTCCTTCATATATGGTCCTCTTGGCGTGTTTATACTGATAGTTCAAGGTCCTCTTCTTAACAGAAAATGTATGTTTAGATCATGATTTGATAACTTCTTGTGCCAGCCATAGTTTTGCCTGTATTTCATGTTTCGTATTTCAAATTTTCTTTCCAGTATTGATGTATTCCATCTTCAGTGATATCTTCATTGCCATTACCGCTTACTTTTGATTTCTTTTTACAAGGACATGAGACATTGTCTTCCCTTCCTTCCCTCATCCCTCTTTTCTTTCCCTTCCCATGTAGTCATTCCTTTTTTCCTTTACTTTCCTCAAAACACTTGTTGTTTTCCTTATGCAATTTTTATACCAGTTTATTACGATGCTGATTACTTTATACAATGAAAGCTATGTAGGTATGCTTTAATACCCTGAATTTTATCTTATTTTATTTCTGTATTGTCCCTCATACCCAATAAAAACAGTTTGAAAACATAAATACAGCAACAGAATCAAGCTCAGTACATATATGTCACAGTTTGTGGGTATGTGGACCCACTAGGCCGCACTGCCGTAGCAGGGAGGTAGCTCGCCAAACAACAGGGAACCCCAGCAATACAAAGTCCCGCACAAGGTTACCTGGATAGTCTAGACAGTGGCCGCAGCTCTGGTACGGATGGAGGTGGGTGCAGCAGGTAACGCCAGACGTGGCGGATGACAAAAGGTGCCGCAGGTAGCGCCAGACGTGGCGAATCCCTCAGTACTCGGCAGATGACACCGGATGTAGCGGATGACACAGGACGTGGCAAACAACAGCAGGTGCAGTAGACACGACTCCAACTAGTAGGCACAGGAACAAGAACACAGCACGGAATACAGGAACAGGTAACAGGGCACGGGTAACAACTGTAACGGGAAACACTAAGGGACCATTTGCAAGACAGACTTGGGATAAACTAACAACGCTCAGGCAAGGATCAGATGGGCTGGGGCCTTCTTATAGTCCAGGAAATGTGTGTTGATGATGATGATTTCTTTCATGTGCGCGCGCTGGCCCTTTAAGAACAGGCACGAGCGTGTGCGCGCACTCTACGGGACACAGCGGACCGGAGCGGAAGTGAGCGCTGGCGTCTCCTAGGAAGGAGATGGGGACCAGCGCTCACAGATCTATGGCTGCGGGCGTCAGGAGGTGAGCAGACCCGACGGCCCGCGGCTATGGACGCTACAATATATACAGCTCCAGAACCAAGTTCAGTACATAAATACAGCATTAGAACCAAGCTCAATAAATATATATATATATATGTATATACATACACAGTACCAGAATAAGCTCAGTACACATATAAAGCACCAGAACAAAGCTCTGTACATATATACAGCACCAGAACAAAGCTCAGTACATATATATAGCACCAGAACAAAGCTCAGTACACATATACAGCACTAGAACCAAGCTCAATATATACTAGTCCTTCTCAATGAATTAGAATATCATTAAAAAGTTAAGTTAATTGATTTCAGTAATTCAATTCAGAAAGTGAAACTCATATATTATATAGATTCATTACACACAGAGTCATCTTTTTCCAGCATTTTTTTCTTTTAATGTTGATGATTATGGCTAACAGTTAATGAAAATACAAAATTTAGTCTCTCAGAAAATTAGAATATTGGGTAAAAGTTCAAGATTGTCGTCTTTATGGTGTGACACTCTAATCAGCTAATCAACACAAAACACCTGCAAAGGTTTTCTAAGCCTTTAAAATGACAGGTCCGTTGCTCAGTGGTCCAAAGTCCTGTTTTCAGATGAAAGTAAATTTTGCATTTCATTGGGAAATCAAGGTCCCAGAGTCTGGTAAGAGCGGAGAGACTCTCAATCCAAATTGCTTGCTGTCTAGTGTGAAGTTTCCACAGTCAGTGACGGTTTGGGGGCAATGTCCTCTGCTGGTGTTGGTCCACTGTGTTATATCAAGTCCAGAGTCAGCACAGCCGTGTAGCAGGAAATTTTCGAGCACTTCCCTCTGCTGACAAGCTTCATGGAGATGCTGATTTAATTTTCCAGCAGGACTTGGCACCTGCCCACACTGCCAAAAGTACCAATACCTGGTTTAATAACCACAGTATCACTGCGCTTGATTGGCCAGCAAACTCGCCTGTCCTAAACCCTATAGAGAATCTATAAGGTATTTTGAAGAGGAAGATGAGAGACACCAGACCCAACAATGCAGACGAGCTGAAGGCCGCCATCAAAGCAACCTGGGCTTCCATAATACCTCAGCAGTGCCACAGTTTAGAGAAGAGTTTTTGAAAGAAAATCCTCGGCACATCCACATTTAGAAAAATATAAAAAGAGCTTTATTTCGACATCGAATAAAAGTCCATCGGACACAGGTGGGACGTGTAACTGCTACAGTTTGATCACCTCCATGCCACTCCGCATTGATGCAGTAATTCATGCAGAGTCGGAGCCCCGACCAAGTATTGAGGGCATATACTAGACAGATTTTTCAGTAGGACAACATTTCGGTATTAAAAATATTTTTTGAAATTGGGCTTATTCGATATTCTCATTTTCTGAGATACTAAATGTTGGGTTTTCATGTATATATATATATATATATATATATATATATATATATATATATCACATTATTAGCTGAAATACCAGTAAAACACCAAGCAAAATCTGTGCTTCAAAAGCCAAATGGTGGTCCAACTGAGCCTGGCAGTGTGCCCAAACCGCAATTTATGACAACATATGGGGTATTACTGTATTCTGGAGAACCGGCTTAACAATTTATGGGATGTGTGTCTACGGTGGTACAAACTGGGCACAACACACTGGGCACTGAAATGGCATATCTGTCGAAAACAGCAATTTCAATCTGCAACATCTATAGTTTACTCATTTTCTCAAAACACTTGTGCGGTCAAAATGCTCACTACACCCCTAGATAAATTCTTTGAGGGATCTAGTTTCCAAAATGGGGTAATTTTTCGGGAGTACCACTGTACTGGTACTATAGCTCAATGCAACATGGTGTCAAAAAATGAATCTTGTAAAATCTCCTCTCCAAATACTAAATGGCGCTGCTTCCCTTTAGAGCCTTGCTGTGTGTCCAAATAGCAGTTTATGACCATGTGTGGGATATTTCCCTACTCTGGAGAGAATGCTTTACAAATGTTATGGTGCTTTTTCTCTTTTATTTGTTGAGAAAATGAAAAATGTTGAACTAATGCTACATCTTATTGGAAAATAATGTAATTTTTCATTTTCACTGCTCATTTGTAATAAAATCTATGAGACACCTATGGGGTCAAAATGCCCTAGATGAATTCCTCAATGGGTGTAGTTTGCCAAATGGAGTCACTTTTGGGGAGTTTACACTGTACTGGTACCTTAGGAGCTTTTCAAATGCGACATGGTGCCGAGAAATTAATCCAGCAAAATCTGTACTCCAAAAGCTAAATGGCGTGCCTTCCCTTCTGAGCCGTGATGTGTATTCATACAGTGCTTTATTACCACATATGGGGTATTTCCGTACTCTGGAAAAGTTGCTTTGCAAATGTTATGGTGCTTTTTCTCCTTTATTTGATGAGAAAATGAAACCTTTTGACCTAAAGCTACGTCTTAGTGGAAAAAAAATGTAATTTTTAATTTTTACTGCACAATTCTAATAAAATCTATGAAATACCTGTGTGGTCAAAATGCTTACTACACCCCTAGATGAATTCCTCTACGGGTGTAGTTTCCCAAATGGAGTCACTTTTGGGGGGTTTCCTTTGTTTTTGCACCACAAGACCTCTTCTAACCTGACATGGTGCCTGAAATATAATTTAAGAAAAGGAAGGCCGAAAAATGCACTAGGTGCTCCTTTGCTTCTGGGGCTTTTGTTTCAGGTCCGTAGCACACTAGGGTCACATGTGGGATATTTCTAAAAACTGCAGAATCAGGGTGATAAATATTCAGTTGTGTTTCTCTGGTAAAAACCTTCATTATTACAGGAAAATGGATTAAAATGGAATTCTGCAAACAAAATGAAATTTGCAAATTTCCCTTCCACTTTGCTTTAATTCCTGTGACACGCATAAAGGGTTAAGAAACTTTCTAAATGCTGATTTGAATACTTTAAGGGGTGCAGTTTTTAAAATGGGGTGATTTGTGGGGTTTCCTAATATATAGGGCCCTCAAAGCTACTTCAGATCTGAACTGTTCCCTAAAAAAATAGCCTTTTGAAATTTTCTTGAAAATATGAGAAATTGCTGCTAAACTTATAAGCCTTGTAACGTCCTAGAAAAATAAAAGAATGTTCAAAAAACTATGCAAACATAAAGTAGACATATAGGAAATGTTAACTAGTAATTATTTTCTGTGGTATTTCTATCTGTCTTACAAGCAAACTAATTTTTGCACATTTTCTCTACATTTTTGTGTTTTTCACAAATAAATACTGAATTTAATGACCACATTTTTTCACTAACATAAAGAACAATATGTCACGAGAAAACATTCTCCGAATCGCTTGGATATGTAAAAGCATTCCAGAGTTATTACCACATAAAGTGACACATGTCAGATTTGACAAAATCGTCTGCGTCCTGACGGCCAAAACAGGCTGTGTCCTGAAGGGTTCAGTACAAATGTTGATTTTTTTTTCCCCATTTTTTCACTACTTTATACCTATACTACATATAATGCACCGCTCTCTCCCTGTATTACATAAGCTGTTCTGCTCCCTACCTTGCAAGGACATTTTCTAAACACCAATATGTGGTAACCCCCTTGTGTAAATAAAAATTATTGATGTATATAACAGATATACATAGCTTTGATACAGAGATATATATTTATATATACATATTTATGTTATTGATTTTATATATATATATATATATATATATATATAAATAAAAATAAAATTATATATATATATATATGTATATATATATATATATATATATATATATATATATATATATATATATATATATATATATATAATGCAGTCTACCTTAATTACGTTGCCTATGGGGAACACACGACTATAGATAAGAAAACACAACATATAATGATCTAACCATTACATCATGGGATTTTCCTATAACCCGATCCATTACCTTAAATATTTATTTCACATTTATTTTGCTCAGTTTTCAAATAAACAAATGTTCCAGTTCTAGATTATGCAGAAATCCATTTTGATAAGTATGGACATTTGCGTTTTCTGATGTTCTCATCGTTTCTATCCTTTCAAGACTTTAAATGTACTCCCGATCATACCAATCACAAAATATCTCCGATTAAAAGCTTTTACTACCTCTTTACGCAGTGACCCTGCAATTACATATGATGTACTGCATTTCATCCCAGCATTGAAATTAATAACAGCGGTGCCCAAGTTGACTCAGAGTGTAGTTAATTGAACAAAAGAGGGCACTTCACAGCGGGTATTAAAGTAGTTCAAGAGATAATCTTTGTTTCAAATAGATACATAATGTGTCTGTAGCACTGTGTAACATTATTTTTGCATGTCCATCTCAAATGAAATTAATATGAAACTGCTCTTCAGTGTCTGCTAAGAAAAAGGAGTTTTCATAAATAACAGGAAGGGTTTGGAATTAGGGTTTATATGTGTGCCAGTTTTTTCCATTTAAATGGGAAGAGGACATAATGGGGGGGAAGGGGACATAATGTGGGGAAAGTACTCTGTACCTCCCTATAGTTCAAATTCCAAAGTCATTAAGAGCAGGGCCGGCCTTAGGGGTGTGCGACCTGTGCTATTACATAGGGCGCATCACTCCAGCAGGTGTAAGGGGGCGCTGCGCTGGCTCCCTTCCCCTGCTTGTGTTTAAGAAGCAGCGGGCCAGTGACTTAGCAGTGCTAAGTTGGCTCCTTGGAAGGGGGGGGGGTGGCGCCAAATGAGTTATTTTTTTACAACCTCCTTCCTTGCTCCCCGGACTTAGTAAAAAGGGGGCGGGGGAGGGGGTTCGCGTACAGGCCGCACATCAGAGAGGAGAAATGGTCCTTCCTCTCCTTTGCATTGTGAAGTGAGCGCTGATTGGTGGAGCAGCATGGGCCTCTGTCTGCTCCACCAATCAGCACAGCCTGTACTGCACAGCCACACAGACTCAGCGCCTCCCGCAGCTCTCCTGCTGCTGCCACAGTGAAAACTCCTCCACGGTGCTCAGGACTCTGGTAAGAGCAGCAGCTTTAGTGTAATCCATGTTCATGTATGTGCTGTGTGAGGGAGGAGGAAAGAGGGAGCTACAAATCATGTGGAACAAGATGGTTGTTTTTTTTGCATAGATCGATATTGTGGGGGAGGGGAGACTTGTTTATAGGTGCTTTGTGTGTGGGGATTCTTTATAGATTCATTTTGTGGGGGAGGGGACATTGTCTAAATGCTATAGGAGTTTGGGTGGATTCTTAACAAATCTATTTTGTGGGGAGGGGGACTTCTGTATAGTTTATTTTGTTGTGTAGGAGCTTATTATAAATGATATGTGGGGGAGGGGAAGTTGGCTGCAAAAGTTATGCATGGGGGAGAAAGGATTCTTTAGAGATATTTTTTGTTGGGGAGAGTAACTTTATGATTGGGGTAGGGACACACAGGGCGGATGCACTGCATAAAACTACACAGAGTATCCGTCCTGGAAACTGCAGGGAATTCCACCTGAAAAAAACGCACCAAATTTTGGTGCAGTTTTTCGAGCGGCTTGTCCGCTGCAGAAAGACTGCAGAAATAAAAATAAAAAAAGATAATACTCCCGGCCGTAGTCATGGCGATGTGTATTCTCTTCTGAGCACAGTCCGGCCTCCTGGGATGACGCTGTAGTCCATGTGACCGCTGCAGCCTTTGATTGGCTGCAGCAGTCACATGGGATGAATCGTCATCCTGGGAGGCCGAGCTATGCTCAGAAGAGAATACGCATCGCTATGACTACAGCCGGGAGTAAGAATAAGCTTTTTTTTTTCTCATTTGAGATTTCACGGCGGAATCGCAGCATTTCTACCTCCCATTGAATTCAATGAGTAACTACTACAATACAAGAGCAGCGATTCCACAGCATGAATGTACATGCTGCAGATTAAAAAAAAATGCACCGCAGGTCAATTTATGTACAGTTTCTGTGTAGAGATGAGATTTGTTTTATCTCATCCAATCTGCTGCTACTGTATTATGCTGCAGATTTTCCGCAATTTTATCTGTTGCGGAAAATCCGCAGTGTTTACGCTACGTGTATTCCTACCCTAAGAGTATATTCACGTGTTGCAGCCATATTGCAGCTTTATTTAATTTTGTGAAAATTGCATCAGAATATGTAGTGGAGCAGGGCTTAGTTATAGTTTGCTTGTGTGTGGGGGATGACGACTTGGCTATAAGGCTAGAATTTTAGCATTAGGACGACATGTGCATCAATTTTAATGTTTCCCTATCAGACATTTTGAAATGTTCGCAAGGTTGCACACAACTTTTTTCTTCCCATAGTGTTATCTAGTCATTGCATGGTGGTATTATTCAGTGTTTGAATAATACCACCATACTGTGACTGGATAATACCACCAAACACTGAATAATACCACCATACACTGAATAATACCACCATATTGTTACTAGATAATACCACCATACACTGAATAATACCACCATACACTGAATAATACCACCATATTGTGACTAGATAATACCACCATACACTGAATAATACCACCATACACTGAATAATACCACCATATTGTGACTAGATAATACCACCAGTGTATGGTGGTATTATTCAGTGATTGGTGGTATTATTCAGTGTTTGGTGGTATTATCTAGTCACAGTATGGTGGCATTATTCAGTGTATGATGGTATTATTTAGTCACAGTATGGTGGTTTTATATAGTCATAGTGGTAATATTTAGGCATTGTATTATTATATTAATTTATGTACAAGGGGGAGGTGTGGGGCTGTATGGCACTGTCTACATGAGGGAGGTGGGGGGGCCGTATGGCACTGTCTACAAGGGAGGTGGGCGGCTGTATGGCACTGTCTACAAGGGGGATGTGGGGGGGGGGCTGTATGGCACTGTCTACAAGGGGGAGGTGCGGGCTGTATGGCACTGTCTACAAGGGGGAGGTGGGGGATTATGGCACTGTCTAAATCGAGGCACTCTCTGCAAGGGGGGGGGCTGTGTCTGGCAGCCAGGGGAGGGGGGAATTGTACTGTGTGGGGGCCACTAAGCGGACATTATACTGTGTAGGGGCACTATATGGTGCAAAATAAAGTGTGTAGCACTTAGGGGGCATAATACTGTTTGGGCACAATTAGAGGACAAAATACTGTGTCCTTGAAGGGGTTATAATATATTATATTATTAAACATTATTATACGGTATGGGGGGCACTAAAGGGGCATTATAGTGTGTGTGTGTGTGTGTGTGTGTGTGTGTGTGTGTGTGTGTGTGTGTGTGTGTGTGTGTGTCACTAAAGGGGCATTATACTGTGTGGGAGCACTATACTTTTTTATGGGGCATTTTTATATGATGGGTGGGCCGAAAGATAATTTTGCACGGGGCGCCATCTATCCTAAGGCCGGCCCTGATTAAGAGAGTCTATCAGGAAAAAAGATGCATTTAAAAAAAAATATGTTGTACTTATCCTGTACAGGAAAACGTAAATGTATGTTGCATGCTCCTGGGCTTTAAACTGGCACCATTATAAATGTGCGGCGCAGGTTTAAAGTCAGAGTATGTTCATACGCTTAACAAAATACAGACATTTTTGGAGCTGTTTTGGAGTCAATGAAAAACGGCTCAAGAAGTGACATGCACTTCTTTTTCGCGGGCGTCTTTTTACGTGCCGTTATTTGAAAATAAGGCGTAAAATAACGCCCCGTCAGAACAGAACGCTGTATTTCCCATTGAAATCAATGGGCAGATGTTTGTATGCGTTCTGCCTCCGATTTTTCAGCCGTTTTTCGGGACGTTTACGGCCCGAAAAATGACTGAAAATAGCCCGTGTGAACATACCCTTACTCTTGCAATCGAGAGAGTCAGCAGCACACACTGAAGAAAAGACTGGAGTGGTTTATTGAGTGCTTTGTAGTGGGTAGTGAGACTGTGGGTGTATTTACACGTTGATATGACTACAACTTGAGAATAGACACTATTGGTTCCAGCAATTATGTGATCGCAGGATGTCCCAGACCCAGATCAGCTCATCCTGTGCCTCATAAATGCCCCAGCAACATCTGTAAATGTGTAGTCCGTTTTTTGTTTTTTTTCGTTTTTTTATGGTTTTCTTTCAGAATAAATTATGTGTTGCAAATTATGTACTGCAGAGAAATCTTTGAATCACATGATCTTTGAAACACATAATTTGTAACAATGAAAATGTGAAAATTGCCACATAAAAAACACAGGTGCTAAAACAGTTTTAAAAAATGCAAGAAGAAAGGCTAGAAAAACACCAGAAAAAGTGCATGTACCATGAAAAAAAAGTTTTTTTTTGTTTTGTTTTTTAGCACAACAAATTCTTAAAAAATAGAGTGTAAAGGAAGCCTAAGGCTGGAATCACACGAGCACATTAAGTCCGTAATGGACGGACGTATTTCGGCCGGAAGTCCCGGACCGAACACACTGCAGGGAGCAGGGCTCCTAGCATCATACTTATGTACGATGTTATGAGTCCCTGCCTTGCTGCCGGACAACTGTCCCATACTGTAATCATGTTTACAGTACGGGACAGTAGTTCCATGGAGAGTCAGGGACTCCTAGCGTCGTACATAACTATGATGCTAGGAGCCCGGCTCCCTGCAGTGTGTTCGGTCCGGGGCTTCCGGCCGAAATACGTCCGTCCATTACGGACGTAATGTGCTCGTGTGAATCCAGCCTAAGGGTGAATTCACTTAACACGTTGCGTAAATACTGCTGTTTTTCCGCAACAGAATTCGTTGTGGAAAATGTGCAGCAAATACAGTAGCTGCAAAGTGGATGAGACAAAACAAATCTCATCCACATGTAAATGCGTAAATACCGAGCGGAAAAAACACTCAGAAATCGGTTGTTGCGTTTTTTGCATAGAAGCTTGTGTTCCTCCCTCCAGTGCAGCTTCCTGGGAAGTTTACAGGCTGTAGCGGCAGTCACATGGGATGAAACATCATCCCAGGGGGCCGGTCTGCATCATGTCAGAGGGCCGGCCTCCTGGGATGACGCTTCATCCCATGTTACCACCGCTGCAGCCAATCACAGGCTGCAGCGTTCTCATGGGATGAAACGTCATCCCAGGAGGCCAGCATGGCTAAGTCTTGCAGTTTTCTGCAGCGGACATTACGGCCGAAAAACTGCACCACACCTGCGGCGCAGAGGGCGGATACGCTGCATGCTTTTACACAGCGTATCCGCCCTGTGTGAACTCAGCCTTGTGGTGCATTTTCCCATTTTTTGGTTTGTTTTTTTAATTAATTTGTGTTGTCTTGTGCAAGCATAATTCCAGGTGATTTTGAAATTCTTTTGAGAAGCCTATGAAAAAAAGCGCCAGGAAAAACTCCACTGACCCCCAAAACGCTACTAAAATGTTACAAACCAAAATGCTATATATGTAGACATTCTCATATTTTGCTATAGACTCCCACTAAACATCTGACCACAGTGTTTTAGCCAGGAGAGTAACTAGAATTCATATGGCCCCATAGCAAAATTAGGTGGACCCCCACCACCAAGCGACAGGAAACTGAAACTGCACCATAAGTAACAATATTTAAAGGTATGGATAATAGCGTCATATATCAAATAAAATCTACATAACAGTGCTGTAATACTGTGAACCGCGGTCACAAATATGTCAGTGATGCACAGCACGAGGACGCTTTGTGGCTCTATCTACAAGGGGGGCTGTGTGGCGCTATCTAAAATGGGGTGCTCTGTGTGGTGCTATCTACATGGGGCACAAAAGGGGCATGGTTACTAATGGGGCACTTTTATTGCGTCGAGTACTAAGGGATCATTATTATTGTCTGGGACACTGTGGATTACGAGTTTGTTTAGATGATGGGGTATAGGCGTGTAGGGTGCTGGAAAAGCGAGAAACCAACATGTCTGTGTGTCAAATTCTGCAGACGAGTCGTGGCTAGAAAAAGCCATCACAAAGTAGAGGTGAAATTTTCACATTTTTTTTTTTTTTAAACTCCTTTTATTGAAAATAAAGTAACAGAGTCAATTGTGCAGATACATCAGGATGAGAATATGCATCAAACATTCCATAAAACAGTAAGGAAAGAGAACTATCCTGCATACAAAATCACACAATGCATAGCAGTAATACGCAAACCACATAGCAGTACAAGAAAAAAAAAAAGACAAATACAATTTAAAGGAAAGTTAGACAAATTCTACAAAATTATGTAAACAAAAATACAATCAGATATGAAACATCCACCCCTCTTATTGGCCTAGAAATACATGACCACATGAATATGTTCCATCCCACCAATGCACCCTAACCACTCCCAATCACAGCATGCGTCAAAGAATCGGATAAACCTTGAACCGTACAGTGAGTGAGATTCGATGAGCACCAACCACCCCAAATCAAGGTAAATTTAGCCGGATGACCACGATGCTTATATACAATTTTCTCAAATGGAAGGATGTAATTTATCAGTTTACGCAATTGAGCTACCGTCAGCCTCCTATCAGCCATCCAACGTATAGCCACCGCCTTCCTTGCCATAAAGAGTGATTCCCTGAGAAAGATTCTCTCATGTACCGACCACTGCTCCTCCGATACCAATCCCAACAAACACACTTCAGACTTGCGAGGATGCCATCCTTCCCATATGCTGTAATCTTATCGACGTTAAGTAACATTGATGTATGATATATAATTGCACCAATTTATTATTTGCAGCAGGAGAAACCAACAAATGAGATCTCCGAGCCTCCTTCCAATCCTCATGAGACACCAATGGAATTAATTCCTGCAATCTACTCTCTACCACCATGGGTTCTAATCGCAATTTAGCATCCAGTAAATAAGAGTAAATCAAAGAGACGTGTCCCCTCGCAATCTAGGTACCCAAAAGTGTCACCAGGGTATAACTAGAAAATATGCCGGTGGAAACTGAGTAACTATAGCATGATGAAATTGCATACAATATAATGTATCCCCAGGAGGTATATTAAAAGCCGCTCGAATCTCACTCACCGACATGACAGAATAATCTGCTGTAAGAATTTGTAACAAGGTATGTACATCTCTAGAAATCCAATAATTCTTCCCCAATAATCCAAAAAGGTGGGAAAAACTCTGATTATTCCATAGTGAGACGTCCGCTAATACACCCTCAAATCCCATTAGAGATTTAGCTTGCTGCCAAACACGTCTGGCTAGCTTATGCAAGGGTAACAAAGAGCGGTGGCTAAAGACATGTGGCTCCAGTACTTCGCCACAAAGTTTTTAATCCCAGGACATGAGCCAAATGAAATTTAGGAATTAGAAATCAAGGGGGGAGAGACCCAAGACACCAGGTATCGAAGCTGGCCCGCCAGATAATACAAGAATACATCTGGCAACGCAGCTCCAGCTTCATCCTTAGGTCTCTGAAGAGTATAAATTTTAAGTTTAGATCTCCCTCCTCCCATACAAATGGCGCAAACAATGAGTTCACTATTTTGAAAAAAACTTTTAGGCACAATCACATCTATGTGTTCCAGAACATACAAGAACTTGGGCAAAGCAATCATTTTCAATAAATTAATGCGTCCCGCCACCGACAGGCAGAAGTTTCCACGCTTGAATTTTATCCCTAAGATATTTCAACAAGGGTGCAACGTTTAACTCATAAGAACGAGAACTGTCCCTAGCATCCCCAAATATTTGAAGTCAGGGGTAACCCTTAAACCACAGAATTCAGAACCCAACCCACAATCATCCCATCTCAGGGGCATCAAATATGACTTCTGCCAATTTATCAATAAACCAGAATACTTCCCGAACACATTGATAATGGAGATAGCTCTAGGAAGAGTAGCATTAGGATTAGCCATAAAGAGCGCCATGTCATCTGCATAAAGACCTATACGGTCCTCTCTAGGGCCTATTCTAATCCCCATATATGCAGAATCTTGTCTAATTAGAATAGCTAAGGGTTCAATGGCCAATGCAAATAGGAGTGGCGATAGGGGACACCCCTGCCTCGTGCCCCTATGGAGGCAAAAGGAAGGGGACAGTACCCCATTCACCAACACCTGAGCTCTGAGAGATCGGTCCAACATACAGTGAAGGAAATAAGTATTTGATCCCTTGCTGATTTTGTAAGTTTGCCCACTGTCAAAGTCATGAACAGTCTAGAATTTTTAGGCTAGGTTAATTTTACCAGTGAGAGATAGATTATATTTTTTAAAAAAAAACAGAAAATCACATTGTCAAAATTATATATATTTATTTGCATTGTGCACAGAGAAATAAGTATTTGATCCCTTTGGCAAACAAGACTTAATACTTGGTGGCAAAACCCTTGTTGGCAAGCACAGCAGTCAGACGTTTTTTGTAGTTGATGATGAGGTTTGCACACATGTTAGATGGAATTTTGGCCCACTCCTCTTTGCAGATCATCTGTAAATCATTAAGATTTCGAGGCTGTCGCTTGGCAACTCGGATCTTCAGCTCCCTCCATAAGTTTTCGATGGGATTAAGGTCTGGAGACTGGCTAGGCCACTCCATGACCTTAATGTGCTTCTTTTTGAGCCACTCCTTTGTTGCCTTGGCTGTATGTTTCGGGTCATTGTCATGCTGGAAGACCCAGCCACGAGCCATTTTTAATATCCTGGTGGAGGGAAGGAGGTTGTCACTCAGGATTTGACGGTACATGGCTCCATCCATTCTCCCATTGATGCGGTGAAGTAGTCCTGTGCCCTTAGCAGAGAAACACCCCCAAAACATAATGTTTCCACCTCCATGCTTGACAGTGGGGACGGTGTTCTTTGGGTCATAGGCAGCATTTCTCTTCCTCCAAACACGGCGAGTTGAGTTAATGCCAAAGAGCTCAATTTTAGTCTCATCTGACCACAGCACCTTCTCCCAATCACTCTCAGAATCATCCAGATGTTCATTTGCAAACTTCAGACGGGCCTGTATATGTGCCTTCTTGAGCAGGGGGACCTTGCGGGCACTGCAGGATTTTAATCCATTACGGCGTAATGTGTTACCAATGGTTTTCTTGGTGACTGTGGTCCCAGCTGCCTTGAGATCATTAACAAGTTCCCCCCGTGTAGTTTTCGGCTGAGCTCTCACCTTCCTCAGGATCAAGGATACCCCACGAGGTGAGATTTTGCATGGAGCCCCAGATCGGTCAATTGACAGTCATTTTGTATGTCTTCCATTTTCTTACTATTGCACCAACAGTTGTCTCCTTCTGACCCAGCGTCTTACTTATGGTTTTGTAGCCCATTCCAGCCTTGTGCAGGTCTATGATCTTGTCCCTGACATCCTTAGAAAGCTCTTTGGTCTTGCCCATGTTGTAGAGGTTAGAGTCAGACTGATTAATTGAGTCTGTGGACAGGAGTCTTTTATACAGGTGACCATTTAAGACAGCTGTCTTTAATGCAGGCACCAAGTTGATTTGGAGCGTGTAACTGGTCTGGAGGAGGCTGAACTCTTAATGGTTGGTAGGGGATCAAATACTTATTTCTCTGTGCACAATGCAAATAAATATATATAATTTTGACAATGTGATTTTCATATTTTTTTTTTTAATATAATTTATCTCTCACTGGTAAAATTAACCTAGCCTAAAAATTCTAGACTGTTCATGACTTTGACAGTGGGCAAACTTACAAAATCAGCAAGGGATCAAATACTTATTTCCTTCACTGTAGAAACCCATTTAATAAACCCATCGCCAAAACCAAATCTGCGCAACACTTCTAGTAAATAGGGCCATTCAACCGTATCAAAAGCCTTGGCTGCATCCAGAGAAACCAAGGCCCAGTCCTGCTGCTCCCCCCCCCCCCATCCGACCTGTGACACAACCTGTACTCGTCGTACATTTTCAGAAATGTATTTGCCTGGTATAAACCCACACTGATCCAGGTGAATAACATCCTGTATCACCGTACATAAGCGATTAGCTAACAACTTGGTCAATATTTTGTAATCCACTGTTAACAGTGATATTGGTCTATAAGACCCACAGTCTTCAGAGTTTTTCTCAGGTTTTAATAACACTACTATGGTTGCATCACACATTGAATCTGGAAGAGCAGAACTCACCAAACTATACTCAAACAGAGTCAACAGCTGAGGAACCAGCAACTCCCCATATTGTGTATAGACTTCAAGAGGGATCTCGTCCGGCCCAGAGGCCTTCCCCTTAGACATAGATGCCATCTCCTCCATTATCTCCTCCACAGTGAAAGGGGCATCTAACATCCCCACCTGCTCGGACATCTAGGTAGGAAAAGCGACTCCATCCAAATACGACTCCAACTCATCCAGCTCATAGTCAACCCGAGAGGAATACAATTGATCGTAAAATAATGCAAATTGAGTAAGAATGTCCCCGGGGAGGTAGACAACCTATCATCCGGTCCGACAATGCCAAGTACAGGAGGAGATCTAGAGCTATTTCTAACTATATGAACAAGAATCTTACCCGACTGATTACCTAGCTCAAAGTGGGATTGCTTGCTAAAAAACAAACTACGTGAGGCTTTATCTTTCAGAACCTGAAGGTACTGCATTCCCAAGCCTAACCATTCATGTCTATTAGACGGGGATGGATCTTGCACAAATTTCCCCTCCGCCTGTGAACACCTAGACGCTAAGTCCTCCTCCTGAAGGCCCGAAGAACGTTTAACATACGATATGGAAGACCGGAGACACTCCCTCAAATAGGCCTTAAGTGTATCCCACACAAGTATGCGATTCTCCATTCAAGAATGGGCCTCTATAAAAACTGACAATTGATCAGGTATTCGGTCATTCTGCTGGATACACACCCCCCTTCGACCAACCTGCGTCCTTTTCAATGTCATCAGTACCGGACTATGGTCCGAGATCCCCCTCGGTAAATGCAGGGGCGTAGCTAAAGGCTCATGGGCCTGGGTGCAAGAATTCAGCTTGGGCCCCCCTACCCCTCCCCAGCACCACCATCATCATCAGACCCCTGCGCGCTCCTGTGCCCAGACGCCTTGCCCAACAGCCCCCATAGTATAATGCCCCCACAGTTAATGCTCCCATAGCTGCCCCCACACAGTTAATGCTCCCATAGCTGCCCCCACACAGTATAATGCCCCATAACGTATACTGCCCCCCCCATAATAGCCCCATACCGTATACTGCCCCCCCATAATAGCCCCATACCGTATAATGCTCCCCATATCAGCCCCCCATACAGTATAATGCCCCCCCCCCCGCAATATCAGCCCCCCCATACAGTATAATGCCCCCATATGTGCATAATTACTTACCTATCCCCGTTCCCACGTCGAGTGGAGGATCCTTCGCCTCCTCCGGTGTGTACTATGAGTGACTCAGCGCAGGAAGGCGCGATGATGTCGCTACATCCCGCCTGCCTGCGTCGAGCCGCTCACGGCACAGGGAATGCTGGATCAAGGAGATGTCAGCTCCTTGCTCCAGCATTGATTGGAACCGGGACCTCGGTGAGTGACTCACGAACCCCCAGGGGGACGCGACCCACAGTGTAGGGATGTCACGATACCAAAATTTGGACTTCGATACCGATACTTCGTTTACTTTGCCAACAGTAATAAAATAAAATAAAAAGTTCTTCCCTTTTCTGATGTGAGGCGCGAGGTGTGATGAATTTTGAATGTGCCTCACATTAATAGTAATTAACCTCATCATGTTTCTCAGTCATAATGGGTTAATGTGTAAGGTACATGATGGGGTTAATTACTATTAATGTGAGGCACATGGAGGTTAAATTCATCATCGCACCTCGTGCCTCACAATTAGGCCCCATGCACACGGCCGTAAATAACCTCCATTCACTTTCATTGAGCGCGGACACATTTCCGTAGCGCTACGGATGGGTGTCCGTGCCGTAGAAATGTTCCGAAAATTATGGAACATGTCCGTCCTTTTGCATTTTGCGGGCCGTTCTCCCATACTTTGTATGGGAGCACGGCCCGAAAATGCGGGTGGCAGTCGGCAGCCGGCCGTGCCCGCAATCGCGGGCCCTGATTGCGGGCACGGTCGTGTGAATGGGGCCTAAGTGATAGAAAGCAATTTTTATTTTATTTTTTTAGAGTACACATCATAAATGATGCAAAAAAATTGTTGTGCAGGTTATTACGGGCGCACCAATACCGATTATGTGTATGTTTTATGTATTGAGACTTATTTTAAAGTTTATTATAAAAAAGGTGAATGTGTGTTTTTTTTATTTAACAATACTTTGTTTTTATTTTATTTTTAAACTTCAATGTACTGGCCTATAGCTATATGCCAGTACATTAGCCTGTGGACGGATAGTACACAGCCAGTTGTTAGGACATACCTCAGTATGCCCTAACAACAGGAAATATGGTAGGAAAGCCCTGGGGTCCTTCAACAGACCCTGGGCTGTCTGCACATATATGGTATGTCCCTTAATCGCGTCACAGGAATTCCCTGTGACGCGATCCAGGGGCATCCCCCCTTCTCATTTTCTCCTGAATGCTGCAGTCAGCTTTGATCGCAGCATTCAGGAGAATAGCGGCGGAGATGAGCGGTTTCTTTGATCTCCGCCGTTATAGAGCGGGGCTGCAGCTGTGTAATACAGCCATTGCCCCGCTCCTGATATAAGTGCGCGCGCGGTCAGCATGAGGAGATGCGGCCGGCGCTGCACTAATGAGCGGCGGTTCAGGCATTGAGGACAGAACATGGGGGTGTTTTGTAGCGCACCCACCATGTTCTGTCTTCAGTGCCGACGCTCATTAGTGCAGCGCCGGCCGCATCACATCATCCTGACAGCGCGCACTTGTTATCAGGACTCAGGAGCTGGGCAGTGACTGTATTACACAGCCGCAGCCCCGCTCTCATACACTCATGTGTATTATACTGTATTGTGCAGTTTGCGGTGGAGGAGAGGGGGGCTGTGATTAAACGCTCCCCCCTCTCCTCCGCATACAACCCAATACATTACAAGGCATCACATACATTACATTACAATACATAACGTTACAACACAATACATTACATTACACTGCAGCTTACCTGGAGTCCTCCGCACCGACTCTTCTGCTTTGTCTGGAAGCCGTGTCACGTGACAACACGGTCATACACTAAGTGTACCATGTGACCGTAACCCGGAAGTGCCGGCTTCACGGCACAGAAGATTTAGTTAGAAAACATGCTGTATGGCAACGGGGGCCCGTGGGCCCCCAAGGCTTAGGGGCCCGGTCGCAACTGCGACCGCTGCGACCCCTATAGCTACGCCACTGGGTAAATGTAATATAGAGTCCACGTCACGGAGAACGGCAGGAGAACCAAAAATATAATCTATTCTAGATAACGCATTGTGTTGTGGAGTATGACACGTAAACTCTCTAATGCCAATATTGGTAGCTCTCCATAAATCTATCCACCCCATTTCTAACATAAGTAGGCTCAATTGAGATGGGCCAGTGGAGCCATGTCCCGCGGGTCTATGTAGACGGTCTATACAGGGTTCCATAAGTAAGTTAAAATCCCCCATCAATATAATACGGGAGCCCGGATATGAGGACGCAAATCGCATGGCATCCTGAATAATCTCCAATGTGTCCGGTGGGGGGTTATATACACCCATTATCACATGGGGACAGTCATCAATTACTGCATGTAGAAAAATAAATCTCCCATTATGATCAATGTGAGACTGGACCAGTTTCCATCGGAGCTCAGAATGCACCAAAATAGCCACTCCTCTAGAATAATATGTGTGGGAAGCATGACCCACCCATTGTACCCAGGGCTTACTCAGAATCTGCATCGTGTCAGCTGTCAAGTGCGTTTCTTGCAAACAAGTCAAATGAGGCCGATGCTGCCTCCAAGCAGCAAATATCATATGTCTCTTTTCAGGAGAACCCATACCACACACATTCCAGGACATTAACTGTAACCCCGCCATTCCCCAGTATTGTTACATATTAGACAGTCACAGCCCAGAACCCCACGAAGGAACCCCTGAGTACAACAATTTCTGATTCTGCATAAGTGACTAAGTATCTTCAATACATGTATTGTGTATGCATATATGTCTGTAGCAATTTGAATTGACCCATAAACTTGCATAACGTAGCTTTGTAAACACATTGCTCAACAGGAGCTAACCTTTTGCAGCCGAGACTCTAAGGGGTTAGTCTCTACAGCTAGCGTAATTCTTCCGTAAAGACTCAAAAGTATCCAAGAACTGCAGCACCCCTACAGGCCAGCACCTTTTACACAGAAAAAAACAGACATATTTTGAAAACTGATCCTCAATTAGCAACCCGCATATGTTAGTGACATTTCCACCATAGTAATAGAATAGAATGAGGAATATACATATCTTAATAAAGCAACCAATACCAGGTATTCCACACGACCTCCTGCATCAAATAACAATATACCGGGCAGTATCAACCGCGCAGAAGTGTGCACCCAACAGGAGGTACAATCATGTCAAACAGTATGGGGTATCTGTAATGTCGGGGTAGGGAAACAGACAAGTGAGCCCTAATCTACCCGCCACTCAGTCCCTGCCTACTTGCAACGACCCGCCCTAGGCGACGGGGTACAACTGGGCGACGGTCCCTACACTCAATAGGTGCACGACAGACAAACAGACAAGGGTACAAAGAAGCCAGGGAAATGGGGAAGTTGCCCACGGGGACACCGTGAGCAACAAGCAAAGTGAACGAGCCGAGTCAAACCAGGAGATGAGTGAGGTACAAAAACGCTGAGCAGGAGAGTGGTCAGTAAAGCCAAGGTCAATCACAAGCAGAGGATCAGTAGTTCAAGAAGCTGCAGCAGGGCCAGGAAACCAACAGAGAAGAATCACAAGCAAAGGAGGAACAGGAAAGGCAGGTATAAATAGACAGAGGGCAGGAGCTAGCTCTGTCTGGCGAGGCTGTGATAGGCTCTCCCACTCCTAAGCCTGCCATCCTGGGTGGTGGAAGATGGAGTCAGTCTCACAGACATAGAAGCAGGTGCAGACTGATTACCTATGGGCGTCGACACTGAAGTTGTGTCTGACAGATCCTTTACAGTATCCATGAGTTCCATATGTCAGTTATATTCACCCAACCTGGATAGCCAGACCGGTCAGCGACGAGGAGAACGTCTGTTCTTTTTAGTGAGCCAGTCATCCACGTCAGACGGATCAGTGAAGAATAAGGCACGATCTCCGTCCACAATCCGAAGTCTAGTAGGGTAAGCCATCGAATATGGAATCTGCAAATCCCGAAGTCGGCGCTTGATCTGAGCATAGGACGCTGTAAATCAGATGAAAAATCAGGATAAATGGACACCGATGCATTGCCATACCTTATCCCTTGAGCTTTGCGGGCTTCCAAGAGAACTGAATCCCATTCCTTACAAATTCAGCAGACGAACTAGCAGAGGTCTCGGGGGCTCCCGGTATGGGAGGTCTCGCTGGGACATGATGTTTCCCTTTCCACCGCAAAGGCCAGCGAGAATGAGGCGTCAGGGTGCCAGCTGTAACATACAGCTAGCAACGGCGGTGATGGCGCTGGCTCAGCTCCTGAGCTAGCTCCATCTCCTTCACATACATTGAGTGATTTTGCGGGAAGGGGTTAAGGGGGCTTTTTTCATCAAGTATATTTATGACATATCCACAGGATATCAGAAAAAAGGAGATTTTTGAAGCAGCACTAGTCCCGAGTATGGTGCGGTGCACGCTGTCAAGCCAGGCAAACCCACTCCAGCACGATGTATATCCAAAGAAGTAGTAGGACAACAGCACACGTCTTCAAATCATCAAAGTGGTTTTATTGTCAAGACATCCACAAACGACAAGCAACGTTTCGACCCATAGTGAGTGAAGGGTCTTTGTCAAGCCTAACATTATGTCTAAAAACATCGTTATAAATGGGTGAATACAAATGATCACATGGCCCATTCCAACCAGTGAACATCGTGAATCTGGTCTCCCAGGTGAAGCATACATTAGTCTTAATGACATACATCAAATAGTTATATAATCTTCAAAAACGTGCAAAACTACAATGTGTAATATATCTTTAATACATCATCATCAATAATATATCAATCATTGTTATTACAATAGAAAAGTGAAGGAGGAAAGTTCACCACACTCCAGGTTCCAGCTACGATCACAGAGCTCTACTGTGCATGCTCAGCAATCAATCATCTCTGCTGTGCAAAAAATAAAGACCAGCGTTCGATCAAAAATAGTGATCAAAGTATGTATAAATGTAAGACATCCTCAGTCATAACAGGAATCCATCATACTGCAGCTCCATATCTGTATATTTTGAGGCAAAATTAATTCAATAATTAAAAACGTCTTCACTCTGTATAAGTCACATGTGAACAGGGCAGACGGAGGGAGAAGGGATCAGGTTCATATTACTTCATGATATCAATCACTAGAAGTTAAATATAAGACATCCTCAGTCATAACAAGAATCCATCATACTGCAGCTCCATATCTGTATATTTTGAGGCAAAATTAATTCAATAATTAAAAACGCCTTCACTCTGTTTAAATCACATGTGAACAGGGCAGACGGAGGGAGAAGGGATCAGGTTCATATTACTACATGATATCAATCCCTAGGAGTTAATGTCAACAAATACTATTTAGTGTTAAACCGCCTACATAAATCGGATCACCGAAGTGATTCAAAAACTTTCTCGGGAATGCTTGTAACTTCTGTCCGACAAATCATGTTGGACAATAATACCGCACAAAACACGAGATTTATATAATGATGATAAAAAAGCCTTCATTCCGTGATGTTAAGTCACATGTGAACAGGGCAGACGGAAGGAGAAGGGATCAGGTTCATATTACTACATGATATCAATCACTAAAAGTTAGTGTCATCAAATACTCTTTAGTGTTAATTCGCCTACATAAATCGAATCACTCAAAGTGATTAAAAGACTTTCTAGGGAATGCTCGTAATATCTGTCCAACAAAACATGTCGGACACCTATACCGCACAGAACACGAGATTTATATAATGATGATAGAGCATCAACCGTAGCCCACCCAATCAAAGAACCACTATACTCAAAAACATTGCATAAAAAATATACAGATGGATGCCAACATGAAAGGAACCGCTATAATCTTCGTTCTGATCATAAATCCGCTGGCGTGTGGTGAATAAACCTCCATCACGAACATGCTCAAATCTGTAAGAAATATTCCAAAAATATCAAGACCCTCAGGAATACAAGACGATGCAAAAAATAGATGCTACACAATGTGTCAGAAATCACCCATCAAGTGTACAATATTAAAAAAATGTTAAAAACAGCAATGGGATTTCAGAGTCCAGGAATTATCTTGTATTCTAGATTCAAACCTTTGGGGTATAGGGAATCTAACTCAAAGATCCAACGTAATTCTTTCTTTTTCAATAGCTTCTGTCTATCCCCTCCCCTCCTGAGTATCGGGACACAATCTATTACCCTAAATCTCAATTGATTTAACTGATGATTCTTTTCAATAAAATGCCTTGGTAATGGAAGTTCCATCATTTTCTTTCTGATTGTACTTTTATGCTTATTAATTCTCAATTTAATAGGCATAGTTGTCTCTCCTATGTAAATCAATGAACAAGGACATGTAATCATATATACAACGAAATCTGAATTGCACGTAAATCTGTGTCTGATATTAAAGACCCTCCCCGTATGTGGATGCTGAAAACTATTCCCTTTCACAATATTATTGCAATTGCAGCAATTCAGACAGGGAAAATTACCATTTTTGGGGGGGCAAAGTAGTAATTGTGTATTTTTCTTTCTACTACCCACGTCTGACTTAACCAGTGTGTCTCTAATATTCTTAGTCCTCCGATATGACATAATAGGTGGTATTCTCAACGTGTCAATCTCATTATGTCCCTTGGACACTATAGGCCAATTCTTTCGCAGAATATTACCTATGCGACCACTCAAATTGCCAAAAGTTGATATAAATGGTATACGTTCAACTTGTACACCCTTAATATTGGATTCCAAACTATTGTCTAGTCTATCCTTATGTTTCTGTACAAGTTTCCTAGGATAACCTCTCTTCGTAAATTTATTACACATCTGAGTCAACCTAATTTGTTTCTGTGTAGTATCTGACACAATCCTATCAACCCTCAATAATTGACTCCATGGTAACGACTCAATCATGTGTCTAGGATGGTTACTACTATATAAAAGGAGATTATTTCTGTCTGTGGGTTTCACAAATAAATCTGTGGAAAATACTCCGTCTTTCCATTGTACCAAAGTGTCCAAAAATTGTAATTCTCGATCAGAACAAACCATGGTAAATTGAAGAGCTGGAATATGTGTGTTAAGTTCTAACAAAAACTGATCAAGACCCAACCTATCACCTTCCCATATGACAAAAATGTCATCAATAAATCTCCACCAGCAGCGGATGTGACCCATATGGGGGGAGGTGTAGACATACTCCTCCTCAAAGGTGGACATGAAGATGTTCGCGTACGTTGGGGCCACGTTGGACCCCATCGCCGTCCCCCTTAGCTGTAAATAGAACTGGTCACCAAAGAGAAAATAATTCTTCCTTAGTACCAGCTCCAACAGCTGGAGGATGAAGCGTCTACACCCTGGGTCACATCCGGTGCTGGCGAGACATTTCTCTATTGCCCTTAAACCTCTATTGTGTTCAATGCTAGTATATAGAGATACAATATCAAATGATACAAGTAAAACAGGACCACTGGCCTCAATCAGTTGTAATTTATGTAAAAAATCTGTTGTATCTTTAATGTAAGACGAGGCCTTCAAAACATGTTCTCTCAGGATTTTGTCAAGGAAGATTGCAATATTATTAAAAATTGAACCCCTCCCTGACACAATTGGTCTGCCTGGGGGGGCATGGAGATTTTTGTGAATCTTAGGTAGTGTATATAATATCGGAGTAATTGGTTCCTCCACCTTCAGAAACTTCCCCAATTGTTGGTCAATAATACCCTGTTCCACTGCAACATCAATAATACCTTTGATCTCTTTCAATAGCTCTAACTTGGGGTCTCTAGGTAACAATTGATATATCTCACTATCTGCCAATTGACTATAAATCTCTGACTCATATTTACTACTGTCCAAAATGACCGTGGCTCCACCTTTATCGGCCTGCTTTATGGTAATCTCCTTATTATTCATAAGTTCCTTTAAAGCCTTCCTTTCCTTATTTGTAAGATTCAAATTACTCCTTGTATCATGTATAGTACTCTCTTTTAATGATTTAATCTCATCTAACACAATCTTTGAAAACGTACCAATAATCGGGCTAGAGGGAGGCATATATGTGCTAGTTGGTCTAAGACCCAATTTGCCAGACTGAAACATACAATCAGAATCACTTTTCTCACAGACAGTAACATTATCTTTGGAAAACATTACTTTAAGGTTCAGACGTCTAAAAAAACTTTTAAGATCAAGATCCAATTGGAACCAATCAACATCAGTATCAAGACAAAATGAAAGACCCTTCTGTAACACCTGAAGTTGGTCATTCGTGAGGTCTATAGATGAGATATTTACCACTATATTTTCGTTCTTGGAGGGTTCCTCCTCATTGGGGGTCTCGATCTCGAACGAAATCGGCCTCTTGCGTTGCCGTTGGTGTTTCCGTCCACCCCTCCTAGACCGTCCATACTTCCAAGTGGACCTTT
Organism: Rhinoderma darwinii; assembly: GCF_050947455.1. NCBI lineage: Eukaryota > Metazoa > Chordata > Amphibia > Anura > Rhinodermatidae > Rhinoderma > Rhinoderma darwinii. The sequence continues at coordinate 58,325,701 of NC_134688.1, read as the reverse complement.
GTCTAAAAAAGGTGCATGATTGGCGTCATCGGTTGAATCAGAATCACCGGTAGTGTATAACAGGTTGCCACTCCCCAATTTCCTCGGTTTTCTCCGCCTCTGGGAAGGACCATATGAATTCATATGGTCCTTCCCAGAGGCGGAGAAAACCGAGGAAATTGGGGAGTGGCAACCTGTTATACACTACCGGTGATTCTGATTCAACCGATGACGCCAATCATGCACCTTTTTTAGACAAAGGTCCACTTGGCCGATTTCGTTCGAGATCGAGACCCCCAATGAGGAGGAACCCTCCAAGAACGAAAATATAGTGGTAAATATCTCATCTATAGACCTCACGAATGACCAACTTCAGGTGTTACAGAAGGGTCTTTCATTTTGTCTTGATACTGATGTTGATTGGTTCCAATTGGATCTTGATCTTAAAAGTTTTTTTAGACGTCTGAACCTTAAAGTAATGTTTTCCAAAGATAATGTTACTGTCTGTGAGAAAAGTGATTCTGATTGTATGTTTCAGTCTGGCAAATTGGGTCTTAGACCAACTAGCACATATATGCCTCCCTCTAGCCCGATTATTGATACGTTTTCAAAGATTGTGTTAGATGAGATTAAATCATTAAAAGAGAGTACTATACATGATACAAGGAGTAATTTGAATCTTACAAATAAGGAAAGGAAGGCTTTAAAGGAACTTATGAATAATAAGGAGATTACCATAAAGCAGGCCGATAAAGGTGGAGCCACGGTCATTTTGGACAGTAGTAAATATGAGTCAGAGATTTATAGTCAATTGGCAGATAGTGAGATATATCAATTGTTACCTAGAGACCCCAAGTTAGAGCTATTGAAAGAGATCAAAGGTATTATTGATGTTGCAGTGGAACAGGGTATTATTGACCAACAATTGGGGAAGTTTCTGAAGGTGGAGGAACCAATTACTCCGATATTATATACACTACCTAAGATTCACAAAAATCTCCATGCCCCCCCAGGCAGACCAATTGTGTCAGGGAGGGGTTCAATTTTTAATAATATTGCAATCTTCCTTGACAAAATCCTGAGAGAACATGTTTTGAAGGCCTCGTCTTACATTAAAGATACAACAGATTTTTTACATAAATTACAACTGATTGAGGCCAGTGGTCCTGTTTTACTTGTATCATTTGATATTGTATCTCTATATACTAGCATTGAACACAATAGAGGTTTAAGGGCAATAGAGAAATGTCTCGCCAGCACCGGATGTGACCCAGGGTGTAGACGCTTCATCCTCCAGCTGTTGGAGCTGGTACTAAGGAAGAATTATTTTCTCTTTGGTGACCAGTTCTATTTACAGCTAAGGGGGACGGCGATGGGGTCCAACGTGGCCCCAACGTACGCGAACATCTTCATGTCCACCTTTGAGGAGGAGTATGTCTACACCTCCCCCCATATGGGTCACATCCGCTGCTGGTGGAGATTTATTGATGACATTTTTGTCATATGGGAAGGTGATAGGTTGGGTCTTGATCAGTTTTTGTTAGAACTTAACACACATATTCCAGCTCTTCAATTTACCATGGTTTGTTCTGATCGAGAATTACAATTTTTGGACACTTTGGTACAATGGAAAGACGGAGTATTTTCCACAGATTTATTTGTGAAACCCACAGACAGAAATAATCTCCTTTTATATAGTAGTAACCATCCTAGACACATGATTGAGTCGTTACCATGGAGTCAATTATTGAGGGTTGATAGGATTGTGTCAGATACTACACAGAAACAAATTAGGTTGACTCAGATGTGTAATAAATTTACGAAGAGAGGTTATCCTAGGAAACTTGTACAGAAACATAAGGATAGACTAGACAATAGTTTGGAATCCAATATTAAGGGTGTACAAGTTGAACGTATACCATTTATATCAACTTTTGGCAATTTGAGTGGTCGCATAGGTAATATTCTGCGAAAGAATTGGCCTATAGTGTCCAAGGGACATAATGAGATTGACACGTTGAGAATACCACCTATTATGTCATATCGGAGGACTAAGAATATTAGAGACACACTGGTTAAGTCAGACGTGGGTAGTAGAAAGAAAAATACACAATTACTACTTTGCCCCCCCAAAAATGGTAATTTTCCCTGTCTGAATTGCTGCAATTGCAATAATATTGTGAAAGGGAATAGTTTTCAGCATCCACATACGGGGAGGGTCTTTAATATCAGACACAGATTTACGTGCAATTCAGATTTCGTTGTATATATGATTACATGTCCTTGTTCATTGATTTACATAGGAGAGACAACTATGCCTATTAAATTGAGAATTAATAAGCATAAAAGTACAATCAGAAAGAAAATGATGGAACTTCCATTACCAAGGCATTTTATTGAAAAGAATCATCAGTTAAATCAATTGAGATTTAGGGTAATAGATTGTGTCCCGATACTCAGGAGGGGAGGGGATAGACAGAAGCTATTGAAAAAGAAAGAATTACGTTGGATCTTTGAGTTAGATTCCCTATACCCCAAAGGTTTGAATCTAGAATACAAGATAATTCCTGGACTCTGAAATCCCATTGCTGTTTTTAACATTTTTTTAATATTGTACACTTGATGGGTGATTTCTGACACATTGTGTAGCATCTATTTTTTGCATCGTCTTGTATTCCTGAGGGTCTTGATATTTTTGGAATATTTCTTACAGATTTGAGCATGTTCGTGATGGAGGTTTATTCACCACACGCCAGCGGATTTATGATCAGAACGAAGATTATAGCGGTTCCTTTCATGTTGGCATCCATCTGTATATTTTTTATGCAATGTTTTTGAGTATAGTGGTTCTTTGATTGGGTGGGCTACGGTTGATGCTCTATCATCATTATATAAATCTCGTGTTCTGTGCGGTATAGGTGTCCGACATGTTTTGTTGGACAGATATTACGAGCATTCCCTAGAAAGTCTTTTAATCACTTTGAGTGATTCGATTTATGTAGGCGAATTAACACTAAAGAGTATTTGATGACACTAACTTTTAGTGATTGATATCATGTAGTAATATGAACCTGATCCCTTCTCCTTCCGTCTGCCCTGTTCACATGTGACTTAACATCACGGAATGAAGGCTTTTTTATCATCATTATATAAATCTCGTGTTTTGTGCGGTATTATTGTCCAACATGATTTGTCGGACAGAAGTTACAAGCATTCCCGAGAAAGTTTTTGAATCACTTCGGTGATCCGATTTATGTAGGCGGTTTAACACTAAATAGTATTTGTTGACATTAACTCCTAGGGATTGATATCATGTAGTAATATGAACCTGATCCCTTCTCCCTCCGTCTGCCCTGTTCACATGTGATTTAAACAGAGTGAAGGCGTTTTTAATTATTGAATTAATTTTGCCTCAAAATATACAGATATGGAGCTGCAGTATGATGGATTCTTGTTATGACTGAGGATGTCTTATATTTAACTTCTAGTGATTGATATCATGAAGTAATATGAACCTGATCCCTTCTCCCTCCGTCTGCCCTGTTCACATGTGACTTATACAGAGTGAAGACGTTTTTAATTATTGAATTAATTTTGCCTCAAAATATACAGATATGGAGCTGCAGTATGATGGATTCCTGTTATGACTGAGGATGTCTTACATTTATACATACTTTGATCACTATTTTTGATCGAACGCTGGTCTTTATTTTTTGCACAGCAGAGATGATTGATTGCTGAGCATGCACAGTAGAGCTCTGTGATCGTAGCTGGAACCTGGAGTGTGGTGAACTTTCCTCCTTCACTTTTCTATTGTAATAACAATGATTGATATATTATTGATGATGATGTATTAAAGATATATTACACATTGTAGTTTTGCACGTTTTTGAAGATTATATAACTATTTGATGTATGTCATTAAGACTAATGTATGCTTCACCTGGGAGACCAGATTCACGATGTTCACTGGTTGGAATGGGCCATGTGATCATTTGTATTCACCCATTTATAACGATGTTTTTAGACATAATGTTAGGCTTGACAAAGACCCTTCACTCACTATGGGTCGAAACGTTGCTTGTCGTTTGTGGATGTCTTGACAATAAAACCACTTTGATGATTTGAAGACGTGTGCTGTTGTCCTACTACTTCTTTGGATATCCACAGGATATGTCATAAATGTCCGATATATGCTAGTCCAACCTCTGGGTCCCAGATCTACCTCTAGAACGGGGCCCCTAAACACCGTTCTACCTCTTTGTGTTGTGGCTGAAGCTTGTGATTTCCGACCATGAAGAAGAAAACAGCGTAGCTTGCTGAGCTACTGTGTTTCCGTAAGTCCCATAGAACTTAATAGTACTTACAGAAACAGCGTAACTCGCATGCTACGCTGCTTCCGTAACTGCCATTCACTACTATGGGAGTTACGGAAACAGTGAAGCTAAGCGAGCTACGCTGTTTCCTTCTTCATGGTCGGAAATCAGCCGCAACACCGAGAGGTAGAACTGGGTTTAGGGGGCCCCGTTCTAGAGATAGGTGTGGGTCCCAGAGGAGGAACCCGCATCTATCTGACATATCCTGTGGAAATGTCATAAATGTCCCTGATGGGAAAACCCCCTTTAAGTAAGTCAGAACAACCTACTGCTGCGAGCACTTCTATTCAAAACGTAGCATTGCAGAGTCGACTCCGCTCCAGACTGACCGATGCAGTAGCAACATCATCAATACCGACTAAAATCCCGCGCCTCACCGCAGAGAAGCAGTTCTAGACATGACAATAGAAGTGAGTTAATTACATGTTTGACCAAATATTGTAGGCTCATTTTTATAAATATATATATAAATATCCAAATGGCCCTTGGCAGAAAACATATGTTGAAGAATGTGTCGTTCTAAAGAGTTTACTGAATTCCAGCTTGGTACTGTAAAAGTATGCCGCCACTGCAACAAGTCAACAAGTGAATTTTTCCCCCTTCTAAATATTCCACGATTGACTGTGAGTGTTATTGTTGCAATGTGGAAGCATTAAAGGAACCACAGCAACTCAGCCATGAAGTAGTTGTTAGGAAAACACCTGCTTCCTTAAGGTCGCTATGACGACTTGTCTAGCTTCTAGACGGTTCTTCCTTTGCCCTGAGCCTATCTCTTTTCCCTGACCGTCTGCCAATCACCTGTGGGGTTGTATTTATGCCTGTCTTTTCCACCTGTCCTGTGCTTGTGAATTTCCTCCTTTGGTTTCTAATCAAGCTTCTGACATCACCTGCACTTCTGATTCTGGACCTTGTGTACACGGACCTCGGCTTGTCTCCCCTGTACTCTCTGCTTACCGATTTTGATTATCCGCTCCTGGCCAGTTTTGACCTTTTGCTATTCCTGCTTGCCTTCTGTTTTGAACTTTTAGTTACCCTCTGGCTGTCTAGTTTCCAGCTCAAGTTTGCCTGCATTGCACCTCTCATCCCTGACTGCACTTTGCTAAGACAACCTGGGTTCTGAGCAGCAAAGTCCATCCCTCCTTGCGGTCGGCTCTGGTGAACACCTCAGAGTAGCATTAGACGCTGTCGATCAGGGTGGTTGCGGAATTGGGGTTTTGGTTTACGTGCACGCGCTCTCGCGGCAGACTCCAGCAGCCTTGAGGTAATCGCTAACATTACAGTTGCAAACCATGTAAAGTTACAAAGTGGGGTCGCTGACTGAATTTTGCCAACTGTAAAGTTTGGTGGAGGAGGGATAATGCTATGAAGTTGTAGGCCCCCTAGTTCCAATGAAGGGAAATTTTACTGCTTCAGCATACCAAGACATTTTGGACAATTGTATGCTTGCAACTTTGTGGTAACACTTTGGGGAAGGCACTTTTCTGTTTTAGCATGAGTGTGCCCCAGTGCACAAAGTAAGGTCAGAAAAGGCATGGTTGAGTGAGTGTAGTGTGGAAGAACTTGAGAGGCCCATACAAAGCCCCGACCTCTACCCCATCAAACATTTTTGGGATGAACTAGGGAGGAGATTGCAAACCAGGCTCTCTCGTCCAACATCAATGTCTAACCTCACCAATGCTCTTCTGGATGAATGGGCAAAATTTCCCACAGACACACTCCAAAATCGTGTAGAAAGCCTTCCCAGAAGTGTGGAAGCTGTTTTAGATGCAAAGAGGGGATCAACTCCATAATAATACCTATGTATATAGAATGGGATGTCATAAAAACTCCTGTAGGTGTAATGTGCAGGTGTACCAATACTTTTGTCTATATAGTGTATATACCCCCATACAGACCCATATATACTTACACCGACACCCAAAGATGCACAGAGGCACACATATACATGACCATAGGCACAACATATATAAACACAATCACACAGAGAAACTTATGCACATACACAGAGACATACAGTATATACACATACAGATACATATATACACACACACAGGAACATGCACATGTAAAGGATCTGCCAGGTACAGCTTCTGTGTCAACGCCCATAGGTAATCAGTCTGCACCTGCTTCTATGTCTGTGAGACTGACTCCATCTTCCACCACTCAGGATGGCAGGCTTAGGAGTGGGAGAGCCTATCACAGCCTGGCCAGACGGAGCTAGCTCCCGCCCTCTGTCTATTTATACCTGCCTTTCCTGTTCCTCCTTGCTTGTGATTCTTCTCGTTTGGTTTCCTGGCCCTGCTGCAGCTTCTGAACTATTTGACCCTGCTTCATATTGACCCTGGCTTACTGACTACTCTCCTGCTCTGCGTTTGGTACCTCGTACACTCCTGGTTTGACTCGGCTCGTTCACTACTCTTGTTGCTCACGGTGTTGCCGTGGGCAACTGCCCCATTTCCCTTAGCTTCTGTGTACCCTTGTCCGTTTGTCTGTCGTGCACTTATTGAGCGTAGGGACCGTCGCCCAGTTGTACCCCGTCGCCTAGGGCGGGTCGTTGCAACTAGGCAGGGACTGAGTGGCGGGTAGATTAGGGCTCACTTGTCTGTTTCCCTACCCCCATCATTACAGCACAGAGACACATTTACAAACATATACTGAAATATATACACATAAAAACAGATGCATATTTACACAGACACATATATAGCCACACCTTTTTACAAGCATTAAAGAATTTTCTACGTCAGACCGGGTGAGTGCGGCTTTTTTCTCTCTACTTGCACTGTTACATATATAGACAAACAAAGACACATATATACACAGAGACACATATAGTCACATATAAAGGCACAAATGGTAGAAAGATTTTCCAATAGGCAATTACCTAGCCCAAAGCCTAAAAAACAGCCCCAGATCATTATCCGTCCCTCCTCCGCCAGATTGTGAGATACATCACTCCAGAGAACATGTTTCCACTGTTCCAGGGTTCAGTGGCGGCATGCTTTTTCGTGGTACAAATCCAATTAAACTTTCTGGGCCAATAGTAAAATAGTTAATAATTTAATTTTAATATTTTGCCCTGCTTTAGGTGGTCTTGAATCAATTTTTTTATATTCAACGTAGAGTATTTTTGGTCTTTATACCCCCAATGCAAACAGCCCTCCTATAGGAGTAAAAGGGCATTTACATTTATTTTAAGTTGCCTTTTAATGTTAACTAGAAGCTGTAATATCTGTAAGAGCGCCATTGCGTCCGCTCGCTGCCATAAACCGCCACCATTCTAATCATTCCATAAAGAGTTGTTTTTCCATAAAATGTTCCCCATGTACAGAATGTTAATAGCTAGCTGAATAATATGAATAGGCTTTGTGGTACCACTTGAAACAGAGAGAAATGGTCTAAGCATTAAAAAGATAAAAGGGAAAAGGCCAGTAATGAATCTAGAGGAAAATGGACATTAATGGTACTAGCATTACTCATGTTCCACATAGCAAATTATTGGATATCTGTCAAGCACACCAAATTATCTACTCATCTGCTACGTGGGGCCCTCTGGAGCCATCCAAACCAGCAAAAGCAAGACAATTTGAGCTAATTTAACTATTTATAACAATAGAACAGACCATTAAGATAAATTAATGCCATTATCAAGTTTCTATGAAAATGACAAATACCACTTTTTCCGCCTGCTTCAGAGGCTGTTGACTAAAATAAAATAGACAGTACAGGTACTATAAAGAAACACTCCAAATAATTATTTTCTAGTGCCTTGTTTCCCCGTTCATTTGCTTTCACCACAATTAGTTCTGTACACAATATGAAGTAACGAAACAGTCAACACTATGCAACATTAGTTCTAATTGGCCAATTAGGAGCCAGTTTTCAACCTTTTAGGGCTAGGGAATAAGCATTAAACATGATGTGTTTACTGTTTGTATTAATATATTGTTTGAGCTTTGTGCTGTGTATCAACAAAAAATCTATGAAAAACAATAGGTTTCAATTAAAATTTAAAATCTGTTTGATCAGATTGTGATCAGTTATTATATATTTGTAATATTTTCTTAAAATGTGAATTAATTGTAGATTAGAATGGGTAATTCAATCATAATAATAATAATAATAATAATAATAATAATAATAATAATTATAATAATAATAATAATATCAAAATGTATTATTCTTATTTTTTTATTACCAGTAATTATTATTATTGCTGTTGTTGTTATTATAAGGGTATGTTCACACGAGGGCGTCCGTTATGGCTGAAATTACGGGGATGTTTCAGCCTGAAAACATCCCCGTAATTTCAGCCGTAACGGCATGTGCAGGCGCTTGAACGCCGCGTCCATTACGGCCGTAATTAGCGCTGCTATTCATTGGAGTCAATGAATAACTGCGCCAATTACGGCCAAAGAAGTGACAGGTCACTTCTTTGACGCGGGCGTCTATTTACGCGCCGTCTTTTGACAGCGGCGTGTAAATTATGCCTCGTGTGAACAGACAAACGTCTGCCCATTGCTTTCAATGGGCAGATGTTTGTCAACGCTATTGAGGCGCTATTTTCAGACGTAATTCGGGGCAAAAACGCCCGAATTATGTCCGTAAATAGGCCGTGTGAACATACCCTTAGGAGCGGTATTTTTATTTTTGTAACTTTATTATTGTTATTATTTTGTATATTAACCCCTTAATGACACACAGCCTGTTTTGGCCTTAAAGAGGCTCTGTCACCACATTATAAGTGCCCTATCTCCTACATAAGGAGATCGGCGCTATAATGTAGGTGACAGCAGTGCTTTTTATTTAATAAAACGATCTGTTTTCACCACTTTATTAGCAATTTTAGATTTATGCTAATGAGTTGCTTAATGCCCAAGTGGGCTTGTTTTTAATTTAGACCAAGTGGGTGTTGTACAGAGGAGTGTAGGAGATAGGACACTTATAATGTGGTGACAGAGTCTCTTTAAAGAGGCTCTGTCACCAGATTTTGCAACCCCTATCTGCTATTGCAGCAGATAGGCGCTGCAATGTAGATTACAGTAACGTTTTTATTTTTTAAAAACGAGCATTTTTGGACAAGTTATGACCATTTTTGTAGTTATGCAAATGAGGCTTGCAAAAGTCCAAGTGGGTGTGTTTAAAAGTAAAAGTCCAAGTGGGCGTGTATTGTGTGCGTACATCGGGGCGTTTTTAATACTTTTACTAGCTGGACGCTCTGAAGAGAAGTATCATCCACTTCTCTTCAGAACGCCCAGCTTCTGACAGTGCAGATCTGTGACGTCACTCACAGGTCCTGCATCGTGTCGGCCACATCGGCACCAGAGGCTACAGTTGATTCTGCAGCAGCATCAGCGTTTGCAGGTAAGATCGACTTACCTGCAAACGCTGATGCTGCTGCAGAATCAACTGTAGCCTCTGGTGCCGATGTGGCCGACACGATGCAGGACCTGTGAGTGACGTCACAGATCTGCACTGTCAGAAGCTGGGCGTTCTGAAGAGAAGTGGATGATACTTCTCTTCAGAGCGCCCAGCTAGTAAAAGTATTAAAAACGCCCTGATGTACGCACATTATACACGCCCACTTGGACTTTTACTTTTAAACACACCCACTTGGACTTTTGCAAGCCTCATTTGCATAACTACAAAAATGGTCATAACTTGGCCAAAAATGCTCGTTTTTTAAAAATCAAAACGTTACTGTAATCTCCATTGCAGCGCCTATCTGCTGCAATAGCAGATAGGGGTTGCAAAATCTGTTGACAGAGCCTCTTTAAGGACATGTGTCACTTTATGTGGTAATAACTCTGGAATGCTTTTATGTATCCAAGCGATTCTGAGATTGATTTCTCGTGACACAAAGTACTTTCTGTTAGTGGTAAAAATTTTATATATTCAGTGTTTATTTGTGGAAAAACACCAAAATTCTGAGAAAATTTGCAAAAATTGGCATTTTTCTCAATTTAAATGTATTTGCTTGTAAGACAGATAGTAATACCATACAAAATAGTTACTAGTTAACATTTAGCATATGTCTACTATATGTTGGCATCGTTTTTTAAAAAGTCCTTTTATTTTTCTAGGACGTTACAAGGCTCAGAACTTTAGCAGCAATTTCTCACATTTTCAAGAAAATTTCAAAAGGCTATTTATTCAGGGACCAGTTCAGTGCTGAAGTGGCCTTGAGGGCCATATATATTAGAAAGTCCTCATATATCACCCCATTTTAAAAACTAGACCTCTCAAAGTATTCAAAACAGCATTCAGAAAGTTTCTTAACCCTTTAGGCGTTTCACAGGAATTAAAGCAGAGGTGAAATTTACAATTTAATTTTTTTTTTTGCCAAAATTCATTGGTGATACATTATTTTCTTTAACACAGAAAGTTTTACCAGAGAAACGCAACTCAATATTTATTGCTCAGATTATGCAGTTTTTAGTAATATCCCACATGTGGCCCTAGTATGCTAATGGACTGAAACACAGGCCTTAGAAGCAAAAGGAGCACCTAGTGGATTTTGGGGCCTGCTTTTTTTTTAGAATATATTTTAGGCACCATGTCAGGTTTGAAGAGGTATTGTGGTGCCAAAACAGTGGAAACCCCCCAAAAGTGACCCCACTTTGGAAACTACCCCCCTTTAGAAATGTATCTAGTGGTATAGTTAGCATTTTGACCCCACAGGTTTTTTTGCTAAACTTATTGGAATTAGTCTGTAAAAATGAAAATCTACTTTTTTCTGAAAAAAACGTAGACATTTTTAATTTTTACAAGGAATAAATGAGAAAAAGCACCCCATCATTTGTAAACCATCTTCTCCCGATTATGGCAATGCCGCATATGTGGTAATAAACTGCTGTGTGGACCCATGACAGGGCTAAAAAGGGAAGGAGCACCATTTGGATTTTGGAGAGCAGATTTTGCTGGAATAGTTTTCAGTGCCATGTCGCGTTTGCAACGCCCTGGAGGGACCAAAACAGTGGAAACCCCACAAAAGTGAACCAATTTTGTAAACTACACCCCTCAAGGAATATTTCTAGGGGTATAGTTAGCAGTTTGACCCCACACGGTTTTTGCAGAATTTATTGGAATTATGATGTGAAATTGAAAATCAAATTTTTTACTAATAAAATTGAGTTTTAGCACATATTTTTTCATTTTCACAATAGATAAAGGAGAAAAAGCACACCAACATTTGTAAATCAAACTCTTCTGAGCACAATAATACACCATATGTGGTTGTAAACTGCTGTTTGGACACACGGCAGGGCTTAGAAAGGAAGGAGCACTAGTTGACATTTGGAGCTCAAGTTTTGCTGGAATGGTTTGCGGTGCACAAAAGTGACACAATTTTGAAAACTACACCCCTCATGGAATTTATCTAGAAGTATAGTTAGCATTTTGACCCCACTGATTTTTTGCTGAATTTATTGGACTTAGGCAGTGAAAATTAAAATCTACATACTTTCCACTAAAATGTTGAATTTCTTTCATTTTCACAATCTCAGAATGACAGGAGAGCTACTTGGCATGCAGATTTTGCTTGATTGGTTTTTGGGTGCATTTGCAGAGCCCCTGAGGTACCAGTGCAGTAGAAACCCCTGAGAAGTGACTCCATTTGGAAACTACACCTCTCAGGGCATTCATCTAGGGGTGTAGTGAGCATTTTTATCCCACAGGTGTTTCATAGATTGTATTAGAATTTGGCAATGAAACTGAAAAAAATTTTTTTTCAAAAGAAATGTAGTTTTCTTCCATTTTTTTATTTTCACAAGGGGTAATAGGAAAAAAACCAACACGTAATTTGTTACCCAATTTCTCCTGAGTATGGCAAAACCCCATGTGTGGCCCTAAACTGCTGTTTGGGCACATGGCAGAGCTCATAATGGAAGGAGCGCCATTTGGCTTTTAGAGCGCAGATTTTGCTATACTGGTGTACGGGCGCCATGTCGCATTTGCAGAGCTCCCTTAGGTACCAGAGTAGAGTGGAAAACACTGAGAAGTGACCCCATTTTGTAAACTACACCCCTTAAGGCATTCATTTAATATTTGCCTGGACATATGACAGGGCTTAGGAGTGAAAGAGCAAATGCGCATGTGAGGCCTATATTGGTGGTTTTCGCAGCATTAGCCCACAATTTCAGGGCTCTGGTGTCAAATAGTAAAACAAACCCCCAAGTAGTGAGCCCCATTTTGGAAACTGCACCCCTCAAGGCATTTTTTAAGGGGTGTAGTGGGCATTTTAGCCCACAGGGGTTTTTTTTATTAAAAATTAAGGCTCAGTGGATGGTGCAAAGTGAAAATTGCAATTTTCCACAGGTATATGCCATTTTAGTGCACAATATATTGTGCCCAGTCTGTGCCACTGAAGACAAATACTTCAAACTGTTAAGCGTGTCCTCCCGGGTATGGCAATGCTACATATGTGGACGTAAACTGCTGTATGTGCACGCCGTAGGGTTCAGAAGGGAGGGAGCGCCACTTGGCTTTTGGATCGCAGATTTTGCATGGTAATAGTTCTGTTTGGTGTTTCGCTGGTATTTCAGTTTATAATGTGGGGGCATATGTAATCTGTGCGGAGGACATCAGGGTATATATAAGCTGTGCGGAGTAGATCAGGGTATAATAAGAGGGTATAATAATGAGGTAAATAAATAATAATCCACAGACATGGGGCTAGTGTCGCACTGAGAAATAAAAAAATCTTATCCGCTTTTGGAACACTCTGCACATTAACTTTGTTATTTTTTTGGGCTTATTTGTTGCGGGACAATCTGTAGTTTTCATTGGTACCATTTTGGGGTACATGCGATTTTTTGATCACTTTTTATTTCATTTTTTGGAAAGCAAGGTGACCAAAAACCAGCAATTCTGAAAATGTTTTTTATTCTTTTTTTTTTTACGGCATTCACCGTGCGCTATAAATGACAATTTTACTTTATTCTGCGGGTCGATACGATTACGGCGAACCATATGTATATCGTTTTTTTATGCTTTGCAGCTGTTTGCACAATAAAATCACTTTTGTTTAAAATTATTTATTTATTGTGTTGCCATATTCTGAGAACCATAACTTTTTTATTTTTGCGTCAAAAAAGCTGTGTAAGGGCTTGTTTTTTGCGGGACAGGTTTTATAATTTTGAGGTACATGCAACATTTTGATCACTTTTTTTATTCTGTTTTGGGAGGGGTAGTGACTAACAAACAGCGATTCTGGAATTGTTTTGTATTTAGTTATGGTGTTCACTGTGCGGGTAAAATAGTGTGATATTTTTATTGTTTGGATAGTTACGGACGTGGTGATAGCACACGTGTACTTTTTTAAAAATGTTTTCCGCTTTTTCCTATAATAAAAGACTTATCGGGAAAAAGGCGGTTATTGTTTTTTTAACGTAAAACTTTTATTTTTTTTACTTTTTTACATTTTTATTAACTTTTTTTTTGTCCCACTAGCGGACTTGAAGGCATGAAGCCCTGATCGCTATTTTAATGCACTGCACTACCTACATAGTGCAGTGTATTAGAGCTGTCAGCTATTCACTGACAGCAAGCCTATTAGGCTTCTCCTTCCGGCGATGGTTGCCATTAGTAACCATCCGGTGCAATCTAACACCTAGATGCAGCAATCGCTTTTGATCATTGCACCTAAGGGGTTAATCGGTGACAAACAGCTGACCTGACACCCGTGGTCATGGCAACCATCAGGGGTGCCGACAGGCTAGATACCACCTAGATGCAGTGATTGCAGTATCTAAGGGGTTAATTGGATGGATCGGTGGCTAGCTCCGCTGCTGGCCATTACAGCTGGGTGTCGGCTGTAATATACAGCCGACACCCGGCGGTGATGGCGCTGGCTCAGTTTCTGAGCCAGCGCCATCACATACACGTTCTCAAGGAGCTGAGATTGGTCAGTGTGCTGTGACTGACCAATCACAACGATCGCCAAGCAGGGGACAGCTGTGATTGGTCCCCTGCCGTCTTACTGTGCCGATCAACTGTCATAAACAGTTGATGGCATAGTTCAGTCACCCTGTCCTTTGACAGGGTGACAGTTGTTAGCCAGGACGCACCAGTACATCCCAGTGCCTTAAAGCACTGCAATACAGGACGTACCAGTGCGTCCTGGTGCGGTAAGGGGTTAATATTAGCAGACATTATTATTCTTAATATTGTTATTATTTGTACTTTTATTATTTTTAGGATTATTTTTGGCTCATTATTATGATTACTATTAATGCATTTATTATTATTATTATTATTATTATTATTATTATTATTATTATTATTATTATTATTATCATTATTGTTGTTATTAGTAGTAGTATTTTTACTATTTACTTTTTATTGTTGTTACTATTTTGTATATCATTAGCATTTATTATTGTTAATTTGTATTTTCAGAATTGTTATTATTTTTGAATTACTATTGCAGTAATTATTATTGGTGTTATTGTTGCTAATATTATTATTATTATTATTATTATTATTATTATTATTATTATAATAACAAAAATAATAATAGTTACTTCAATAATAATAGTACAAAAATACTAATAAAAAATAATAATAAAAATAATAATAATTAGTGCTAATAATAAACATAATATACAAAATCATAGTAATAAAAATTTAAATACTTAAAATCCTACTAATAATAACAATAATGTTTTTATTAATATTATATTTTCTCCTAATAACAATATTTAGCATTAGGTGCAATATGCCCTTTTTTCAATAGATGTTCCCTTTTTCCACTGTGAGTGGTCATAGGCAGATTTTAATTGTAAACATTGACGAAAATCTCCTTTTGTCAACCCATATTTAATTTTAAAACTAGAAAAGTCTCTCATATCTCCATCGTCTAAAATATGAGACAGTAATCCCCTTAGTCACCCAGAAATTACTGTCAATGTTTCACTCTCCGTTAAGCCCGAAGATTGCCATAGAGGGGTAAAATCCAAGTACCCAGAAATGGATAAAGATTTAATATCATTCCAAGTTTTGTGAAGAGAAAAATATAACATACCAGCTGTATAAGGGTAACCTCCAAATGCATCCAACTCCAGTGTATGATAAATAGAATTATAGCCTAATTTTGCTAACTGGACCAAAAGAAATCTATTTACCAGCACTTCCTCCCAATCTCCGATCTGTTTGAGTTTTGCAACAAGATAGTGTAGTTTAATATTTGTAACCGCTAAACTCCCATCAGAAATGCTCATATTCAATTTTTCAATGGCAATACGAGACGTTTGGCCTCTGTGAATGAGCCTAAAGAGGTGGAAATTCTCCTCTTATACTCTAACGCAGAAACAAATAATTATGCCCAAAGTAGAGATAAAAGGACATCTGTCAAGTGACAAAAGAAAATGGCTGAGATCCTGATCATGACTCCTAAACATATTTGAACAATCTCTGAATCTGAGACAGACATTTTAGTTCAAGAAAGGGCAATTTCTCACCTATAAACAACTGATAACTTTAGAAACTTCTCCCTTCATTTAAATATCTTATATTTCCTGACTGGAAGATATAGGACAACAGCGTCCGTGGCCAGATATCATGTAGTATTGCTTCAAGGCTAACATATGTGTAAAGCAAATAGTGAAAAGAGTACATAGATCTCGTTATTTATTCCAGATGTCATGTCCCACATGGCTAATGACACAGGGGTGGACAAACAGCAGAGCGCCCCTGTTCATTGACAGTATGTGGGCTCCTTGATTTCCAACTGCTAATTTTATGGTTCATATGGTATGTTCGCTCTGAACTTACCTGGCTAACTGATTGGGATGTCCCAGCCGTTACTTCATGGAAACACAGTTGTGATGTCACAGCAGCTTACCTAACTGAAACCTACTTGTAATGTCACAGTAGCTTATCTGACTGAAACCCACATGTAATGTCACAGCAGCTTACCTGACTGAAATCCACTTCTGATGTCACAGCCGCTCATCTGACAGAAATCCACATGGGATGTCACCCGCAGCTTATCTGACTAAAACCAATGTTATGGAATTGCTAGTAGAGCGATTCCCCAAAGGCAGCTGGAGACTGCTGGGAGAGAGCGTGCATATAAATCCGCAACCTCAAATCCGCCACAACTTTGATCAACAGAGTCTAAGGCTACTCTGTGGTATTCGCCAGAGCCCACCACAAGGCAGGATGGTTTTTGCTGCATAGAACCCAGGTTGTTTTAGCAGAGTTTAATGTTGGATAAGAGGTGCAATGCAGGCAAACCTAAACTGGATAACCAGACATCCAGAGGTTAAACAGAAAGTCCAAATCAATAAGCAAGTGGATACCAGGTAAAGCATAGGTCAGAGCCAGCCGTGAGCAGATATTCCAAATCAGCAAACAAGGGGTTAACGAGAGACAAGCCAAGGTCAGTATTCCAAGAAGTCCAAAAGTCAGAGGTATGGAGTTTAGTCAGAAACTTGATCAAGACACCAGAAGGTAAGGAAAATCACAAGCAAAGACTGAGTAAGAAGGACAGGTATCAATACTAAACCAAATCTGATAGGCAGAAAGATAGGGAAAAGAGATAGGCTCAAGGAAAAAACAGAACCGCCCAGAAGCCAGAACCGTAGTCATGGAGATGATTAAAGGAATACGCATTTCGTAACAACCAACTTCTGAAGTCACAATAACTCACTTGTGCAAGTTTAGTGTACAGGTACCACTAAATAGAAGAAATTTAAATAGGGGTTGTGCAACATGTGCAGAGAAATGCAATTATCATAAAGAGGACAGAAGGCACATTATGGAAAACTACACACCCAAAAATAATGAAAATCCAAATTTTATTTGATACAAATTTAAGGTTAAAAATAGAGATGAGCGAACTTATGAAAAGCTCGGTTCGGCTAGTTCGCCGAATTTCACGAAAAAGTTCGATTCTGACCGAACTAGTTCTGACCGAACCTTTAATTTCCGTGCGCCGAGCATGGTACTGTCCAGGGTGCTGATAGAGTTAATGGGCTGCACTAACTCTTTGAGCAACCTTGACAGTACATGCTCGGCGCGCGGAAAATACAATTTTAATGTAATAAAAAAAATAAAAAAAATACGTTCATACTTACATTCCTCCAGCGATGACGTTTCATCCATGTCGCCGCTGCAGCCAATCACAGGCTGTAGTGGCGGTCACACACGTCAGGATGATGTCAGAAGGCCGGCCTCCAGGGATGACGCTTCATCCCACGTGACCGCCTCTGCAGCTAATCACAGGCTGCAGCGGCCTCTGCAGCCAATCACAGGCTGCAGCGGCCTCTGCAGCCAATCACACGCTCCTCTCCTGAAATACTCTGTGCTGCCTTAAACTCTGTGGACTGGTCAGGATCCTGTTTCTTTTAAATGCTGCTGGGGAACCTGCTCGATCCACTATATAAGGCTGCGCTACAGTGCAGCATTTAAAAAAACAGGATCCTGACCTGTCCACAGAGTTTAAGGCAGCACAGAGTATTTCAGGAGATGAGCGTGCAGATTCAGTGCTGCTGTGAACTCTGCTCTTACCATTACGTAGCTCTCAGTCTGTTACCTCTCCTCCACTCCTGTCCTCAATAACACCTTCACATGATTGGCAAGTCACCACGTAATGGTAAAAGCAGAGTTCACAGCAGCACAGAGTATTTCAGGAGATGAGTGTGCGGATCTTGTGCGGGGTGGTGAGTTGCCAATCATGTGAAGGTGTTATTGAGGACAGGAGTGGAGGAGAGGTAACAGACTGAGAGCTACGTAATGGTAAGAGCAGAGTTCACAGCAGCACTGAATCTGCACGCTCCTCTCCTGAAATACTCTGTGCTGCTGTGAACTCTGCTCTTACCATTACGTAGCTCAGTCTGTTACCTCTCCTCCACTCCTGTCCTCAATAACACCTTCACATGATTGGCAACTCACCACCCCGCACAAGATCCGCACGCTCATCTCCTGAAATACTCTGGGCTGCTGTGAACTCTGCTCTTACCATTACGTGGTGACTTGCCAATCATGTGAAGGTGTTATTGAGGACAGGAGTGGAGGAGAGGTAACAGACTGAGAGCTACGTAATGGTAAGAGCAGAGTTCACAGCAGCACTGAATCTGCACGCTCATCTCCTGAAATACTCTGTGCTGCCTTAAACTCTGTGGACAGGTCAGGATCCTGTTTCTTTTAAATGCTGCACTGTAGCGCAGCCTTATATAGTGGATCGAGCGGGCTCCCTAGCAGCATTTAAAAGAAACAGGATCCTGACCTGTCCACAGAGTTTAAAGCAGCACAGAGTATTTCAGGAGATGAGCACGGCCGGCCACGGGCAGCCGGTCGTTTTTCCGAGCCGTGCTCCCATTATAAAGTATAGGAGCACGGCCCGTAAAATAACAAAATAGAACATGTTCTATCTTTTTAACGGCACGGGCACCTTCCCGTGAGAAAACGGGAAGGTACCCGTGGCTAACAGAAGTCTATGGGCCCGCTATTTCGGGTCGTAATTACGACCCGTAATAACGGGTGTTTTTACGGTCGTGTGCATGAGGCCCCGTAATGACGGGTGGCTACATGTGTGCACCCGTCATTACGGCAGCGTTGCTAGGCGACGTCAGTAAATAGTCACTGTCCAGGGTGCTGAAAGAGTTAACTGATCGGCAGTAACTGTTTCAGCACCCTGGACAGTGAATTCCGATCAGAATATAGAGTAACCTGTAAAAAAAAAAGACGTTCATACTTACCGAGAACTTTCTGCTTCCTCCAGTCCGGTCTCCTGGCCGTTGCCTTGGTGACGCGTCCCTCTCGACATCCGGCCCGACATTCCTGGATGACGATACAGCCCATGTGACCGCTGCAGCCAATCACAGGCTGCCGCGGCCTCTGCAGCCAATCGCAGGCTGCAGAAGCCTCTGCAGCCAATCACAGGCTGCCGCGTCAGAAAAGAAGGTCGGACTGGAGGAAGAAGAGGGACTCGTCACCAAGACAACGACCGGGTACGTATGAAATGCTTTTTATTTTATTTTTAATCAGCAGCCTCTTTTCTCTATCAGTGATTGATAGAGACAAGTGGCTGCCGATTTGTATAATATTTTTGACCGGGTTCGGTCAAAACGGTTTCGGCCGAACCCGGTGAAGTTCGGATTCGCTGCGAACCGAACTTTTCCCGATGTTCGGACCGAAACCGGGTTCGGTTGTCCCGGTTCGCTCATCTCAAGTTAAAAACATCTAAAACATGATGCAAACACCAAGTCCATGCAAGGTGTAGCGTCCATGGCCACGGGCCGTCGGGTTAACTCACCTCCCGACGACTGCAGCCATGGATCCATGAGAGTGGGTCCCCATTTCCTTCCTAGGAGACGCCAGCGCTCACTTCCGCTCCGGTCTGCTGTGTCCCACGCTCGTGCCCGCTCTTAAAGGGCTAGCGTGCACACATGAAAACAATCATCATCATCAATCCACATGATTTCCTGGTCTATAAGATGGCCCCAGCCCTTCTGATCCTTGCCTGAGCGTTGTTAGTTTATCCCAAGTCTGTCTTGCAAATGGTCCCTTAGTGTTTCCCGTTCCAGTTGTTACCCGTGCCCTGTTACCTGTTCCTGTATCCCGTGCTGTGTTCTTGTTCCTGTGCCTACGAGAGTTGGAGTCGTGTCTATTTCTCCTGCTGTCGTTTGCCACGTTCCGTATCTTCTGCCACGTCCAGTGTCTTCTGCCACGTCCAGTGTCTTCTGCCACATCTTGTACTGCCCGCCACATCTGGCGCTACCTGCTGCACCGACCTCCATCCGTGCTGAAGCCACAGCCACTGTACGGACTAGTTCAGGTACCCAAGTGTTCCGAACTGCTATAGACTTTTGGATAGACTGTGACCTGGTGAGCTGCCTCTCCGCTACGGCGGAGCGGCCTAGTGGGTCCACATACCCTGTGATTGTGACAGTACGCTCAGGCCATGGAACCCGCTGGCCAGCCCAAGACCGCAGTCCAGAAGATACAGACCTATGCACACGTCAGGATCAACTTCTTGAGGCTGTGAATTCTATCTTGGTCCGTCTGGATCTACTCACTATTCCACCTCCGGTTCTTCCTCCAGAGGCTGTTGCTGTGCCACTGCCTGTTGCTCCTCCTGTTTGTTCCGGATCCACAGTTCCTCTGCCTCTTCCTCCTTGCTACGATCGTGATCCCAGAACATGTAGAGGATTTATTAACCAATGCACGGTTCATTTTAGGCTACGGGCTCATCTCTTCCCCTCCGAGGAGGCCAAGGTAGCATTTATCATCTCCCTTCTTGCTGGCAAGGCCCTCGTATGGGCGAACCCAAACTTGGGGCAACAAGGACCTATATCCTCGGACCTAGCCTTGTTCCTACAGTTCTTTCGTGCCGTGTTCGAGGAGCCGGGTCGAACATCCTCAGCCGCAGCTACTCTGTTGACCCTCAAGCAAGAGGGTTCCACAGTAGGGGAGTATGCTATCTCCTTCCGTACCCTGGCAGCCGAACTGGCATGGAACAATGAGGCACTGGTGGCGACCTTCTGGCAGGGACTGGCAGCCCGCGACCTTCCTTCTACCTTGGATGCCCTCATCCTGTTAGCCACTCGGGTTGATATGAGAATCCAGGAGCGCACTCAAGAGGTTCGACAGGAGAGCTGGGTCCACAGACCAGCACCCTCGGTCCAGAGACCACTATTACCTTCCCCTAGTGCGCTACCTGAAGAACCCATGCAGGTAGACAGCGTCCGGTTGTCTGAACAGGAGAAGCAGCGCAGACGCTCCTCTGGAGTATGTATGTATTGTGGCCTTAACCCCTTCCCACACACGGGCGTGACTGTACGTCCGAAATGCAAGTGATTTCCCGCATTCGGGCGTACAGTTACGCCCAAGCTTCAAACTGTCACCATATCAACAGACATGGTGACAGCGTCCCGATCGCAACTGTCATAGACAGTTGCCGAGCAGGACTTGCGGGCACAGGACCAATCAGAGTGGTCCCGTGCCAGCATGTGCTGTGATTGGCCAGTCAGTACTGACAGGCCAATCACAGCACAGGAGCCGTAGTTTGCCGGCATCTCCGTCTCTGACAAGCTCATTCCTGTCAGAGAGCTTGTGAGAGTCGGAGACAAGAAGAAATACGGTGTTAAAGTGAAAAAAAGAACAAAAAAAACCAGCGATCTGCCCCTTTTCTGCTCTTTTGTGCCCATTAACGAGTGATCACCCACTTTGGTGCCCACTGGTTAAGAAAAATAAATAAATATATATATATTATAGATATTATATATCATTTCAGTCCCCCACAGTGCCCTTCTGCCGTGCTGTGATCTGTCGCAGTACCCGGTCGCCATCACCCTGCTGTGTCCCTAGATTGGCCACTGCCCGAGTTCCCTGTTAGGTAGCAATGCCACGTCTCATTTAGTTTTTCCCCTGGTAGGTAGGGTACCCTTACTCATTGAATACAGCAGGGTCTGTTCTCATTCCACGGTTGAGAGTAGCGGTTTATTTTTTGATTAAAAAAAATGTAAAAAAAATTTAAAAAAATAAATAAAAATAAAAAAGTTACAAAAAAAATGTGTTCGTTAGTGGTAGCAAGAGTTTATTAGTATGGCCAAAAGAGTCTTTTCAGCCGAGGAAGCATATGAAATGCTGTGTTCTGACACGGACAGCGCGAGTGAAGGTGAAGAGCAGTTCGTGCTTCCATCTTCCTCTGAATGCAGTGACTCTGAGTCTGCACCCCCCAGTCGGCGCAGAAGAGCCGTAGGTCCTGCTCTGCCGGAGCTGACCTGGGAAGCTGCGGACAATTATACCCACCAGGTGCTTGAGTTTACAGCCCCCTCAGGCATTCAAATTGGTTTATACCCCCCAACAAAATATTTCGGTGGATGAATCCTTTGTCAGCTTCAAGGGTAGACTGCACTTCAGGCAGTATCTACCCAATAAAAGAGCCCGGTACGGCATAAAGCTCTACAAGCTGTGCGAAAGTGCCACCGGTTACACGTACTCTTTTAGGGTCTATGAGGGAAAAGACTCCCAAATAAATCCCCCAGAATGCCCCCCCTTCCTAGGAATTAGTGGAAAAATTGTATGGGATCTTGTCCATCCTTTGCTCGGCAAAGGATATAATTTATATCTGGACAACTTCTACAACAGCGTCCCATTGCTAAAAGTTCTCTTGTCCAGATCCACCTTGGCGTGCGGAACAATCCGCAAAAATCAGAAGGGCCTCCCCAAAAATTTGCTGGGTCAGATCCTAAAATTAGGAGAGAGCAGAGCTGTCTAAAGTATAAGGATAAAAGGGACGTCCTTATGCTGACCAACATTCATAACAGCAGAGGCAGCCTTGTCCCTGTACGCGGATCCACCACCCAAGTTCCCAAACCATTCTGCGTACAGGAGTACAACAAGTATATGGGTGGCGTTGACCTGTCCGACCAGTTTATAAAACCGTACAGCGCCATGTGCAAGACCAGGGTATGGTATAAGAAGCTATCTGTGCATCTTACACAGATGGCTTTATACAACGCCTTTGTCCTCTGTAGATATGTCAGCAGTGAGGATATATTCCTGCAATTTCAGGAAAAAGTCATAAAGTCCCTGATATTTGGTGACCAGGAAGGGGAGGGCAGTTCATCCGTCTCTTCCGTCAGCAGGATAATTCCCGGTCAGCATTTCCCCACTGAAATCCCCCCCACTGAAAAAAAACAGAAGCCCCCCAAAAAATGCCGTGTGTGCGCCAAGCGAGGCATTCGTAAGGACACCACATACCAATGTGAGACGTGTCCCACAAATCCCGGCCTGTGCATGAAACAATGTTTCAAAATCTATCATACCTCCTTAGATTTTTAATTCATTTATTCTTCATTCACCTTTTCTGTCTCCCATATTGGCCATGAATAATTATTCATTTTTTTACTGACCTGCCCCATTTAAAATTTGATCATTTAAAATTTGTAAAAAAAACGCCTAAAACAAAACTAAAAATGCTCACTATACCAAGGACCCGAGGGAGTGTCTGTCTCATCCAGGTTGCAAATCTGGGTGAGAGGAATAAATCCAGATAAGATTGGTTGTCTCAGCAAATCTTTTTTTGCTGAGGCCTTTGATTTATTTTTTGGGCTGGATTTTATGGAATGGTGGGTAGGTTGGTAGTGGGACCTGCCATTCCCTCTCCCTCCATAGCGGGTTTTCCAGGTTGCCCTCCATATTTACTAAAATTAAAGTATTTCTTATTATACCCCTAGATGAATACCTAGAGGGTTGTCACTTCACAATTTAAAAATTCTCACTATACCCCTAGATGAATACCTAGAGGGTTGTCACTTCACAATTTAAAAATTCTCACTATACCCCTAGATGAATACCTTGAAAGGTGTTACATTACAATCTAAATCTTCTCACTATACCGCTAGATGAATTCTTTGAGGGGTTTAGTTTCCTAAATGGGGTCACTTTTCTGGGTTTCTAATGTTTTGACACCCCAGAGTCTCTGTTTTCATGACACAGGGCAGTAAATGCCATCGTACTAGGCCTCAGATGTTGCATGGTGCTCTTTACCTTCTGAGCCCCGCCACGTGCTCAAACAGCAGTTTATCTCCACAAATGGGGTATTGCCATATTCAGGAGACATTGCGTAACAAACTGGGTGCTTTTTCTCCTTTAACCCCTTGGGAAAATTATGAATTTGGGTCTAAAGTAGCATTTTCTTTGAAAAAAAAATCTAAATTCTATTATTTTACTGCCCAGTGTATGAAACACCTATGGGGTCAAACTGCTCACTATACCACTTGAAAAATTCCTTGAGGGGTGTAGTTTCCCAAATGGAGTCACTTTTGGGGGGTTTCCACTGCACTGGTACCTTTACAAATGCGACATGGTGCAGAGAAATCAATCCAGCACTCCAAAAGCTAAATGGCGTGCCTTCCCTTCCGAGTCCTGCCGCTTGCCCAAACAGCAGTTTATGACCACATGTTGGGTATTTCCGTACTCTGAAGAAGTTGCTTTACAAATGTTGGGGTGCTTTTCCTCATTTATTTGTTGAAAAGAATAAAAATTTTGAGGTAAAGCTACATCTTATTGGAAAATAATGTAATTTTTCATTTTCACTCCCCAATTCTAATGAAATCTATGAAACACCTGTGGGGTGAAAATGCTCACTACACCCCTAGATGAATTCCTCAAGGGGTGTAGTTTCATAAATGGAGTCACTTTTGGGGGTTTTCCACTGTTCTGGTACCTTAGGAGCTTTACAAATGTGACATGGTGCAGAGAAATGAATCCAGCAAAATCAGCGCTCCAAAAGCTAAATGGCGTGCCTTCCCTTCCGAATCCTGTCGCTTGCCCAAACAGCAGTTTATGACCACATGTTGGGTATTTCCGTACACTGGAGAAGTTGCTTAACAAATGTTGGGGTGCTTTTCCTCATTTATTTGTTGAAAAAAATAAAAATTTTGAGGTAAAGCTACATCTTATTGGAAAATAATGTAATTTTTCATTTTCACTGTCCAATTCTAATGAAATCTATGAAACACCTGCGGGGTCAAAATGCTCACTACACACCTAGATGAATTCCTCAAAGGGTGTAGTTTCTCAAATGGAGTCACTTTTGTGGGGTTTCCTTTGTTTCGGCACCACAAGACCTCTTCTAACCTGACATGGTGCCTGAAATATAATTTAAGAAAAGGAAGGCCCAAAAATCCTCTAGGTACTCCTTTGCTTCTGAGGCTGGTGTTTCAGTCCAGTAGCGCACTAGGGCCACATGTGGGATATTTCTAAAAACTGCAGAATCAGGGCAATAAATATTCAGTTGTGTTTCTCTGGTAAAGACCTTCAGTATTACAGGAAAAATGGATTAAAATAGAATTTCTGCAAAAAAAATGAAATTTGCAAATTTCCCTTCCACTTTGCTTTAATTCCTGTGAAACGCATAAAGGGTTAAGAAACTTTCTAAATGCTGTTTTGAATACTTTAAGGGGTGCAGTTTTTAAAATGGGGTGATTTGTGGGGGTTCCTAATATATAAGGCCCTCAAAGCCACTTCAGAACTGAACTGGTCCATAAAAAAATAGGCTTTTGAAATTTTCTTGAAAATTTGAGAAATTGCTGCTAAACTTATAAGCCTTGTAACGTCCTAAAAAAATAAAAGGATGTTCAAAAAACAATGGCAATCTAAAGTAGACATATGGGAAATGTTAGCTAGTAACTATTTTGTGTGGTATAACTATCTGTCTTACAAGCAGATACATTTGAATTTATAAAATGCTAATTTTTTGCAAATTTTCTCTACATTTTGGTGTTTTTCACACAAAAATATTGAATATATCGACCACATTTTTTCACTAACTTAAAGTACAATATGTCACAAGAAAACAATCTCAGAATCGCTTGGATAGGTAAAAGTATTCCAGAGTTATTACCACATAAAGTGACACATGTCAGATTTAAAAAATGAGGCTGTGTCATAAGGTCCAAAAGTGGCTGCGTCCTTAAGGGGTTAAGGGTCATTTTGTGCGCCAATACCCACAGAGACGGGGAAACTCCAGTACCTAGGGTTGGTTGGAGAGGCAACCCTAGGTGGGACGTCTCCAAACGTTAAAACCTCTCCCAAATTATCGATTCCTGTGGCCATCGTCTCCGGAGAGACGTTACATCCCTCCTCTGCCTATCTTGACAACGGAGCGGCTGCTAATTTCATCCAGCAGGATCTAGTGGATCGTTTACATCTACCCACAGTTCGACTGGAGAGACCCCTGGCTGTTGCCTCTGTGAATGGTCTACCATTGCCTGATCCGATTGTGTTCATCACGGAGCCTTTGACACTACGGGTCGGAGCTCTTCACTCAGAGCAGATCGCCTTTCTCGTATTACCTAAGGCTATCAATCCTATCCTGCTTAGTCTGCCATGGCTTCGCCTACACGCCCCGGTTCTTGACTGGAGTTCCGGAGAAATTCTTCAATGGGGTTCCAGATGCCATAGCCATTGCCTGTCACAAATCCATCCTGTTATGCCCCGTCTGCCTCAGCCATTGACTGTCCCATTAAACAGGTTCCAAATGCTTCTCTTCCCCGTGGAAGGGTATATCCTCTCTCCTTGCCAGAGACTTTATCTATGTCCGCCTATATCAAAATCTTCCTCCCCGGCTGGGGCTGGCTTCTTCTTCATTAAGAAGAGAGATGGATCTCTTCGCCCCTGCATTGACTACCGTGGTCTCAACCAGATCACGGTCAAGAACAAATACCCGTTGCCACTTATATCCGAGCTGTTTGATCACATACGCGGAGCCAAAAAATTTTCTAAGATAGACCTGCGGGGGGCTTATAACCTAATATAACCTAATCCGGATTCACCGGGTGACGAATGGAAGATGGCATTTAACACCTGTGATGGGCACTACGAATACCTAGTGATGCCCTTCGGTCTGTGTAACGCTCCCGCAGTGTTTCAAGAATTCAATGATATTTTTCGAGATCTCCTCTATATGTGTGTTGTAGTTTATCTCGATGATATTTTGATTTTCTCCCCAGATCTGATGACCCATCGGAGGCATGTCCGTCAGGTTCTTCTGCGACTAAGGGAGAATCACTTATATGCCAAGTTATAGAAGTGCGTCTTTGAAAAGAGGTCTTTGCCCTTCCTGGGCTACATCATCTCAGATCAAGGTCTTAAGATGGATCCTGAGAAACTAAAGTCTGTCCTGGAATGGCCACGTCCTCAAGGCCTAAGGGCCATACAGCTGTTCCTGGGATTCGCCAATTTCTACCGGCAGTTTATTCCATACTTCTCATCTCTGACGGCTCCCATCTCTAACCTCACCAAGAAGGGTGTGAACGCCAAAGTGTGGACTCCAGAGGCAGAGTCTGCATTTATTAGCCTCAAGAAAGCCTTCACTTCAGCTTCGATCCTCCATCATCCTGACGTATCTCGGCAATTTTCATTGGAGGTGGACGCTTCCTTTGTTGGTGTAGGTGCACTTCTGTTCCAGAGGAGCTCCAAAGGAAAGGCAGTAGTATGTGGCTACTACTCAAGACTTTTTTCTTCTGCTGAGCGCAATTACTCTATTGGAGATCGGGAGCTACTGGCCATCAAATTGGCTCTGGAGGAGTGGAGACATCTTCTAGAGGGCGCAGCTCACCCCATCTTGGTCTACACCGACCACAAGAACCTTACCTACCTTCAGTCCGATCAACGACTAAATCACCATCAAGCCAGGTGGTCACTGTTCTTCACCCATTTCCAATTTGTGCTCCACTACCTTCCCGCTGACAAGAATGTGAGGGCCGATGCCCTGTCCAGATCGTTTGAGACGGTAGACACGGTGGAATCCCTTCAGACTATCATAGACCCATCCTGCATTGTCACTGCTAATCCTCTGCAGGTTAGAGACATCCCTCCGGTGAGGACTTTTGTTCGGTTGGCAAACAGGAGAAGAATTCTCCGCTGGGGACACAGTACTAAACTGGCTGGGCACGCTGGTGTCCGTAAAACCCAAGACCTGATTGCTCGTTACTTCTGGTGGCCCACGCTACCCAAAGACGTTCTGGACTTTGCCTCCTCTTGCACGGTGTGTGCTTCTAATGAAGTTACTCACTCCAAGCCTGCTGGTCTGCTTCAACCTCTGCCTGTACCAAATGCCCCCTGGCAGCACATTGCGATGGACTTTGTCACAGACCTTCCCCCCTCAGCAGGATGCAACACTGTCTGGGTGGTGGTGGACCGGTTCTCTAAAATGGCACATTTTAACCCGCTGACCGGCCTACCTTCTGCTCCCCGACTGGCGAGTCTCTTCATTCAACACATCTTTCGTTTGCATGGCTTGCCTCTTCACATTGTGTTCGACCGGGGGGTTACCTCAAAGTTCTGCAGAGCCCTCTGTAAACTCCTGGATGTGAGATTGGACTTTTCCTCAGCCTATCAGCCCCAGTCCAATGAGTAAGTTGAGAGGATCAACCAGATCATGGAGAATTATCTCCGCCATTTCATCTCTTTACAGCACGATAACTGGGTGCAGCTTCTTCCATGGGCCGAGTTCTCGTATAAGAACCACACAAGTGAGTCCACCACTTCCACTCCATTTCACATTGTGTACAGTCAACATCCCAGAGTCCCTCTTCCAGTGTCAATTACATCTCAGGTACCCTCTGCTGACTGCATTTGGGGACTTTCTGCAAATCTGGCATCAGACCCGGTCCTCTATTTTGCTGGCAGTCGATCGCATGAAGTGAAAAACAGATACAAAGAGAAAAGAGCCGCCTCAGTATCTTCCGGGTTCAAAAGTCTGGCTATCCTCTAGGAACATTCGTTTGAAGTGTGCCTTCATACAAGTTTGCTCCCAGGTTCCTTGGTCCTTTCGAAATTCTGCAACAAATAAACCCTGTCTCCTATAAGCTGCGACTGCCTCCTACCCTCAGAATGCCCAACTCCTTTCATGTGTCCCTCCTGAAACCAGTGGTCCTGAACCACTACAGCAAGACTTCGAGGTGAGGGAGATCCTGGACTGCAAAAGGGTAGGAGGAAGGACTTTCTGTTTGGTGGACTGGAGAGGGTTTGGTCCTGAGGAGATGTCCTGGGAGCCGGAAGAGAACCTCAGTGCTCCTGCTCTCATTAAGAAGTTCCTCTCTTGCTCTGGCCCCCCTTCCAAGAAGGGGGCGTAAGAGGGGGGATACTGTAGAGTCTATGGCCGCGGGCCACCGGGTTTACTCACCTCCCAACGCCGCAGCCATGGATCCGTGAGCGCTGGACCCCATCTCCTTCCTAGGAGACGCCAGCGCTCACTTCCGCTCTGGTCTGCTGTGTCCCATAGGGTGCGAGCGCACGCTCGTGCCCGTTCTTAAAAGGCCAGCGCGCGCACATGAAAACAATCATCATCATCAATCCACATGATTTCCTGGTCTATAAGATGGCCCCAGCCTTTCTGATCCTTGCCTGAGCGTTGTTAGTTTATCCCAAGTCAGTCTTGCAAATGGTCCTTTAGTGTTTCCCGTTCCAGTAGTTACCCGTGCCCTGTTACATGTTCCTGTATCCCGTGCTGTGTTTTTGTTCCTGTGCCTACTAGAGCTGGAGTCGTGTCTACTTCTCCTGCTGTTTTTTGCCACGTCCCGTGTCTTCTGCCACGTCCAGTGTCTTCTGCCATGTCCAGTGTCTTCTGCCACATCTTGTACTGCCCACCACGTCTGGCGCTACCTGTTGCACCGACCTCCAACCGTGCTGAAACCACAGCCACTGTCCGGACTAGTTCAGGTACCCAAGTGTTACGAACTGCTATAGACTTTTGGATAGACTGTGACCTGGTCAGCTGCCTCTCCGCTAGGGCGGAGCGGCCTAGTGGGTCCACATACACTGTGATCATGACATAAGGTGTGGACAATATACATGGGTCAACTATTTATACACATTGCATAAGCAGGTGTAGTAATAACAGACAAATAAATCTCAAGGTTCACTGCTTCTAAAATAGGCCAGTGTCTCTCTTTAGGATCAAAGTAATTTCAGAAAGGGAGCCATCGAAGGTTCCTATGCATATAACAAACTTTTCATCTTGTCATTTATTTTACAATAAGTATTTTTGGGTCTCTTATACATCCTCTTTAGAGTGTTCTTAGGATGAACGGGCTTGAAATTTGTGATTTAAATTATTGCATTCATTTTAAAAAGGAAAGTGACCAGTTCAATTCCTCTTGTACCTAAGGTATTGTCCAGTTGGAATACCCCTCTTGAGAGGCTGGGGATGCCAACTCCATAAATGTAGAAAGCCATTTGTAGGGGTCGATTTACGATCTTTTAGGATGCAACCACACCAATCCAATCTTTAACTTAAGTAAGGGTCCTTTTACACCGGCTAATATAGGCCGTAAAAACGGCACCGATCAACGATACAGCTCGTTGATCGGCTCTCGTTTGCTCCTTTCACAAGGTGGTATGATCAGTAATGTATGGGGATGAGCGATCGTTCCTACAATCATTCATCTCAATGCATTTCCATCCTGGGGGCAGCACATCTCCCTGTTTACATAAGCTGCCGACAACAATAATATTTATTGCGGCATAAACTATACGATCAGCCGATGAACGCTCATTTTCCCAATCATTGGGCCGTGTAAAAGGGCCTTAAGTTACTTTTTTTTTTATCATAAATCTCATGGATAAAGTTCATACCAATGCGTCTCCTATTACATATTGTGGAAAAAAAAATCTTAAAATAAACCCCTTTCACGATTCCAAAAAATAAAAATGTCGTCTATGAACGAACCCAAAACAAAATGTGATTGGTGAAAAATCAAGGTCTTCAGAAAACTTATTTAAGCTTCCCAGCTCCCCAATAATGAAGATTAGCATAAGTAAGTGCACAAACAATGCCCATGGTGGTACCCTATATTTGCTGAAACAGAATGGGCATTAAATAAAAAAAATTATGTGTTAGGATAAATTGTAATAATGTTAGCACAAAATCATTGTGTTCATGAAACTGAATACCTTTAGTGGCTAAAAAATATCTGACAGCCTTCAAACCCAAATTATGGCCTATAGTGCTGTAAAATTATTCAATATCTAGACTGGCAAATAGAGTGGTCTAAGTAACTGTAATCTCATGGATCTTGGAGACCGCATCGTTAGTATCTTGCAAATATGAGGGCAAAGATAACACAAAGGAGGATAGTATTTGATCAACATATATGCTCAGATTTGTGTAAGATTTTCATTGCCCAACACTATCAGTCTTCCAGGAATGGGACTGACCCTTTTATGTATATTGTGCAAAGCATAAAATGTTGTTACAGTTGGATTTGTATTGAATAGAAATTTATATTCATCATCTGTGATCAATTTCTTATCTCTGGCTGATACCAGGATTGCACAAAGTTCAGTAAAATAAAATCTTGCAGTCAGATTATTAGGTTTGGGTACATACTGTATGTGTCTTTATCATTCAATAGTCTTAACACCATAACTTTATATTCTGCTCTATCCATTAAGAGGACATTGCTTATTGATGGATTTGATTATAAAGTTTCAACTCATCCAAGGCCAATTGCTCAGAACTGCTCAAATTTGAATTGACTCCTTGAAGGTCTAGTTCTACAAAAGTTTCCATATGAGCGTTTTGAGAGAAAGCTGCTGTGACCTATGATTTAGGTTTAAGTGTAGTAAAGGATGCTTCAAAACTTGAAATACCCTCCTCATTCTCTTTTAATTTCACTCTTGCAATTATAGTCCTTACAAATTTTAACTGCCTGATCCTTCCTTCTTTTTAGGATTCTGCAGTCTGAATCATTGTTGAGATGACATTTAGGTTTATATCTTTGACCCAGGAAAAATGGTCAAATGATGGAGTTAGTGTGAACGATAGTGAGGATTCCATTGTAATCTAATTGTTCTCATTCTTGCATTGACGGAATCTCCTGTGAGCCTAAAAAATGCACTAGAAAGGAGGAAGATAGGGCTGAGCTTGCTGTCGTATTTACGTTGACATTCCCAGTCTGAGCAGAAGAGGGAAGCAGTTCCTGTAAGGAAGACAATGTAGAAAATGGATTCAAACTGGCTAAATTTTTTTTTTTTTTTTTAGCAAATATTGGATTTCCTATAGTGAGACATGATGGATATGTCCATATCCACCTGATTATTTGAAAACACATGAGTTGCCTCAGCTGACAATTGATCAAGATAATTTTTTTTGTGAAAGGAAGCCTGCCATTACTGCAGTATGCAACTTAGAATAATGGTTCCTCTACCATAGAGGTTGGGTCAAGGTAAATGAAGTCTAAAGAAGATTTGTCACTAGGTCATATGAATTAAACTGGTTTACTGACCTGAATAGCGCTGTCTCCCTGATTCCAGCGCTGTTTTTCTTTTTTCCTGGAACACCCCCCCCCCCTTCCAGCTATAGGCCGACCGTCTCCCATAGAAGTCTATGGGGCCGGGTAATACACAGCCACCACTTGAATGTGCTCCAATGTGGCCGGGGATTCCGCTCCAGGAGAAGTCCCTGGCTTCACTGTCCATATATGGACACAGTGAAGTCAGGGACTTCTCCTGGAACGGAATTCCCGGCCACATCGCCGGGGATTCCGCTTCAGAAGTGACTGACGTCACTGTGTCCATATATGGACAGTGAAGCCAGGGACTTCTCCTGGAGCGGAATCCCCGGCCACATTGGAGCACATTCAAGTGGTGGCCGTGTATTACCCAGCCCCATAGACTTCTATGGGAGACGGGCGGCCGGGAGAACGGCCGAAAATAGGGCATGTCCCGTTTTTTGACGGCCGGGTTTCCCGGGCCGTCAAAAATCGGTTGTGTAAATAGCCCCATTAGGGGTCTATTGTTCCTACTGCAGCTGTGTGATGGACGTTTTTTGAACGCCCGTCACATGGCCGGGAAACCCTGTCGTGTACATAAGGGCTTAGGCTCTATTCACATGACAGGGTCCGAGTGTCAGCCGATAGAAACGGCTGTTTTGGTCATTTTTTTCTCTGCCATTTTGCATCCATTCCGCGCTGTTTTTCCGTTTTTAACAGATGATTTTGACCCATTTTGCATCCGGTTTTTTTCCCTGTCCGTTTTTAAAACGGATGAATTTCATTTGTACATTTTTTGCTAAACACTTCCCTCTGTAGCCAATGCCACACACTGGCCTCTGTAGCCAATGCCACACACAGGCTCTGTAGCCAATGCCACACACTGACCTCTGTAGCCAATGCCACACACTAGCCTCTGTAGCCAAAGCCATACACTGCCCTTTGTAGCTAATACCACACACTGCCCTCTGTAGCTAATGCCACACACTGCCATATGTAGCTAATGCCACACACTGCCCTCTGTAGGTAGTGCCACACACAGCCCTCCTGTAGGTAGTTCCACACATCCCCCTTGTACATAGCACCCCGTAAATGGCACCCCCCGTAGATGGCACCCACCCTCCTTTCTGGAGATAGCTCCACTGTGGGGGACTGCTCCAGGATTAGTCCCTGACATCACTGTCCATATGGGCAGTGACGTCAGGGACTTTCCCTGAAGCGGTGGAATCCCCAGCACTGTGGCCGAGAATTCCGCTCCAGGAGAAGTCCCTGACTTCCCTGTCCAGATATGGGCAGTAACGTCGGGGATTCCGCTCCAGGAGAAGAGAAGTCATTGACGTCTCTGCCCATATATGGACTGTGAAGTCAGGGACTTCTCCTGGAGCGGAATTAGGGATTAAGGATTCCGCTCCTACAGGGAGCAAAAAGTCTCCTCCTCCTCACATGCACTTCGCAATGTGAGGCGGAGAAGAGAGCGAGCAAGCGGCAGAAAGCACGGCCGTCACTCGGATAGACATCTATGGGGGAGCCATGCGATCGGGAGAACTGCCGAAAATTGGGCATGTCCCATATTTTGACGGCCCGGATTACCGGGCTGTTAAAAGATCGGTCGTGTGAATAGCCCCATTTGGAGTCTATGGTTCCTACTGCGGCCGTGTGACGACCGTTCAAAAAACGGACGTCGCACGGCTGGGCATCCCTGTCGTGTGAACAGTGCCACACCTGCCATGAGACAAGGTGAGCCGACAGCCTCAGGCGGCGCCACCTAGCCGAAAATGGGGGGCGGCATTTTCAGCCAGGGACGGACTGGATCGGGGGGAGGAGGTATGCCTTATTTTACTTAGCAGACGTGCCGCATGATGTGCACATCTGTAACACTCCTCATCCTCTCTGAAGCTGTATGCAGCACGCACCGCAAGAGAGGAGCAGGTCTGCAGGAGGAGCGGTCGAGCGAAGAAGAGAAGTGACGAGACGCAGGTGGTGAGCGGTGGCCTATATTAAAAACTGAGCGCCACTTACATCGCTTATGCTCCTGCCTTAACTAATTTAAAAGGTGTCGGTTGGCCAAAGCTGGGGGACCGGGAACCGAGAGTAAACTGCAAGGGGGGTCTGGGCATTTTACTGACAGCCATGGGCTCTATGGGGGTGGAATAATACACCCCATAGAGACCTCACATCACTATAATAGATGGATAGGGAGGTGTGGGGGGGTGGAGGTCTGAGCGTCTGACTTATTGCAAAGGGCTCTATAGGGGGGATTCTGCCCCTTCCCCTTTAGAGCAGTCAGTCAGATTCTCAGACCCCCCTAACCTTGTAGTATAGTACCTAGTGAGGGCTCTATGGGGGGGATTATTCCACCCTATAGAGCCCTCTGCTGTTAGTAAAATGCCCAGACCCCCCCCCCCTTGCAGTATACCCCCGGCGCCCCAGCGTTGACCGACCCCTTTTAAATTAGTAGGGACAGGAAGCTGAATGCAGTATAATCCTTTCCCATAAACCTGCCCCCACTAATTTAAAAGAGAAATTATCCAAGGCAAAAAACTAAAATTTCATAGAGACAGAACGGATTTTGAAAAGCAGAAAGCCTACAAATAGAAACATACAGGCAATAGAAGACAAGGATATATGCACCCCAATACAAAACAAAATGTTGCATAATTCACTGCTGAACAATCTTAGTGATTTTTTATCCACGGACACCAGCGATACCGAGAGAGGGCCAGGCGAGGTAAACGTCAAAAAAAGAGGACCAAGACACAGGGATTGGTCTCCCAAACGCAGCAAACGGAACTTACAAAAACAACATCAAATCTGAAGAATACTGCGACACAACTACAAATCATCAACCTCACTCCATATGTACTAACGATACTGGAAAGGTCAGTCTTAAGAAAAGGGACTCACATTCTCGCCTACAAGAAATTTCGATAAATTTGAACTCATGAAAGATGTTTATTTGTTTTGTAGAGAACTTATGTTCAAGACCCTATATCATCAACCTTCTATGATTGACAATGTAAAGGATCTGCCAGACACAGCTTCTGTGTCGACGCCCGTGGTTAATCAATCTGCACCTGCTCCTAAGTCTGATAGAGTGACTCGATCTGCTACCACTCAGGCTGGGAGGTTGAGGAGTGGGAGAGCCTATCACAGCCTGGCCAGACGGAGCTAGCTCCCGCCCTCTGTCTATTTATACCTTCATTTCCTGCTCCTCCTTTGCCTGTGATTCTGCCTGTTTCCTGGCTCTGCTGCTGCTGCTTGTACTTTTGTCCTCTGCTTCATATTAACCCTGGCTTTACTTACTACTCTCCTGCTCTGCATTTGGTACCTCGTACACTCCTGGTTTGACGCGGCTCGTTCACTACTCTTGTTGCTCACGGTGTTGCCGTGGGCAACTGGCCCATTTCCCTTAGCTTCTGTGTACCCTTGTCTGTTTGTCTGTCGTGCACATATTGAGCGTAGGAACCGTCGCCCAGTTGTACGCCGTCGCCTAGGACGGGCCGTGCAAGTAGGCAGGGACTGAGTGGCGGGTAGATTAGGGCTCACCTGTCTGTCTCCCTACCCCGTCATTTCAGACAACTTACCAGAAGAGGATCGACAAGTGTTCCGGGATCTTCTAGACTTACTAAAAGAAAATGAAAGTAATGACATATCGGGTAACAAAAAATTTCCCTACAAAATTCCCTCACAGAAGACCCCGTCATTTAAGTTATGTCCACCTATACAAATTTTCTTTGAACTAGTGTCCAGGGACATCCAAAAATTGGAGACATTTAAACATCAACAAGATAACCTCACCAAATCTGAGAGACTGGCACTCTCATCCTTGAGCCAGAATGACACATTTATCATCAAAGAAGCAGACAAGGGAGATAATATTGTATTGTGGGGCACCGAACAATATGTCCAAGAAGCAACCAAACAATTAACAAATACATCTTTTTACCAGGTCTTACCATCTGACCCCACAGATATTTTCAAGAAAAAATTGGACTTACTTATTGATGCAGCACTCCGTTATGGAATAATTAATAACAACGAAAGTAAGTATCTGAAAACGGAAAAGCTCACTATACCCACTTTTTATCTAGTGCCTAAGGTACATAAATCTTTGACAAATCCTCCAGGAAGAACCATTGTGGCCGGCATAGGCAGCCTGTGTGAAAAGGCTTGCACGTATATAGATTTTTTTTCTACAGCCAATGGTATTACAACTTAATTTATATACTAGGGATTCCATGCACTTGATAGAACAATTGAAGTATTTAGAAGTTCCTAGAGGAACCTTACTCATCTCTTTAGATGTAGAATCCTTATATACAAATATTAAACATCATTGGGGACTATGGGCACTCATGTACCATTTAAATCAGCAGTTTCCGGTACAGCAATGGGTGCGCGCTGTGCTCACTCCTACGCAAACCTTTTTTTAGGTTGGTGGGAGAAACTCATGTTTATCTCTCAACAAAGTTCCAACAGCATGTTATTAAATGGCAAAGATACATAGATGACATTCTCATCTTCTGGACAGGCACAGAAGATGAATTGAAGAACTCAATAAAAATCCATGGAACATACACTTAACAGCAAAAATGTCAAAAGAGATGGTTGAGTTCCTTGACTTAAAAATTATAATACGTGGACCACAAGTTTAAACCACCTTGCATCGTAAAGAGACATCTACTAACAATTTATTGCATTACCAAAGCTTCCATCCACCGCATTTAAAAAGAACGGCATACCAACAGGATAATTCCTAAGAATTAGGAGAAACTGTAGTGTGGAACAAGACTTCAAGCTCCATGCGAAAGAACTAAGTGAGAGATTTAAGCTGAGGGGATATCCCCAGAAGGTCATCTCCAAAGCATTTCAGAAAGCATCAAACAGCGATAGAGTCCAGACATTCACACCTAAACATCGAGTCCAAAATAACAAGCTCAGGATCATTACGGCTTACTGTAGTCGATGGAAGGACATAACCATGGTCCTGAATAGAAATTGGCATATCCTACTATGTGAACCTAAGCTTATTCCACATAACACTGAGAGACCCCTTTTGACAGCCAGAAGAGCTCGAAACCTGAGAGATCGAGTAACACGAAGTCATTTTTCAAGACCAACGGTACATCTGGGTGGAGGAGTCAAGTTGAAAGGTACATATGTGTGTGGGGACTATAATATCTGTCAATTTGTCAATTCTGGGGATACATTTATAAACCCAATTGACAAAAAGCAATATCAACTCAAGTCATACATTAACTGTCGAACCAAGAAGGCTATCTATGCACTTACCTGCTCCTGTCCCAAGGTATACATAGGTCAAACAAGCCAAGAATTGCGCGAAAGAATACATCATATATCAACCATTACATTGGCGGACAGAGACTCCAAACAAAACAAGATTTTGACGTCAGTGGCCTCCAGTTTAAAAGTCATTGGGTTGGAACATATACAGACCAACATTAGAGGGGGCAATTTAGGTCCCAAACTTTTACAACATGAAGCCAGGTGGATCTACAATATCGGATGTATTTCCCCTAGGGGCATAAATGAAGAATTATTGTATACCGGATTTTATAAAACATAAAACACAACCCATTATGCACATATATATACATTTAGTTTTCATTTCACATCCACTCAATACACTCTGATATGTTAAATATTACACGTCACACATAATTTGCAGTTTTTATTCATCTTTTTTCTTTTTACCCTTCTCACCCATGATCTATATGTTCAATATGATTCATTTAGGTCTCTTAATTTAAGTTTGTTGTTTTTGCACATTTTATTAGCATTACACAGTACATCACATGTCCGTTATCCAATAGTTGGCCTAGTGAATGTGGCAATACGCCGGTTGCAATTCACGGGGTACAGCACTTCTGCCGGGTGTACTGCCAGTTGCACATGGTGCCGGCATTAGCGCATGCACACTGCACACGAGCGGATGTCTATTTGTGCCACACCCCCTGTCCATGGGAGCACGGAGAGAGGTAAGTACGCCCTAGGGTGCAAACTATTGCACTTATAATTACCACTTAGCCATATTACTATATAATATGATTACACTCACATAAGCAAATTATTCCCTGAGGAAGTCACATTGTATCGATACGCGTGGGGCTTTTAATCCCCTTTTCCCCTCATGGTTCAAACCAGGACATGCTGATCTCTTGCTGATCTGATGCAACATTTTGCTGGATATCTTACATATTGAATGTCTTTTGAGGGTTTTAGGTGAGTGAGTGAGTGGGGGTTTCTATTTGTTTGGCACTTATCAGGGTGCCCCACCCTCCCAGTGATTTTTGCACTGCATTTACATGCTGATTTTAATTGTTTTTATCCTTTTGTGATGTATTAAAATTAAATAAATATATTTTTCTATGGTTACTTTAATGGTCATCTTTTGATACATAATTCTTACCTTATACATACCCATTTGGTGTTTTGAATTTCATACTGTGGGTTACAGGGTATGTGGCAATATACATGCAGTGCCTGCCAGTGATATATATAATTTAAAA
Source organism: Rhinoderma darwinii (assembly GCF_050947455.1). NCBI lineage: Eukaryota > Metazoa > Chordata > Amphibia > Anura > Rhinodermatidae > Rhinoderma > Rhinoderma darwinii. The sequence continues at coordinate 58,287,085 of NC_134688.1, read as the reverse complement.
GAGATCGGCTGACGCTGAAGGGCGGGGGGATTCTACAAGGGGCAGTCTATATGGGGGAATAATCATCCCCATAGAGTCCTCACTAGCACCATACTGCAAGGTTAGCGGGGTCTGAGCGTCTGACTGACTGATGAGGGCTCTAAGGGGATTATTCAGCCCCATAGAGCCCTCAGTTGTCAGTAAGATGCTCAGACAACCCCCCCATCACTTAAATTAGTGGGGACAGGAAGCTGAGCGCAGTATAGTTCCCCCCCCCCCCCCCAGCAGTCAGAGTCAGTACCTCCCTTTTTAGTTTTAGTGTGATTGGTGCAACTTTCTAATTACTTTTTATTAAAAATAATTTGTACTTTTTGAGATACAGCTGCTTTGTATCCCGTATATAGAGCAGCTGTATAGCGCTGAATCCTGTATCCGTCAGGTCAGCAGGACTGACAGATTCAGTGTCAGTGGGTCCTGCAGGATTGAGCTGTTACCGATCACATCTAAGTTCATAACTTAGATGTGATCGATAATAGGCGACCTAATGGATTCAGGTCTCAGCGCTAGATACAGGTGCTCTGCATACAGGATACAAAGCAGCTGTATCTCAAAAAGTAATTAAAACTTGCACCAATCACATTGATAGATATCTTTATACACCGTGCTCCAAATTATTATGCAAATGTTATTTTTCGCTGATTTTCCTAAATAGTCGATGCAAATGACAGTCAGTATAATCTTCAAGCCATCAACCTTTGGAGTATAATGCAAATTTTATTGAACAAATCTCCGAATGATAACAGATTTTTTTTTAGAAGTAAAAAACTCAAAATGCACTGTTTCAAATTATTATGCACAACAGAGATCAAAACATTTTAAAGGTTGTAAAGAGAACTAAAATGATAATTTGTTGAATTTGCAGCATCAGGAGGTCATATTTACAGAAATCAAAAGCTCTTTCAATAAAAAAAAAAACTTAGCAGGCCAAGTTACATGTTAGCATAGGACCCCTTCTTTGATATCACCTTCACAATTCTTGCATCCATTGAATTTGTGAGTATTTGGACAGTTTCTGCTTGAATATCTTTGCAGGATGTCAGAATAACCTCCCAGAGCTTCTGTTTTGATGTGAACTGCCTCCCACCCTCATAGATATTTTGCTTGAGGATGCTCCAAAGGTTCTCAATAGGGTTGAGGTCAGGGGACCATGGGGGTCACACCATGAGTTTCTCTCCTTTTATGCCCATAGCAGCCAATGACACAGAGGTATTCTTTGCAGCATGAGATGGTGCATTGTCATGCATGAAGATAATTTTGCTACGAAAGGCACGGTTCTTCTTTTTGTACCACGGAAGAAAGTGGTCAGTCATAAACTCTACGTACTTTGCAGAAGTAATTTTCACACCGTCAGGGATCCTAAAGGGGCCTACCAGCTCTCTCCCCATGATTCCAGCCCAAAACATGACTCCGCCACCTCCTTGCTGACGTCGCAGCCTTGTTGGAACATGGTGGACATTCACCAACCATCCACCACTCCATCCATCTGGACCATCCATGGTTGCACAGCACTCATCAGTAAACAACACGGTTTGAAAATTAGTCTTCATGTATTTCTGAGCCCACTGCAACCGTTTCTGCTTGTGAGCATTGTTTAGTGGTGGCCGAATAATATCTTTATACACACTTGCAAACCTATATACAAGGGGGAGCGCTGTGTGGCACTATATACAAGGGGGGGCTGTGTAGTGCTATCCACAGTGGTATGTGTGTGGCGCTCTTTATAGGGGGGGCTTTTTGGTGCTATTTACAAGTGGGGGAGGGCTGTGTGGCGCTCTCTACAGGGGGCTGTATGGCACTATCTATATGGGGCTGTGTGTAACGCTCTCTACGGGGGGGATGTGTGATATATAGAGGGGGCTGTGTATGGCGATATCTATGGGGGTGTGTAATATCTACAGGGGCTGTGTGTGGCACTATGTACAGGGGGCTGTGTGTATGTGGTGTTTTACAGTGTGTGGTATTATTATATTCAGGCACGCAGTGTTTGGTGCTATTATATTTAGGGGCACAGTATGTGGCACCATGATAACTTTATTTTCGTTTATAGGTGTGGAAATGTTGGAAAAGTGAGGAGACGTCTGAGTGGCAAATTCTGCAGAAATGAGTCATGGCCAGGAGAAGTCGTCATGAGCGCTGGACCGGATGGAGAAGAAAAGAGGAAAAAAACTACTAGAATCTGAGACGTCGTCACCTGTGAGTCACTAGATTTATAGAGAATCTGTCACCTCTCCTGACATGTTTATTATAGGAATCCTTGTATTTCACAAAAAGTCTTTCTGCAGTCCAGGACTGATAGACAATTCCCCTTGTCAGGAGGTTGTGTCCCTGCACAGTGTGATACTCTCAGTATGTATGGACACAGCCCTGTGACAAGGGAAATCGTAACACTGTTAATGCTTGCCCAAAAAGGTAGTGTTGAAAATAGTTATGGCGCGGCAGGGCGGCGGTGAGGAAGGGGGGCCCAAGTTTGGGTAACAGCCCAGGGCCCATGGTCTACTTAATCCGCCACTGAGTGTCAGGTGTATCATACAGCCAACACCCACGTTGTATATAGCGGGCTCAGCCCGTGAGTCCGCTCCATACTTCCCCTATAAGGGCTTATTCAGATGAACGGGATATACGTCCATGCAAAGCGCGTGATTTTCACGCGCGTCGCACGGACCTATATTAGACTATGGGGCCGTGCAGACAGTTGCGTGATTTTTGCGCTGCGTGAGTCCGCAATGCAAAAGTCACGACATGTCCGTTCTTTGGGCGTTTTCGCTCATCACGCACCCATTGAAGCCAATGGGTGCGTGAAAATCACACATGCCACACGGAAGCACCTCCGTGGGACTAGCGTAATTTGCGCAACAGCGGAAAGCCTTTGACTTTCAACAGAATTGCTGCAGAAATTTTCTTAAGGGCTCGTCCACACGTTGTGGAATTGATGCGCTTTTCCCGGAAAAAAAGGCAGCAGAATACAGTAGCAGCATAGTAGATGAGATTTAACAAATCTCATCCACACGCTGCGTAAAAATTCAGAGCCGAAATTGACCTGCGGTGCGTATTTTTCGGACTGCAGCATGTCAATTCCTGCTGCGGAAAGTGGACTGAATTTCTGCGTTTTTCATAGGAGATGTCTCCATCTCCCACCATTGTGAAAAACGCAGCAAAATACGCACCATTTTCTGCAGCAATTCCGTTGCGTGTGGACAAGCCCTAAATCTGGTTAAAAGTTGGAAATTTATAAAAAGTAGCAATTTATAAAACAGAGGGATTACACACCATGAAAGTGACAGCATACACCCTATATATATTTCCTAAAGGCAGACAACTTTCCTATTGCACTTGTCTTGGCGTGCTGTTAACAGCCCTGTCCACCATCACGTAAATTTGTGACAATTAGGAATTATTTTTTACACAAACCCACAAAACAATGTAAAAAAAAATCGGTCAGGGTGTGCAAAGTTTATATATACTACAAGTGTCTACATCCACAAAATCTTGTGCTCTCAAAAATGATGAAACAAAAGCCATGCAATATTTGGCTATCAAACATATACTGCACATAGCAAACAACTACTATGCTGCAAAAATCTTGCTATTAGAAGTCCCATAGGCCATTAAGTTGGGTTAAATTTGTTAAATTACATATGTTTTTGAATGTTATTTTTTCACATCAGTAAGTTAAATCAACAATTGATATTTACTCCTGCGTTCACATCTGCTCCATTGCAGATTCTGCCCAAAATTATGGAAATCTGACGGAACCCATTAAAGTCAATGAGTCCCGTAAGGCACCTTTGGTGTCAGTCAGGTGACAGATCAAGCGCTTTTGTTATTTTCGTTTTTATGCTCTTATAACGGAACAGAAAAAATGGAAATAATGAGGAAGATGTGAACATAGGCTTACTGTAACCATATTCAGAATACAGTTTACCCTGTGCAATAGACACAATCATTAAAGGGGTATTCCGGTTAGATCATGTTATCACCTAGCCAAAGCTAACTGCTTGGCCGCGATTTTGACACATTTATGAAATGCATCTTTTTTTTTAATTTTTAATTTTTTTTTTAAATGTCGCAAATGAGAAAAAAAGTTTCATCTCTGCACACATCCCGGCAATAGCAAAAGTGCCATCATTTTAGCCAATGTGAAAGTTAATGGTAGTGATATATGTTGTGACAGAATTATTTTTAAAAAATTACATGTCGCAATATATGTCGATAAGTTAGCTTAGTTTCAACTTAGACATTGGCTAAAATGACACCGTTTATGATAAATATGGGCCAATGTCTATACCTTTTTCTTCACATTCTCTCCCAATGTTTTCCTCTTGGTGGACAAGCCACCAAAAGTCAAGATCCAGGTTCATAAATTCTGCCAAAATATATATATGGTAGCACGCACTGATATTGCTCCCAAATGGAAATACGCTTACTTTGGTTTCTCCCATGTTGTCAAATGTGTTCTTAATATGATATTTGAGAAAGTACAGGCCACTTATACAGATGTCAACTGCTATTCTCTTTGACTAGGTAGGCGTGGACTGATTACCTTAATTTGCCAGGCCTCCGTCATACGCTGCTGTCTAACAACACTGTCACTTCCATTTTTTTAATTATTTAAAGGGGTTTTCCTTTGAGAGACATTTATGACATGTCCACAGGATATGTCATAAATGTCAGATAGATGCAGGTCCCACATCTGGGACCGCACCTATCTCTAGAACGGGGTCCCCTAAACCCCGTTCTAGATTTGTCTGATCTCGCTGCCTCCCGGCCACTTCCTGGTTATATGGTCGGGAGTTACGTAAACAGCATAACTCGCTGAGCTACGCTGTTTCCGTAACTCCCATAGTAGTGAATGGCAGTTACGGAAGAAGCGCAGCTTGCGCGCTACGCTGTTTCTGTAAATACCATTCAGTTCTACGGGACTTATGTAACTTACGACCATATAACGTTTTTCATGGTCGGAATTCATCTCATTCAGCCACAACACACAGCGGCTGAACGGGGTTTAGGGGGCCCCGTTCCGTAAATAGGTGCAGCTCCAAGAGGTGGGACCTGCATCTATCTGACATTTATGACATATCCTGTGGATATGTCATAAAAGTCCCTCAAGGAAAAACCCCTTTAATACATTGCGGATATTCCTTTCATGAGTGAATGCATTGTGTACTGTATAAAGTAATTGCCTGATATCTTTTACCCGTTTTTTTCCTTTAGTTTCATTCCGGTTTCACTTATTGATTTCCGGCAAATAAACTCTTTCCGGGGTATATTTGGCCAGTTTAGACACTATAAGGTTATGTTCACACGTAGTGTAAATACTAAAGAATTCCTGAGCGGATTTTCTGTGCGGAAATTCCGCAGCATATTATAGTAGCAGCATAGGGGACGAGACTTGAAGAAATCTGACAACACGCTGCAGAAAAATTCTGCAAAATAAAGTGCGCAAATTTAACCTGCAGCATGTCAACTTCTCTTACAAAAACGCTGCAGAATTACCACACAGAGAATCCGGTTGGAAATTCTGGAGTGTATACACTACGTGCAGAGGTACCTATAGGAACAAGCATTCTTAAACTGTGAGCCATTGCTAAATGCATAAAATAAACAAATATATATATCAAAATGAGTCCAGCAGATAAAATCATGTAATAAGCCAATGGCAGTACTGCAATAAAATACAAACAATACAAATGTATGGACTGGAAAAAATAACGTTATTTTAATGGGCCATTTGGAGCCTATGTAAAAACACAAACATAAGGCGAAGCACATGGGAGACAATTAGAAAATAAATCTTGTTAAAGTTCAATTTTAAATGCAGCAGCAAGTAGACATGAAAACACGTGCTGCCCAATAACCACACAAAGGAGCCATTTAAAAAGCTTCATTTATTTACCTTGCAGCAGCAACTGCACCTCAGAATTGCCTGTAGAAACCCCAACAAGTTATTTTTGTATTCATTCATCTCGGCAGGGGGCCAATTTCCAACCCCCAATTCAAAAATCATGCACTTTCCCACCTGCATCTCTTTTAAATGTACTTTTCTTTAGACTGAAAGGGGAGAAAGACCCCAACATATAAAAACTTTGTTAAGCTGTCACATTGAATAGAATGAAGAAGGCATAATGGGCAAGAAAGAAGAAACAAATGACATGTCTCCCTTGTTAAGCTATAACCTTAACATGTTAGCTAAATTTAACCCATTGTGACCTTCGGTTGGCCTTTTCCCCTTGTATTATCCTCTGTCCTGTGTTTACTGAAGCCAAACAACAAAATCATTGGAAAAACGTTCTATGTCTTGCACAAAGGCCGATTTTGGTTTTTCCTATAACAGGAAGCCTGGAATAAGGGAGGTCAGCACCTGGGAGCGCAGGCAGGTGACAGAAAGACGTTCCCCCCATTCTACAAATCGCTAATAGCCCCCCTTTCCCTCCCGAATATTGAATTGTGTGGTTTATGGCAGTAGACAGTATAGTCCTGATTTTCTTTGTGAAGACTTTCAACAAATCAATCTATTCTTGTTCAACTGACTGTAAAATTAGTGGAATTACTGTTGCAAAAAAAAAGGGGAAAAGATTTCTCTTCTCGTTTAATAAGGTCATAGATATGTCCCGGACTGCCAGACAATGCACCTTTCACAAACTTTGCAGCTGAACTTGGCAAATCGTCTAAAGCTTGAGGCAATGTTTGAGATGCGCAGGAAAAAAAAAATGTATCCCTCCTGTGGAGACGGGGCTGGGAGTTACCCATTAAAAAAATAACATTGCCCACTGGGGAATTTTAACTTTAATTGTAGGAAGGCTGCGGCACAAAGCTTTCCATGTTGAAAGTTGTATTGTCCTACACACAGCCAGATTCTGGCTTTCTGGAAATGTGTCATTTAGAGCTGCTCACTATGTGACGGCCGCTGCCAATGAAATAACTATTAATGCAATCCAAAATTCCATTTAAAGCGCATTGAAAGAATCAATAAAAATGACCACAAATCGAAATGTATTATTCAATTCTCATGAGAGCTTACAGCCATATGAAAACGTAATGACACTCCATGTAAAGTTTTCATTTTCAACACATCAATATTTAATCTTCAATAGGATAGTATATAAAGATAAAAGTGATGTAATTGAACAAAAACACTGTAACAAATTGGCTTTGCAAATTTAAACAATTCACAGATATGCCAATTCCTTCTGTGGACTCTAATATGTGATACTGCCCTCTTTGGCAGAAACAACCTCTAGCAGATATTTCTTATAAAGGCACGTTCACACGTGGCGGAATTGCTGCGGACAGTCTGTCCATTGGTTTCCACACCTTTTTAGTTATCTTCGTGCAGACGTTGCGGACAACTCCGCTGCGGACCATAGGCTGCGGTGCGGAATTTGGTGTCCGCAGCATACACTGGCTGTTGCGGACTTGATGCGTACTTGTGGCGTAATTTCTCCGTTGACTTCAATGGAGCTGCAAAACTAAGCAATGAAATCCACAGATGTTATGTGTGTTGCGTTGCGGATTGCTTTCGCGAACAGGATATTTCATCATTCTGGCTGGACCTATGTGTTTCGAGGTCTATAGCCAGACTGAGATGGAATGATTTAAAAGAGAGCAGGATGTACTCTTCACCTGAATCCGCAACGACTAATCCGCAGCATTTTACTTCGCATTTTACTTCACATTTTAGGCATAGGCGCATGGAATCTGCAACGCAGATTATGTGCGGCATTGATGCGGACAGTGTCTGCAGAATTCCACCACAGCTGAACATGCCCTAACTGTCTACAATTCTCTGACATCGACTCGGAGAGATTTTCTTCCCACTCATCCTTAACCCCTTAACGCTCAGTGACGTACTATTACGTCATGGAAAGCGCCCTGTTCGCGCTCCATGACGGAATAGTACGTCTCGGGAGTAACGGCCGTTTCGGCCGTCCTCCCGACACATACAGGAGCTGTGACAGCTGCTGTCTCGTACAGCAGCTGTCACAGCTCCTACAGCGGGGACCGATCGCTGTGTCCCCGCTGATTAACCCCTGAAAAGCCGTGTTCAATAGCGATCACGGCTTTTTAGGGGTTAAGCTGCCATCGCCGGCCTGCTACACGATAGCGGCCGGCGATGGTGACTATGGCAACCGGACACCAAACAATGGCGTCCGGCTATGCCATAGACGGAAGCCTAGTGGGTCCTGACAACGTCAGGACCCACTATGCTTGCTGTCAGTGAGTAGCTGACAGCTCTAATACACTGCACTACGTATGTAGTTCAGTGTATTAGAATAGCGATCAGGGCCTCCTGCCCTCATGTGCCCTAGTGGGACAAAGTAAAAAAGTAAAAAAAAAGTTAAAAAAAGATGTGTAAAAATAAGAAAATAAAAGATTTAAAAGTAATAAAAGTAAAAATCCCCCTTTTTCCCTTATCAGTCCTTTATTATTAATAAAAATATATAAACAAACAAATAAACTATACATAATTGGTATCGCCGCGTCCGTAACGGCCTGAACTACAAAATTATTTCGTTATTTATCCCGCACGGTGAACGCCGTAAAATAAAATAATAATAAACCGTCCCAGAATCACAATTCTTTGGTCACTTCACTTCGCAAAAAATAGAATAAAAAGAGATCAAAAAGTCGCATGTACCTAAAAATGGTATTGATGGAAACTACAGTTCTTTACGCAAAAAATAAGTCCTCACACGGCTTTATTGATGGAAAAATAAAAAAGTTCTGGCGCTTAGAATAAGGTAACACAAAAAGTGAATGATTGTTTACAAAACGTATTTTATTGTGCAAACGCCATAAGACATAAAAAAAAACTATAAACATCTGGTATCGCCCTAATCGTATCGCCCCGCAGAATAAAGTGAATATGTCGTTTATAGCGCACGGTGAACGCTGTAAAAAAAATAGAATAAAAAAACAATAGCAGAATTGCTGTTTTTTAGTCACCATGCCACCTAAAAATAGAATAAAAACTGATCAAAAAGTCGCATGCACCCCAAGAAAACTACAATGGATTCCTCAAGGGGTCTAGTTTCCAAAATGGGGTCACTTTTGGGGGGTTTCCACTGTTTTGGCACCACAAGACCTCTTCAAACCGGATATGGCGCCTAATAAAAAGGAGGGCTCAAAATCCACTAGGTGCTCCTTTGCTTCGGAGGCCGGTGCTTCAGTCCATTACCGCCCGAGGGCCACATGTGGGATATTTCTCAAAACTACAGAATCTGGGCAATACGTATTAAGTTGCGTTTCTCTGATAAAACTTTTTGTGTTATAAAAAAAAGTGGTATAAAAAGGATTTTCTGACAAAAAAAAAAGTAGATTTCACCTCTACTTTGCTCAAAATTCCTGTGAAACACCTAAAGGGTTCATAAACTTTCTAAATGCTGTTGTGAATACTTTGAAGGGTCTAGTTTCTAAAATGGGGTGTTTGATTGGGGTTTCTAATATATGGGCCCCTCAAAGCAACTTCAGAACTGAACTGTAACCTAAAAAAATAAATAAATGAGGCAATACTTCATTTCTTACATTATACTGATAATGAGCCGTGCCCACCCCGAGATTACCCCAATTTTGACCGTTTGTATAAATGGAGACCCCTATCAGACCGTTTCAGTGCCCTGTTTTCCCAAGCATACACCCCCGAGAAGTGTATTTCTATTGATGAGTCACTGGTACATTTTAAAGGGAGGGTTCAATTCCGCCAGTACCTGCCGGGTAAGAGGGCAAGGTATGGCGTAAAGATGTATAAGCTGTGCGAGAGTGCATCAGGGTATACCTACAGATTTAGGATATATGAAGAGAAGGACACCAGTATTCAGCCCCCAGAATGCCCCCCCCCCCCCCCTTACTGGGAGTTAATGCAAAAATTGTGTAGGATTTGGTGCACCCACTGCTGGACCAGGGTTACCACCTCTACCTGGATAATTTTTATACCAGCGTCCCACTCTTCAACTGCCTCGCTTCCAGAAGTCCTGCGGCATGCGGCACTGCTAGAAGAAATCTGAGAGACATCCCTAAGACTCTGCAGGGCAAACACTCAGAAGGGGTGAGAGCAGGGCACAATCTAGCAGCAACATATTGTGTGTCAAGTACAAGGACAAGAGAGATGTCACACCAGTACCCATGTACCTGTACGAGGTACCAGTACAGAGACCCCCAAACCAGACTGCATCCTGGACTACTATAGGTACATGAGAGGGGTGGACTTGTCAGATGAAGCCCTACAGCGCTATGCGGTGTGGTATAAGAAGCTGGCCGTGCACATCATACAGATGGCATTGTACAATGTGTACGTTCTACATCGATGTACAGGCCAGACGGGAACTTTCCTGGAATTTCAAGAGGTGGTTATCAAGAAACTAATTTTTATGGACCAAGAAGGGGGGGCACCCAGTACTTCTGAAGGCGAGGCCACACGCATCGTACAAGGGCAACACTTTCCAGGAGAAGTTCCCCAAACTGGCAAGAAAGGAAAAAGTCAAAAGAGGTACAAAGTCTGCTATAAGAGGGGGATAAGGAAGGACACAATATATCAATGTGACACATGTCCCGAAAAACGAAGGCTCCGTATGAAAGAGAGCTTCAAAATTTATCATACATCCCATGATTTTTAATCTACCCCAGTTTTACTTACCCTGATGCACTCCGCACAGCTTATCCCCCCTCGTCTTTCCCCTCTGAGCCCTGCTGTGTGCTCAGGCAGCTGATAACAGCCACATGTAGGGTATTGCCGTACCCGGGAGAACCCACATTACAGTTTATGGGGTGTAGGTCTCCGGTCAAAATGCTCACTACACCTCTAGATGAATGCCTCAAGGGTGTAGTTTTTAAAACGCGGTCACTTCTTTGGGGTTTCAACTGTACTGGTACCTCAGGGGCTTCTGCATACATGACTTTGCACCAAAAAATCCCCAGTAGGCCAAATGATGGTCCTTTCATTCTGAGCCCTCCCATGGGCCCAAACGGCAGTTTATAACCACAAATGGGGTACTGCCGCACTCAGGACAAATTGGGCAACAGAATGGGGTATTTTATTTCTTGTGAAAATTAGAAATTTTCAGCCAAAACTACATATTATTGGAAAAAATAATTTTATTTTAATTCCCAGCCCAATTCAAATAAGTTCTGTGAAAAAACTGTGGGGTCAAAATGGTCACAACACCCATAAATGAATTCCTTGAGGGGTGTAGTTTCCAAAATGGGGTCACTTCTGGTGGGTTTCCATTGCTTTGATACCTCTGGGGCTCTGCAAATGCGACATGGCACCCGAAAACCAATCCAGCAAAATCTGGACTTCAAAGAACAAATAGCGCTCCTTTCTTTCTGAGCCCTCCCATGGGCCCAAACGTCAGTTTATCACCACAAATGGGGTATTGCTGCACTCAGGACAAATTGGGCAACAAAATGGAGTATTTTATTTCTTGTGAAAATAAGAAATTTTGAGCTAAAACTACATATTATTGGAAAAAAATATTTTTTTTTAAATTCCCATCCCAATTCAAATAAGTTCTGTGAAGAAACTATGGGGTCTAAATAGTCCCATTACCCATAAATGAATTGTTTGAAGGGTGTAGTTTCCAAAATGGGGTTACTTCTGGTGGGTTTCCATTGCTTTGATACCTCTGGGACTCTGCAAATGCGACATGGCACCCGAAAACCAATCCAGCAAAATCTGGACTCCAACAAACACATAGCGCTCTTTTCCTTCTGAGCCCTCCCATGGGCCAAAACGGCAGTTTATCGCCACAAATGGGGTATTGCCGCACTCAGGACAAATTGGGCAACAAAATGGGGTATTTTGTTCCCTGTGAAAATAGGAAATTTTGATCATAAATTACATCTTATTGGAAAAAATGTCATTTTTTTAATTTCACAGCCCAATTAAAATAGGTGCTGTGAAAAAACTGAGTGGTCAAAATGATAACAACAGCCATAAATTAATTCCTTGAGGGGTGTAGTTTCCAAAATGTGGTCACTATTGGGGGATTCCTACTGTTTTGGCATCTCAACACCTCTTCAAACCTGGCATGCTGCCTAAAATATATTCTAATAAAAAAGGGGCCTCAAAATGCACTAGGTGCTTCTTTGCTTCTAGGGCTTGTGTTTTATTCCACGAGTGCAGTAGAGCCACATGTGGGATATTTCTAAAAACTGCAGAATCTGGACAATACATATTTAGTAGTGTTTCTCTGGTAAAACCTTCCGTGTTACACAAAAAAATTGAATAAAATTGAAATTCAGCAAGAAAAATGAAATTTGCAAATTTCACCTCCACTTTGCTTTAATTCCTGTGAAATGCCTGAAGGGTTAAAAAACTTTCTAAATGCTGTTTTGAATACTTTGAGGGGTCTAGTTTTTAAAATGGGGTGTTTTATCAGGGTTTCTAATACATAGGCCCCTCAAAGCCACTTCAGAACTGAAGAGGTACCTTAAAAAAAAGGCTTTTGAAATTTTCTTAAAAAAAAGAGAAATTACTGTTTATGTTCTAAGCCTTGTAACGTCCAAGAAAAATAAAATAATGTTCAAAAAACGATGGCAATCTAAAGTAGACATATGGGAAATGTGAACTAGTAACTATTTTGGGTGGTATAACCGTCTGTTTTACAAGCAGATGCATTAAAATTCTGAAAAATTCTATTTTTTATAAATTTTCCCTCAATTTTGCAAATTTTCACCAATAAACACTGAATATATCGTCCAAATTTTACCACTAACATAAAGCCCAATGTGTCACGAGAAAATAATCTCAGAATTGCTTGGATAGGTTTAAGCATTCCGACGTTATTACCACATAAAGTGAAATATGTCATATTTGAAAAATGGGCTCTGAGCCTTAAGGCCAAAACAAGGCTGCGTCCTTAAGGGGTTAAAGATTTTTTGTTTTAGGGTTTATGGGCTTCTTGCATGCACGGCTACTTTGCATATATCGATAGGACTAGACTCTTACGACTAGAGCCGATATCCGCTTTGACAACCATATTTTTAATTGATTTGCCTCTTATTTTAGAGTCGAACAGACGAAAGGTTGATCTATTGGATAGACACGATCTTTTAAGTGGGAAATTGACTAAAGAAAAGAAAGTTCGGGTACCTTTCATTTCGACTTTCTCAGCAGTAAGTTCACAAGTTGGTGAAATTTTGCGGAGAGATTGGAAATTTCTCAGTAGAGCCTTCCCAAATATAGCTGAATTCCAGGACAGACCCATGATTTATTGTTTTTATATGTGATTTTTTAACTATTTGTATATTCTTTGTATATTTAGGAATAACTGTTTGTTCATTCTTTCACTTTTAGGTACACAATTTTCTTACAAGCACTGTGAAGGATGATGGAAGGTAGCAGAGGCTTTTTTCGTGGGGATCGTTGATTCTTCATTTGAATTGTTCAATTTGACAATTTGACACCTTTTTATGTATTGTTCCACATAGACCATAGCGATACAGTGACAAATTGTGTGTTCTGTTCTTCTTTAACATTGAACTAGAGCCCTGATTTAATTAAAGTTTATCCATAACCTCAATTTCATTCTTCATTTGAGCGACCAAATAGTAGACTAATTTTTGTATATTTAATGTATGTAGCGCATATGTATGAAATATGATTGTCCCCTTTTTGTGGGACACTTCACATCTCTATTTAGGATGTCTTGTATTGTCATGAGTCCTCATAATTGCTCCCAAAGTGACCATAGTCACATTATATGGTCTTTGCATTTGATCGCTCTTATAAATTGAGGTCTCATAATGTACGTGGGTTGTGGATAGACGGTCTGCCATGTGGATTATGGGTATTAGGTTGCAAAATCCATCAGTTTTGATGGAGGATGCATCTATTCCCTATCTAAACTGTTGGATTCAGCCCTATCGCTAAAACTATAGGTTTATGCTATTTACATAAATACCTTGTCTTGTCTCGAGACTGGCGCATGCGCAGTGAGACTGGAACGCAAGTTCCGTTTCCACGCATGCGCAGTCACGACCGCTCTGTCTGATGCGTTCCACCGGATTGAATGTCCGGTGTGGACGCCATCTTGGAGCATGCGCGGTTGAAGCGCGCGGACTGTACACGCTGGCTATGTGGACACTACTAGTGGACTACTAACTGTAAGTTTATTGACCTTCATTAAATTATAATTGGCCCCTGCCTCCTTCCCAATCATCCTAATTGCCCTTATTGTCGCTTTGTATGGCGTATGTACACTATTGTTATATTTGACACATTGCCTATGTTTGGCGCTTTACAGAGAAAAGATATACACTTTTGTAACATTGTGTTTAGTGTGTTGTGAAACTTTTATTCACATGAATTTTATGGGAATTGTACTTTTATTGGCTTGATTGCTGTATAATGTATGCTCCCCCTATTTATACTTGACACCATTGTTAATTTGTGATGGCTTGAGAAAGGTTCCTGTTGAACCGAAACGTTGCTGTTATTCCTTGAGGTGAATAAATCCACCCTGTTTTTCATCCGTCTTGAAGTCCTGGTGCCGTTACTACGTTCTATGAGGGTATTTATCTAAAAAGAAGGGGAATTGATTCATCCCCTGGTGACGAGCACATGGCCTGATTTTCCTGATGTGTGGAGTGCTGTGTTTCTTTGCCCTTGGATTGTATATATATATATATATATATATATATATATTGTGACACCTTGGGGGACAACTTAGCCGAAAGGATCGCGATCTCCAGGGTGAGATGGATGGCACACATAGAAAGTTCACTTCAACTCATTGAATAATGGTTTAAACCAGCCGCAGCTAGCTTTATTGTCTTCAACACAGCAAGCAGTGTTACAACAAAAACCATACAAAGTAAACCCTAGGCCGTCCAGCATCTAACTAAACATTAAAGCCTCGTGCACACTTCACCGTTTTAGCGGCCGTTTTTGACGGATCCGTGTGCCCGTTTTAGTGGCCGTGTGGTTTCCGTGTGCACTCCGTGTTTCCGTTTCCGAGCGCCGAGCATGGTACTGTCCAGGGTGCTGAAAGAACAGGGTTGTTCAGCGCTAGTCACTGTACAGGGTGCTGAAAGAGTTAATGGGCTGCACTGATCGGCGGTAACTCTTTCAGCACCCTGGACAGTGACTAGCACTGAAGAATGACCATGCTCGGCGCTCGCAAAATACAATTTTAATGAAATAAAAAAATCAGTTCATACCCAGAACTACCTGTATTTTCCTCCTGTCCAGCCTCCTGGGATGACGTTTCATCCCATGTCACCACTGCAGCCAATCACAGGCTGTATTGGCGGTCACACAAGACTGGATGACGTCAGAAGGCCGGCCTCCAGGGATGACGCTTCATCTCACGTGACCGCCTCTGCAGCCAATCACAGACTGCAGCGGCCACATGGACTGCCGCGTCATACAGAAAGGTCGGACTGGAGGAAGAAGAGGGACTCGTCACCAAGACAATGACCGGTGTACGTATGAACTGCTTTTTACTTTATTTTTATCAGCAGCCTTTTCTCTCTATCAGTGATGGATAGAGAGAAGTGGCTGCCGATTAGTGTAATATATCTCTAATGTACTTCTGCCCGCCCGGCCGTTGCCAGGCAACGGCTCCGTCACACACGGACGGCACACGGATGCCTTCCGTGTGCCTTCAGTTTTTTTGACGACCCCATTGACTTCCATGGGCCTCATGGTCAGGGAATCTCAGACCAAAGTAGGACATGCTCTACTTTTGTCGGAACGGAGCAACGGGACCGTCAAAAAAACTGAAGTGTGCATGGCCCCATTGAAATGAATGGGTCAGGGTGCTAGCCGTCAGAAAAACGGCTAGCTCCCTGAATAAAAAGACTCGAAGTGGGCATGAAGCCTAAGTGTCCCTCACTATGAGACCCTGAGCCTTGTGCCCAGTACCTCAAAACCTTCACAACTTTACCTTACACGGTGGTAACACTCACAGGCTAGCATGCCTGTCTTCCCCAGACTGAGAGACCTGTGTGAATAGCACACACCTGAATTAAAGAGCCATCTCAGGTGAAGCCTAACTAAGCTCATCAGACAGCCCAAGACACGGACTATATGTATGGAGTGAAAGCCGCCCTTCTCCTTCACACTCCAGCAAACCGGGCCCTATTCCGGGTTTTACTCCCAAGCAACAGCAGAGAAAGCCCTCTCTGCTGTACATGCTCCCAGGTTGCTTAAAACCTGATCGTTTCTGCACTGTCCAGTAGCTGCACTGCCACAATATATATGTGTATATATACACGCACACACACAGATAACACTCTATATCAATCTCCACTGTCACTCCCTGGTCTCTGGCTTAGGGGCTGTACTCCATTATTTCCTGGAGACTGTGATAGTCTATTCACACTTTTCTGACCATTAACTCCTTTTCTTTGCAGCTGCCATAAAGCGCACACACCCGTCCGCAATGCCTATACAATCAATGAAGGAAAGATGTTTGTTCCTATATAGCAGCCCCCAGGGAAGTTTTTAATAAGACATCCTATGCTAACTTATTTGCTAATTTGTGCTTGCAGAGAAGAACCTCGCTTTAGGTTGGCACCACCCATGAGGAAAGCAAATGGAGCTAGCTAAGTTAAGGGTCTCTTCTCAATCAGTGGAAACTCTAAGATGCCACACAATAAGTTGTTGCTGACCCGTTTTAAAGTTGTTTGTAACTCTATCCCAATACATATGCAGCCCTGGACCATCAACTCCACTACATTTTATCTTATTTTGTTTGTTAAGGCTAACTTACCTTTACCATGGGATTGAGAAGTGTGGTAATACAGTGATGATTCGGTACACTGTCTGGTCTTCTCATTAGTACATAAAACAATCTAAATTGTTGTAGGAACAGCACTTTACATTTTAAATACTGATGCTTTCATCTAAATGATCCCCCATTCACAGTATTGTGCATCTCTTTTTTTTACTGAATGCAAAATAAAAAGTATGTATGTTTCCATTAGATTTTTCTCTGTATTAGATCCACTCCTGGTTTTTGACATTAACAACCAGATGCAAAATACTGATCAAATATTTTTTCTTTATTCTACCCTAAAAAAAAAAATACAAAAATGATACACATGAGAAAAGATGGAATGCTTCCTACTTTTTATTTTCTCATGTCATGGAGTTTTCACATTCTTTTAAGCAAACGTATACTGAGCAGATTACAAAAGGATCAGTTCTTAATTAAAGTGGTTGTCCACTTAGGACAATCACTGTACGCCCTATTTTGGCATATGGCTGTCAGGCTCTCTACTAGTCAATGAAGAGAGCCCTACAAAGACCCGGGTTCTCACCGCACATTTGTTGCAGAATCCACCTTGAAATTCCGCAAAGTAGTACAGTTCAATATAAGTGAATGGGGTTTTAACAATGTAAAAAATCCATAGCAAATTGTGAACATGCTGCGGTATCTCTGTTGAGGATTTCTGCCTCTGATTTCTTCCATTGCAGTGAACTCTGCTTTAAATCTGCATGTAACACAAGTGGATTTTGCAACAGATTTTCAGTATGGTCCAACAGCATACTATTCACATGATGTGTAAACTTGGCCTAAATGTGCAGTTCACCTTGAGCCTCTTCTACCTGCTTACCAGGCCAGACATATGGAATCTGCACTGGCATTTCTATATCAACATTTCTGCATCCCAACATTTCATGGCATGTACTCGTGTAGAACACGATGCATATAAAACAGATTATAGACTTTTTGCATACAGTTTAATTCAAAGAGGTCAATGTTACAGTTCCTACAGGCTCCCAAGAGCCAGAAAATTGCCATATACATTAGAACTAATGTGCATAGGAGCCTCTAACCATCCTCCGATGGCAGATGGCAGGGAAAAGTGGGATAGGGCACAATACACAAGATAGGTTTTCAACAGGTACTCATTGTATACACAGAGACATCCTATGCACGCTCTCTCTGCACTCAGGTCGGCTTTGCTTCGTCATGCACATCTTCACCAACATCTAGAATTTGAGTGTCATTATTGATTTTACCAAACCCCTCCATTGAATACTCTCGACACTCATTTGCATCCGGTCCTGGAATGTCTCAGGGTGCCCTAAAAGTGTTGCTTCTCTTCTCTAAATATGATACATTGTGGTCAGGTACGCACCCTTCATTCACCCTTTAAACTATTGGACTTTCAGTTTGTCCCCATTTCACACTCTTCCCCTACCTCTTTCAACTCCTCTGCTGCACATTATGAATTTTCTTAAAACAAAAAATAACAGACTATGGCTGGTATAGATTCAATTTTTATTTTGCCACATGTTCATTGGGAAGCATACATAAGGTTTTAGCCATTTCTCAGTTGTCCTGTATCTTTATGACACAACCAGCACAATGCATGTAAGGCACATAGGAAATATGGAGCACGTTGAGCTGGGAGACTAAAACTGTGGTGGTTGATACTGAAATTTGGTTCAAGTTATATTGTAAATGTCACGATCTGTGGGTATGTGGATCCACTAGGCCATACCACTGTAACGGGTTAGCATCTGGCCAAACAACAGTGTACCAAGTCAATATAAAGTCTGAGCACAAGGGTACCTGTAATAGTCCAGACAGTAGCAAAGGCTTAGGCACAGATGGGACTTTGGCGGCAGGTGATGCAAAACGTGGCAGATGACACCAGACGTGGTGTAAGTCAGCAGGCGTAGTAGACGGCACAACACGACTCCAACACTAGAGATGGCCCAGGAACAAATACAGCACGGATACAGGTAGCAGGGCACAGGAACACAGGGAACAGAATATGACTAAGGGACCATTTGCAAGACTAACAGAGGAACACAAACAACACTCAGGCAAGAAGTGAAAGGACAAGGCTCCTTTTATAGTACAGGGTGATCTGGGCGTAACAAGTAAATTCTTAACATGTGCACGCGTGCTGGCCCTTTAAGGCCGGGAATGAGCTCACGCTCGCACATTAGTGGTCGCTGCAGGACAGGACAGCCGCATGTGCTGGCATCTCCGGGGAGAGGGGTCTGCGGTCTGCGACCGCGGCCCTTACAATACCCCCCTTACGCCCCCTCTTATTGGGTCCAGAGCGAGAGAGGAATTTCTTAATGAGGGTAAGGGCATCAAGATTCTCTTCTGGCTCCCAGGACCTCTCCTCAGAACCAAACCCTCTCCAATTCACTAAATAGAAAGTCATTCCTCCTACCCTCTTGCAGTCCAGGATCTCCTTTACTTCGAACACATCGAAGAAACCGCTGGGAGCAACCGCAGGATTAGGAGTCTTACTGTAGCAGTTCAGCACCACAGGTTTCAGGAGGGACACATGATCTTGGATCCTCATATGCGATCAAATAGTTCCGAGATCAGTGGCAAAGGGTATTTGTTTTTGACCGTGATCTGGTTCAGACCACAGTAATCAATGCAGGGTCGAAAAGATCCGTCTCTTTTCTTTACAAAGAAGAACCCGGCACTGGCCGGGGAGGAGGATTTTTGTATGAAACCCTTCTCCAGGTTCTCCTTGATATAGGCCGAAATAGACTGAGTCTCTGGCAAGGAGAGGGGGTATACCCGTCCATGGGTCGGTGAAGCATTAGGAAACAGTTCAATCGGGCAGTCGTACGCCCGGTGTGGGGAAGCATCTCAGCAAACGGTGCAAAATGAGTGGGTAATCCTGTCAATGACTGAGACATAGAAGGCAGCACAGGCTGAATCTGTGACAGACAGCGGTGGTGACATTTGGAGGCCCATTGGAGTACTTCTCCAGAACTCCCCTCCAGAACCGGAGCATGAAGCCGGAGCCAAGGCAGACCCAGCAACCCCGGACTGACAGCTTTGGGCAAGATGAGGAAAGTAATCTGCACGGTATGAAGGGCCCCCACTTGGAGCTTCAGTGGCTTGGTCTCAGACACGATGGGGTCGGGCAGAGGAAGTCCATTCACTGAGGCAACAGCCAGGCGTGTCTCCAAGGGAACCGTCTGCATCTGGAGCTGATCCACTAGGTCGTGTTGGATGAAGTTTGCTGCGGACCCGGAGTCCAGGTATGCAGAGACCCGGTGCGTCTTCTCACCGGACGCTATGGTCACGGAAATGGACAATTTATTATTTAGTCCTTTTCCACCTAGAGTTGTCTCTCCAACCAATCTTAGGCGCTGGAGTCTTTTTTGGCTTTTGGGGACACAGACGCACAAAATTGGCACCGTGGCCGCAATACAGACAGAGTCCCGAAGTGCATCTGCGTTGTTTCTCTTGGACAGACAGCTTGCAACGGTCTACTTGTATATGCTCCTCAGGTGGAACCGCTGATGAGGGCAGCAGTAGTTGCTGGAATGTAGGAGCCAGCCGAGGAAGTCTTCTAGCCTCGGCGAACCTCTTGATACCGTTCCTGGATCTTCATGTCAATCCTAGTGGCTAGAAAAATGAGGTCATCTAGGGTAGAAGGCAGATCTCGAGCGGCAAGCTCATCTTTGATATCGGAGGATAAACCCTACCAGAAGGTAGCCACCAAGGCTTCTTTGTTCCAGGACAGCTCTGCCGCCAGGGAAAAGAACTGAATGGCGTACTCGCCCACAGAGGTGTCTCCTTAGCGAAGGGTCAGCAGGGATGCAGCTGCTGAAGAGACTCACCCAGGTTACTCAAATACAGTGCGGAAAGTTTGAAGAAAACACTGTAAGTCACGGATCTCTAGACCCTGACGTTCCCAGATCGGGTTTGCCCATGCCAGGGCCTTGCCAGTAAGAAGAGAGACTATGAATGCGATCCTTGTGCCATCGGAAGAAATTGATCTGGCATGTAGACTGAAGTGGATCTGACATTGGTTCAGAAATCCCCTGCGGGTCCTCGCATCTCCGTTGTAGTGAGGTGGTAGTGGCAGAGAGAATCGGGAATCGGTACTGCCAGGAGGTGTAAAAGGAGGGACAGGAGCAATAGGAGCAGGTGCCGTGGCTGCCGCTTGCGTATCCAGCCGATGTGCAATTACGTTCACCGCCTGGAGGAGCTGGTCCTGTCTTGAACGGAGGTCTAGCATATCCGCCTGCATGACTTGTGATGTCGTCATGGTCTTGGTTTCACCAGAGGAGTCCATGGCCTGAGCGTACTGTCACGATCTGTGGGTATGTGGACCCACTAGGCTGCACCGCCGTAGCAGGTAGTAGCTGGCCAAACAACAGTGTACCAAGTCAATATAAAGTGTGAGCACAAGGGTACCTGTAATAGTCCAGACAGTAGCAACGGCGTAGGCACAGATGGGACCTTGGCGGCAGGTAATGCAAAACGTGACAGATGACACCAGAAGTGGTGTAAGTCAGCAGGCGGAGTAAACGGCACAACACAACTCCAACACTAGAGATGGCACGGGAACAAATACAGCATGGGATACAGGATACAGGGAGCAGGGCACGGGAACAGGATACGACTAAGGGACCATTTGCAAGACTAACAGAGAAATACAAACAATGCTCAGGCAAGGAGTGAAAGGGCAGGGCTCCTTTTATAGTCCAGGGTGATCTGGGAGTAATGTTAATTCTTAACATGTGCGCGCGCGGGCCCTTTAAGGCCGGGAATGAGCTCGCACGCGCACCCTAGTGGTCACTATAATTAATAACCTCCTAATGCAAAGATAATAATGGGCTAGGTAATTTCCCTACGGAACAACCTCCCTTGTATAGTGCAAAGGCAACTCCATGATAGATATGTATACACACAAGAAACAGAGTATAGAGCCAGGTATATATCAAAAGAATAACAAATTGTATTAAATACATATAAGAACAAGCATATTAAAAAGGTACATGAGTGGAGAGACTCTATATAATGTAAACACAGAAAACCAGGTTAGCCAGGTATATAATATATTGTAGTCCCTATATTGAGGGCATATGAATAGGGCAATGTGTTATCGTAAGTAACGCTAGTTATTTATGTGTAGACTATTTAGTTAAGGACATAAATGTCCAAAGAGTAATTTCTACAACAGAAGTACTCCTAACATTGGTAGTTCAGATAACCTTACCCATATCAGTAGTCTCTGGTAGCCTGGATATCTGTGTGTAGAATCCCGACGCGTGTTTCGCGATATCCGCTTCCTCAAGGGGTATAGTGTGTCTAACTCGAGTAGGCCCTAAATAGTGTATAGCCCAGGTGATTTGAATATAATTTAATGGATGTATCCACGTCCATAGGTGCGTGGCACACATCCATCGACGCGACCGGAAGTGTGGCATGCCCCACATCCGGCCTCCAGTTTTGCGGCGCACATCCGGGTTCCTGAAGCGTACCAGGAATTCCAGACATGCGCACCACACTATAGGAGGATCGGACGGGGCAGCGACAGTCCCGGTCAAGTGTGTATGGAGCGCGCTCCCCATAGGACGATGTGGACTAGGGAAAGGTAAGTGTCTGATTATTAATTGGTGTGTGTAACGTAACACAGTACCGCCCATTTCACATGTCTCCAACCAGAGACATTTACACATAAATGAAATACAATTAATAATCGGTGTGTGAAAAAAACTGTTTATATATAAGTATAATAAAAAGTGTGTTATACACCGCGTTCCAAATTATTATGCAAATGTTATTTTTCGCTGATTTTCCTAAATAGTCGATGCAAATGACAGTCAGTATAATCTTCAAGCCATCAACCGTTGGAGTATAATGCAAATTTTATTGAACAAATCTCCTAATGATAACAGATTTTTTTTTAGAAGTAAAAAACTCAAAATGCACTGTTTCAAATTATTATGCACAACAGAGATCAAAACATTTTAAAGGTTGTAAAGAGAACTAAAATGGTAATTTGTTGAATTTGCAGCATCAGGTCATATTTACAGAAATCAAAAGCTCTTTCAATAAAAAAAAACTTAGCAGGCCAAGTTACATGTTAACATAAGACCCCTTCTTTGATATCATCTTCACAATTCGTGCATCCATTGAATTTGTGAGTATTTGGACAGTTTCTGCTTGAATATCTTTGCAGGATGTCAGGATAGCCTCCCAGAGCTTCTGTTTTGATGTGAACTGCCTCCCACCCTCATAGATATTTTGCTGGAGGATGCTCCAAAGGTTCTCAATAGGGTTGAGGTCAGGGGAACATGGGGGCCACACCATGAGTTTCTCTCCTTTTATGCCCATAGCAGCCAATGACACAGAGGTATTCTTTGCAGCATGAGATGGTGCATTGTCATGCATGAAGATAATTTTGCTACGGAAGGCACGGTTCTTCTTCTTGTACCACGGAATAAAGTGGTCAGTCATAAACTCAATGTACTTTGCAGAGGTCATTTTCACACCGTCAGGGACCCTAAAGGGGCCTACCAGCTCTCTCCCAATGATTCCAGCCCAAAACATGACTCCGCCACCTCCTTGCTGAAGTCGCAGCCTTGTTGGGACATGGTGGCCATTCACCAACCATCCACTACTCCATCCATCTGGACCATCCAGGGTTGCACGGCACTCATCAGTAAACAACACGGTTTGAAAATTAGTCTCCATGTATTTCTGAGCCCACTGCAACTGTTTCTGCTTGTGAGCATTGTTTAGGGGTGGCCGAATAATAGCTTTATGCACACTTGCAAACCTCTGGAGGATCCTACACCTTGAGGTTCGCAGGACTCCAGAGGCACCAACGGCTTCAAATACCTGTTTGCTGCTTTGCAATGGCATTTTAGCAGCTGCTCTCCTAATCCTATTAATTTGTCTGGCAGAAACCTTCCTCATTATGCCTTTATCTGAACTAACCCGTCTGTGCTCTGAATAAGGCACAAATCTTTTCACAGTACGATGATCACGCCTAAGTTTTCTTGAAATATCCAATGTTTTCATACCTAGTGCAATACCTTGGACAATTTCACGCTTTTCGGCAGCAGAGAGATCCTTTTTCTTTCCCATATTGCTTGAAACCTGTGGCCTGCTTAATAATGTGGAACGTCCTTCTTATGTAGTTTTCCTTTGATTGGGCACACCTGGCAAACAAATTATCACAGGTGTCTGAGATTGATTACAATGATCCAAAGAGCCCTAAGAAACAATACCATCCATGAGTTTAATTGAAAAACTAATAATTAAATGTTTATGACACTTAAATCCAATATGCATAATAATTTGGAACACGGTGTAGAGTCGAGAGGGAAAGAATAGCATAAAGATCCCCTATATTTAACGGTTTGTGAATAAAAACATTGTGAGAGAAAGAATTTGTGTAAATTAAAATATTAATAATACAACGTATTTATATAACTTTGTAAAGCCACATGAAATACAGAAGGTAGCCACCAAGTCTTCTTTGTTCCAGGACATCTCTGCCGCCAGGGTATGGAACTGAATGGCGTACTCGCCTACAGAGGTGTCTCCTTAGCGAAGGGTCAGCAGGGATGCAGCTGCTGAAGAGACTCGCCCAGGTTCCTCAAATACAGTGCGGAAAGTTTGAAGAAAACACTGTAAGTCACGGATCTCTGGACCCTGACGTTCCCAGATGGGGTTCGCCCATGCCAGGGCCTTGCCAGTAAGAAGAGAGACTATGAATTCGATCCTTGTGCCAGCGGAAGAAATTGCTCCGGCATGTAGACTGAAGTAGATCTGACATTGGTTCAGAAATCCCCCGCAGGTTCTCGCGTCTCCGTTGTAGCGAGGAGGTAGTGGCAGAGAGAATCGGGAATCGGTACTGCCAGCAGGTGTAATAGGAGGGACAGGAGCAATAGGAGCTTGTGCCGTGGCTGCAGCTTGCGAATCCAGCCGATGTGCAATTACGTTCACCGCCTGGAGGAGTTGGTCCTGTCTTCACCGGAGGTCTAGCATATACGCCCGCATGACTTGTGATGTCGTCATGGTCTTGGTTTGACCAGAGGAGTCCATGGCCTGAGCGTACTGTCACGATCTGTGGGTATTTGGACCCACTAGGCCGCACCGCCATAGCGGGTAGTAGCTGGCCAAACAACAGTGTACCAAGTCAATATAAAGTGTGAGCACAAGGGTACCTGTAATAGTCCAGACAGTAGCAACGGCGTAGGCACAGATGGGACCTTGGCGGCAGGTAATGCAAAACGTGACAGATGACACCAGACGTGGTGTAAGTTAGCAGGCGGAGTAGACGGCACAACACAACTCCAACACTAGAGATGGCACGGGAACAAATACAGCACGGGATACAGGATACAGGGAGCAGGGCACGGGAACAGGATACGACTAAGGGACCATTTGCAAGACTAACAGAGAAATACAAACAATGCTCAGGCAAGGAGTGAAAGGGCAGGGCTCCTTTTATAGTCCAGGGTGATCTGGGAGTAATGTTAATTCTTAACATGTGCGCGCGCGGGCCATTTAAGGCCGGGAATGAGCTCGCACACGCACCTTAGGGGTCACTGCAGGACAGGACGGCCGCATGTACTGGCATCTCCAGGGAGGAAGACGTTGGCAGGATGAGAGGAGTCTGCGGTCGTTAAAGTACTCCCCCCTTATGCCCCATCTTCTTGGGTCCAGAGCGAGAGAGAAATTTCTTAATGAGGGTAGGGACATCAAGATTCTCTTCTGGCTCCCAGGACCTCTCCTCAGGACCAAACCCTCTCCAATCCAGGTATGCAACCTTAGAGAAGTGGCGATCTACTGTTGTAACTTAGGGGGATCCTGAGATCTACTCGATACCAAGTGGTGACAGGACCATGAGGGGGTATGGTTTGAAAGTTAGGGTTGCAAGGGTATTAAAAAAAAACACTGGGACCAACTTACTATTGTTGATGTGCTAGAATTCTGGCATAATTTGCACTTTTTCCAACTTGGACATTTTTATTAATGATTTGTGCCTAAAAGAACATTTTTCAAAAGTGTCTAGAAAGGGGGTGTGGTTTAGTGGAAAAGGTTGGTGCCTAAACAATCCAACATGCATTAAAATTGTGGCGCAATAAAATTTCATAAACTAAGCTAACCAAGAGGTGCATATGAGAAAGGTGTCTAACGTGTCTAGCAAGATGGGCCAAGTTTATCGTACAGTGTGAGCCACTGTAACTTGGCACATCTTCTGATTGCCTGGTCTAAGTTTACTCTGTCTAAATATTAGACAGCATTAGTAAATCTGCCCCAATAAATTCAGCGCGGAAGAGATCTTAGGTTCCTCACTTTTCCATCATTCTTCCCACCTTCTCAACGCAAATTTCCCATCATGGTGCCCTAATAGTATCATATTGCAATACAGATAGTGCCCCAAAAATAGTGCCACACACATAGTGCCCTCCTAAATTATGAACAGACAGTGCCCTGATAGTATTTACTGAGACAAATAGGGCCTAGATCAAATTTATTGTGTAGTTAGTACCTCTGATAGTAACTAGTGCCACACAGTGCCCCAGACAGTAACAGTGCCAATTAATCAGTACTAGGGCCCACAAAATTGTACTAATTGGGGTGTCCCAGAGTGCCTAGAAGCGTGCTCCCAACAGGTGTCCTTTAGAATAACTTTGCTGAGTATAGTGCCCCCAACATTAATAGTGTTCCTTAAAGTGCCCTGAAAGTAATAGTGCCTCTAAGCAGAGTACCTAACCTTAGGTACCAAAAAAGAACAACTAAAAATACTCAGCTAACCTGGTTCCCATGTCCACACACAGCGGTGCAGTCTACTGGTGGTCTGCAGGCAAGCGCATTAGCGTCATCGTGTCTGACTACGCTGGAGATCTGCCCTCTTGTAGGCCTCAGTGGGCAGTGGTCTACGGGTGTGAGCGTCGAGAAGGGCTAGCCTTAGGTTGGATGTGAATCGTTAGAACAATACTGTAGTATAGTGTCGTTTTTACAGGCTTCTGTTAAGCCCTGCCACAGGTAGGGATTAGCAGAGGCAGAATGAAGGCAGCCATCGGGGCCTTCATTAGGCTCCTGGGCTGTCATAACAACCATCATCACCCCCCGATCTCGATGCGGGGCAGCGATGAGCTGTCGGAGGAGGCTGCCCCCTCTTTTCAACGCCTCAGATGCTGCGGTTGCGATTGACCGCAGCATTTGAAGGGTTAAACAGCCAGGAACAGCACAATCGCTGCTCCTGGCTGTTAGCCCCGGGTGTCTGCTGTAAAATACAACCAACACCCGCAGCATACGGAGTACACTCATCACGTGAGCGTGCTCCAACCATCACTCCCTGCACTGGGTGCGCAAAGGGGTTAAACAAACTGGTCACCCATTTAGCCATATTACCTTCTAATACGGAGGAGAAAGCGATGAGGTCGGTGTGATTTGTGACATATCATCGCAAGGCCTCCCCAATAATTGTACAGTGGTATTTATGCAGGGGGGCATCTGACCTAGAGTAGCATCAAATCCTGCACACTGAGTATTGATGGAACGGTCCTACTTTAGATCTAATCTGAATGCAGCTGCAGGATGAGAAGCGAAGATAACAGGTAAGGTCCACTTGAGCAGAAGCCCAAGGCATCTGAGTAAATTTGAGGGGCGGGCCGCTCCTGTTAACTAACACCCAAGGCTCGTCCATCCATGCAGCTATGGGCAATGGTATTTTTATTCTCATTTTTCCCAGCTAGGGTGGTAATTACAGTATCATTGTGCAGTTCCCTAATTTCATTTAAAGTAACAGGGATAGCAAGGCAGGGCATCCTTTAGCATGGCTATAGCTGTGTGTGCAAATCCAACAGGGAGGTTGTTTTGCTCCGAGCATGACACAAAAGCTGACGTTTGATTAACTTATTGTCCAAATTGCCCTTGAGTACATCATTGAGGGTGCCTGCCAGTGGCATCATTATCAAGAGGGGAGAAGTAGCACCATCCTGGTTTACAATCTTTTTGCAGTGGCTGGCCTGGATCCAGGTGTCTGCCTTAGAGCTTGACTGACATTGTAGTGACTAGTTGTACTTGGTACATCTGGGCTCCCAAGCCTTCCATGTGTCTTTTCAGGACTACCCAATCACCGGGCAGCAGTTGATGAGTACCTTCTAAGAAATTGGGGTATGCTTCTGCAAGTGCCATGCATTCTGCCTCTTGGAAAGAGCTGCTGGAGGGCAGTGACCTGTGCAGCATGGTCTTACCTTCCTGGACTACTGCATACCCAGTGGGAACATGTCCCATTTGCTCATTCCAGTACCTAGATCAATCTACAAAATACCAGACATCATAGTTAGTCAAAGGTACATCCGTGACACCTGGTAACCTATAGGCTTCAAGTTGCATTAAACTGACAATCATGCCCCCTTCGCTACAACTATAGGCATCAGAGCGGCAGGGTTGAGTAGTACATCTTTTCAGAGGGATGGTGGGACTTAGTAAGGCCCCATGCACACAACAGTATTTCTCATCAGTAATTACTGACCGGAATGAGAGCCATTAATTTCTATTGGCTACGGACACTTCAGTATTTTTACTGATGGCTGTCCATGCCAAAAAAAAAATTATAGAACCTGTCCTATTCTTGTCAGTAATGAAAGCACAGGAGTCTCCCATAGAAGTCTATGGGAGCTTCCGTAAATAGACAGATACTAATGTGCATCCGTACACCGTCCATATTTACTGAAGCATTGCTAAGCAACATGTTGATGACATCATTTGCAACCTGACTTTTTGTAAGGAACCGTATATAGGGATGGAATACAGACCATATTTACAGACACCCTTCCGTGTATATACTGATGAAATACAGATGCCTACTGATCCGTATTTACTGACAGTATTTCGGGATAGATGAAAACTGTCGTGCGCATGGGGCCTACAGCAAGCTCAGTGACACAGGCAGTGGTGAAGTGCTTGGTCTTAATATTGTGCGTGACTTTGGCAACTGCTTGTGGGACATTAAGCACTAAATCAGGGTGTAAAATAACATCTGAAGTTTTGTTGAGGAGAGCAGTCATGAGGGAGCACATTATGAAATGAGATCAAGGCTAGTGGAGGAATATCCAACAGGGCACATACGACCACCATGGTGTCGCATGAGCACACATGAAGCGTAACCACTTTGTTCATGACAATAGCTGTGGAGAGGCTTAAGGCTGGCCAGAGCTGGGGCTGAAACCAAAGACCGTTTAGGGTGTAAAAATGCATCTAGAGCATCATGCAAGATTTGGCAGGGGACAGCTTGTAGGCAGTTAAACAGGGACTTCATTGGTATGGATGCATTTTTAATCCATGGTCGACAATAACCCACTAATCCCAGGAAGGCTCAGAGAGCAATGGTTGTGTAGGACTAGGTGGTGTTGGCTAGCAGTAAGTGTGGAGTGAGTGGTGCGCAATACACCAGCAGAGAGGCAATGACCAAGGAAACCGGTGGGCTTACAAAGTTGTAATTTGTTCTTGAATACTTTGCAACCAATATGGGACTGATACAATAATAACGAGACTGCTTCCTGAGTATGTCAGAGACAACACAAAAGCAGATAGACATGTGGTGGGGTGTTCGGGGGACCACTTAGCCAACAGTTTTCATTGTAAAGGTGAAACGATCAGGGGAACTTGCTGCACTCTGGGGAAGCACCAGCCAGGCATATTGTTTGCCTCTGTGTGAAGGCAAAATAATGGCAACAGTCGAGACAGCGGGATAGAGATGCATTGGCCAGGTCTATCACTGTGAAAGTAGTGGAATCCAATGGGACCTGGTTAAGAAGTGTGTGGGTTAGGAACTTGAGGGGTATTGATAACAGTCTGGACATTGACTGCTCTCAAGTCATGTATTATTCAATATACAGGTGATTTACCTGGGTCAACTTTTTTGGATGGGGGTATAACAGGGTATTATAGGGAAACATGAGTTATCAGTTTCTTTTCTAATAACTTAGCAATGTCAGACTGAATGGCTTCATCCTGTTTTGGCGATACTGGTAGATGCACACAGGGTATTTGTCCACCCCTACTGTCAAGATAATGGTAAATTATTTCAATCATTAACGGCTCCTATAATCCATCCTGCATGAATTTGTTTTTCACAATTGTCCTAATAGAAATAAAGAGTCTAAATGAAAAAGTTAGAACTTTGCATCTTTAATACGGCATCATATAGAATGTGTATCATCCTATAATTCCCACAAGCCTTCTGCCAGAAGTCTAGGAATACTCAGAAATTAGATACAAAAACAATACAACAGAAAAAACAACCTTACTCAGGAAAAACAAAAATTGCAAACACAAGATTCCCACAGAAAGGGGTGAATGAACTTAAGGAAATATTAACATAATATATTATTCTGCTTTACTGCAACAAACACTGGAGATTTATTGAAGGCTCAGCTTTTCCAATACTAGTAATTGGTCCGGCTGCTGGGCATCAGGCAGCTGTTCTGAAGACTCAGGGGCAGGAGTTTTTGAAGATTTCTTTTGCTTGGTGGACTTCGGCTTATATCCCGAGAGGCGAGAAGCAAGGCTTCTTTTAGGTGGTGGTTGTATTTTCACCTAGAATGAGACAGAATGTTATCTTGTTGACCCAGCAATTCCAAAATAAGTAACTAAGAATATAGGACAGCAGAAGCCTATATAAAAATATAATGGGCTCCAACCATAAAGACTGGAGCACTGAACACCAGTAATAAGTCTCCAGATTTTCAGTCCACCTAACAATTACAGCATTTTTTCTTAGAATTCTGCATGGTTTTGGTTAACCATTCCCCTGGTCAACGGAGCACCATCTCTACAGTCTGCCACTGATTGGTCAGTAGCACTGCAGTAAGGATGTGGTCACTTGTGGAAAGTGTTAAGGTTAACCTTTTATGCATCCATAAAAAAAATTGATGTTTCAGCCCTACAAACTTGGGTAAAAAATAACTTTTCAATTGAACAGGATGTGGTCTGCACACACGATTAAGAAATCGAACAAATGCAGAACAGTAATAATCTGAAACAGAAGTGAAATAGAGGGCAGTTATAAACAGATGTGGCTCTACTGGAGCAACTAATAGGCCAGATCTGAATTATGGATGAATCTGGTGGGGATGTCTGGAAACAGTGTGGTCTATATGCAAACTATATACCTACCTTCCTTTATATGGTTTACGTGTGTATCTGAGCATGGAACCCTGGGAGAAGATTCTAGAGCCCCCTTGTATCATGCACACTACCTGCTCCAATGCCGGAAGTATGAATTGTCATTATGGGTCTTGGTAACAGAGGGTAAGGTCAGCTGTGTATGTAAAATACTGGCATGAGGAACGAATTTTCCATGATACACTCCATGGTTTATCTAATAGGCTGAAGGTTGCTTAACACGTTCCTGTAGCAACTGGGAGGGGGGGGGGGATATGTTAATTTTGGACCAATTGGCTCTCCTAAAAGTTTGGTTTTAGGAGGGTACTCAGCTATTGCACAAGTATTTAGGCCATGGGTCAGCAACCTTTGGTACTCCAGCTGTTGTAAAACTTTGGAAGGTCAGACCATGATGGGCGTTGTAGCTCAACAAGCTGGAGTGACAAAGGTTGCTAGCCCCTGAACTAGGCAAAAAACCTCACCAAACCAAATCCAGAAGTTTAAACGCAGTAAGGCTTCGTTCACATCCGTGCTAGGGCTCTGTTCCATCTGAGCTGTCAGAACGGAGCCCTGACAGAAACAGAAACCAAAAGGCTTCCATTTCCATCACCATTGATTTCAATGGTGACGGATCCGGCACCAATAGTTTGTTTGCTGTGCAAGGGTTCCGCCGTTTTGACCAAGTCAATAGCGTAGTCGACTACGCTGTTGATTCCACCAAAACAGAACCCTTGCACAATGGAGACAATCGGAAACAATTGGCACGGATCAGTCACCATTGAAATAAATGGTGATGGAAACCTATGGTTTTAGTTTGTGTCAGTCGGTCACTGTTCTGACGGAAAGCTCTGATGGAACGGGACCCTGGCGCAGATGTGAATTAAGCCTAAACAGGCAACATGTTTGTTAAGGACAATTAGTAATATTGATAATGTGGGACTCCTTGACTAATCACTTAATTGGTGGGAATTTGATCAGCGTTCTATGGTATAAGTGTGAAAAATGTTGTTTGTAAGCTCAAGTTTGTATGTCAAAACACATCTTAGAAATTTATGGCATATCCACTAGATGTGCCATAATGGTCTCATAGATGCGGGTCCAACACCTACCTCTAGAACAGGGCCTAAACCCTGTTCTAACTTGCTTGGCTCCTGTTCCCTCCCGGCCACTCCTAGGTTAGGTGGTCGGAAGTTGCAGAAACCACTGAGCTACAGTGTCTAACTCCTGTAGAGTTATGGAAGCCGCATAGAACGGCTAAGTACGCTGTATCTGTAGCTTCAGAGTTCTGGAAAAACCTTGCCTTGCTACAGTTTCACCAACTCCCATTCACTACTCCAGGAGTTTCTCTCCAGTGTATGGGAATGGACCAGCTGTAAACCGGTCAAGGCTAGTTTGGGCTTCAGGTTGGCCATTTATAGACGGATAATGCACATCAGACTAGATGCAAACATACAATCCCCTTACCATCTTTTTCTTCTCTGGGTTGTGGGTATTAAAATGTCTGTCCAGGCTTTGCTGTAAGAGAAGGTGTTTTTCAGGTCAAGGATTACATGCAGAATACACTGGATGAAGAATTTAACAATTCTAGATTAACACATCCCAAAGATATTGATAGGCTTCATTTCTTTAATGTACACAACCCACTGAGCTTTTCACCGAGAATTTGGTCATTTGGCTCAAATCCGGCAATAAAGCAGCACTTGTAGCAGAAGGGAACGTGGCAGTTTTATAAGAAATTGTGTAAGCACCATAGAAAACAGGTACTGGCATAAGCAATTAAAATGTGTACAACGCTTATGATTGTGTTGGTGCTATATAAAATCGGAAAGTAGTGCCTTCATGAGAACAATTAGGACCTCTCGTATACAATACCTTACCTTCATTGCAAAGGTTTTCCCACAACCTTCATGGTCACAAATAAATGGCCGCATACTCTCATGGAATGAAAGAATATGGTTACGGAGGTTAAATTTTGTAGTGTAAGTCCTGTCGCAGTCCTCACGTGGGCAACAATAGACAACTCTCTCTTCTCTGTGAATTTTCTTGTGATCCTTCAGATTTGATTTTTTCTTGAATGTGCGATTACAGACACTACAGACAACATCTGTAGAGCAAGAGAATGTCAGACATGAAAGGAACCATTTATAGTAGACTAAAGATGTGCATAAGGACCAAATTATATAGTTTACAGAATACTCTAATATGGTATTGTGCCTTTTAGGATTCTAGCTAGGGATAGACAATCTAGCCGAAACACCATTTCCCTGCTTGCAGACATTAAGAGTAGGAACACAGGGGCAGATACACTGTAACAGCTCTTGCACACGACAGAGATCAGGCCGTAAAAAAACGGTCCATGTGTCGGCCAGATTTCCCAGCCCAACCACAGTACAGAAGAACGGGACTCCTGGCAACAGACAATTCTAATGCTAGGAGTCTGCCTCCCCACAGAACTGCTGTTCCATACTGAACAAAATGATAGTGGAACAGCAGCGTTTCCGCTGCAAAAGTCAAAACATGTCTGTTCCGGCATGGAATACGATGGGTAAAACCAGCGACAGAAGAGCAGCGATTCTGCAGCATAAATTGACAAATAAAATACCATAGGTCAGTTTGTGAACTTTTAGCAGATTTTTCCACTGTGTGGATGAGATTTGTTCAATTCTCATCCACACTGCTACCGTACTAGGCTGCAAATTTTTCTGGAATGAAATAAATTGCAGAAAATCCACAGTATCTGCTGTGTTCCTACCCTAAAAATAGTTAGACAAAACAGACACCTATGACTAGTGCAGGTGCAGACAAAAAAAAAATATTCTGTGCCATGCTCAACCCTCCAGCCCTGCGCTAGGCATGAGAACTACTTTTGCTCCAGTGTTCCTTTAAAAAGAACACAAGCCAGTTACTTGCCAATGGCTAATTACCTGAACTACCTGACTCCAATTGAGTTTGTTAATTGGCATATACCACTTTCACAGCAGACCAAGCATATGCACATCTTGCTGGGATAAAAACAGACATGAATGCCATGCCAATGCCAGCTGGCTGTGTACCAAGGAGTGTAACTAGGCATGCCCAACTTTAATGGGGTTGGTCAGCACTTTCAATTGATTGCTAATCCTTGGTAGAAGCCACCAATGTATGATTGGTAGATGTGCTAGGGCTTGGACCCGATCAGCAGAACGGCAGCCCCTTCATGGTCTATTGCAAGCAGTAAGGCAAGACTGAAGGTTGTAGAGGCTTTTGGGTGTAAGTCTCTCCCGAAAATTACAACTCAATTTGAATAGATTTTAAAAATGGTCATCTGCCGTTGTATACCCTCAGTGATCAGATTTAGAATATTCTAAATATATACCATGTCTCTGATCACATCTTTAGTGTCCCTTTAAAGTGGTAAATGATAGACAAATTCTAGAGCTTACCCGGGTGAACAACTGCAGCGTGCTTAATGTACTCCGACCAGGTCTTCCCCACAAACGTACAAGCACTTTCTTTTTTGCATGGATACCCTGCAGAAGATAAATCTATAAGAACCTAAACCAATGTACTCAGACAATACAACTCAGTGTAAGCATTTTAAGGCTTAAAGAGGCTCTGTCACCACATTATAAGTGGCCTATATTGTAAATAATGTGATCTGCGCTGTAATGTAGATTACAGCAGTGTTTTTTTTATTTCGAAAAACCTATCATTTTAGATGGAATTATGACCTAGATTAGCTTTATGCTAATGACTTTTAGACAACTAAAGTATAAAGCAGAGTACACTTTTACACCCACAATGTGCCCCTTACGGGACAAGTTTACCATTGCATGCCTGTACAAGAGGATACGCAGCCCTCTGTTGGGGGTATACGCTGGGAGCTTTTCCTGACTTATAGGTTAAATGAGGACAATACTGTGATGTGAACCAATTTAATTTGAGGAGGAAACCAGCAAGCATATACAATGTCTGGTTATCTTATTAACTAGGCCAGAAACAACCTACCCTTTTGTTGACTGACTAACTTTCCTAAAGAGTTCAGAGGGCCACAAGATGCTTCAAAGTAGAAACTAGCACAAATAAAGGAACATGCCAGGAGACAATCTTTAAATTGAGTCTATTAAGGACATGAAACCAGCCATCCTCCCATAACAGGGGTCCACAACCTTTGGCACTGGTGAGAAACCGCAACTCCCAGCATGGCCTGACTGCCAAAGGCTTTAAAACATACAGGGGACGGATCCTCCAGCTCACCGTTTATAGACTCCTGTTCAGACAGTGCCCTGATCTCCGCACGGCCAGCGGTCAACAGCAAAAAAAAAAAAAAAAACTACTATGATCCAGCGCTCGTGCATAAACAAAAAGGAATCACGGTTCCAATTTTATTGTATAACAAATTTTAAAATTGTAGATCAAAGTGCAGAAGGGTGAATTGCATTTGTAGTTCGCCAAATGCGATTCACCTTTTTGCACTGTGATCTACAATTTTAAAGTTTGTTACACAATAAAATTGGAACGGATTCCTTTTATTTATGCACGAGCGCTGGATCAGTCTATTTTCAGCCAAAGGCTTTATTAATCCAGCTAAAAGCAGCCAGGGCATGCTGGGAATTGTAGTTTCAAAACAGCTGAAGTGCCAAAAGTTGCAGACCCCTGATCTATAGTAAAGACTCCAAAAAGGTGCTTGCGTAGGTCTTCATGAGGGCAACGCTGGTGGGAGAATAGAAAGATACCTGCATGAACTTTTTCATGGCGTTTAAGTCTTGAAGGTGAAGAGTAGCTTTTATCACATCCTTCATGAGCGCATCTAAAAATATAAAACAAGAAAAAAAAAAAATTAAACAACCAGTTTTCTTGATGTTCAACACAAGACTAATAAAGCCCATTGACATTAGAACCACCTATATATTTGACTAACTACTACAAGACTTCCAGTACAGTTAAGGGCATCCTCACACTGCATCTATAGAGAATGGAGGTCATCTGACGCCATCCCGTGTGGCTAGGTGGCCACCGTCTCCTGAGAGGTGCACATGCGCGCAGCTCTATTCTTTTCAATGGGAGTTATGGAAACAGCCACTTGCTCAGCTGTTTAATTCCACCCAATAAACTAAAGCCATTCAGCTGTTTTAGTTATCCATTCATGGGAAAGCTGGAGCTAAATAAATGGGGCTGTGACAGCAACCTCAAGTCATTCTGTGGCTTTTCCAGACCTCGTTGCAGGGCAGATTTGTCAGTCAGTAGTCTTGGAAAGATTTAGAGCACAAATATACTGCGTCATCTTCGCCGCTCAGAAACTAACGTCACCAAGAAATGAACATTTAGGCTAGGGTTACATAGCAAATTTGGCCGCAACACAGGTCCAACGGCCAAAGATCGCCGTGTGCATCGCACGTAATGATAATCAGTGTGGGAGCGTTGAGACCGGCAGATTGCAGCGACTCAACGGTCGCAAGAAATGAAGCAGGTTTGGATTTCTTGTGACGGTCAGGTCGTGGCAACCATTGGATTGCAATGCGGCCACATTAACTTTCATTACGTGCGATGTACACAGCGATATTGGTCTGTGGTGGGCAGAGTCGGCGCATAGCCCTAGCCTTATTAAAGAGAAGACTATTCACAAGTAATTGCTTTTATCTTTAGGTCACAATGTTTTAGCTGCAGTGTCTGGCAGTCTGTGGCACAGCCACTTACTTGAAAGGATGCTGGTTTGTATGGATATACTGATGAATTTTTAGCTGGTTATGTTTCCTGAACTGTTGGCCGCAGTCTGCAAAATAACACTGAAAAAAGAAAATACAACAAACCATGACATCCTATAGAGAAAAAGAAAGTCTACGACGCTTAAACATTTTTTTTTACAGCCTTACATTTAATAAAATGAAAAAAGTCAAACATAAATCATTCCCATTAATGTGAAGCAAGATACAGTCATCGTACCACATAGACCCGAGTTGGAGCCGTATGAGCCCTTTTGAAGTGTAGCCTCATGTTGGTCGCCGTGGTAAACGCCAAGTTGCAATTTTCTGCTTCACACCTGGAAGTAGACAAAATTAATAGCTTTGAGAAATCACGTGCTTAACCCCTTAGTGATCAGCCTATTTTTGACCTTAATGACCAAGCTTTTTTTTTACTTTTTCCCATCGTCTCATTTAAAGAGCTAGAACTTATTTATTTTTGCGTCGACATTGCTGTATAAGGTCTTGTTTTTTGCGGGACAAGTTGTAATTTTTAATAGCACCATTTTGGGGTACATAGAATTTGTTTATTAAGTTAACTTTTTTTGGGGGGGAAAGAAAAACAGCAATTTTGCCACACTTTTTTGTGTCCTAAATTTACGCCGTTTACCGTGTGGTTTAAACAGAATAACTTTATTCAGTGGGTTGTTGCGATTGCGATAGAGGCTACAGTTGATTCTGCAGCAGCATCGGCGTTTGCAGGTAAGTCGATGTAGCCTCTGTCGCCGATGTGTCCTCGCTCGTCCGACACGATGCAGGACGTGACGTCACAGCGTGATCTCTCGAGGACACGCTGTGTGTCTGAACTGCCAGAAGCTGGGTGTTAACGAAAAGTGGATGATGGTGATTCGTCAGCATCATACACTTCTATTCACAACGCCCAGCTAGTAAAACAAGTAAAAACGCCCCGATGTACACACACAAAACACGCCCAGTTGTACTTAACCCCTTCCCTCTTTGGCCACTTTTGACCTTCCTGACAGAGCCTCATTTTTCAAATCTGACATGTTTCAAATTATGTGGTAATAACTCCGGAATGCTTTTACCTATCCATGCGATTCTGAGATTGTTTTCTCGTGACACATTGGACTTTATGTTACTGGCAAAATTTGCCCGATACATTCAGTATTTAATTGGGAAAAACACCAAAATTTAGCGAAAAATTGCAAAAATTAGCATTTTTCTCAATTTAAATGTATCTGCTTGTAAGACAGGCAGTTATACCACACAAAAATGTTGCTAACTAACATCCCCCATATGTCTACTTTATATTGGCATCGTATTTTGATCATCATTTTATTTTTCTAGGACGTTACAAGGCTTAGAACTTTAGCAGCAATTTCTCACATTTTCAAGAAAATTTCAAAATGCTATTTTTACAGGGGGCAGTTCAGTTGTGAAGTGGCTTTGAGGTCCTTAGATATTAGAAACCCCCAATAAGTCACCCCATTTTAAAAACTGCACCCATCAAAGTATTCAAAACAGCATTTAGAAAGTTTCTTAACCCTTTAGACATTGCGCAGGAATTAAGGCAAAGTAGAGGTGAAATTTACAAAGTTCATTATTTTTTTCCAGAAATTCATTTTAAATCCATTTTTTTTGTACCACAGAAGGTTTTACCAGAGAAATGCAACTCAATATTTATTGCCCAGGTTCTGCAGTTTTAGGAAATATTCCACATATGGCCCTAGTGTGCTACTGGACTGAAACACCGGCCTCCGAAGCAAAGGAGCACCTGGTGGATTTTGGGCCTCCTTTTTATTAGAATATATTTTAGGCACCATGTCAGCTTTGAACAGGTCTAGTGGAACTAAAACAGTGGAAACCCCCCAACAAGTGACTCCATTTTGGAAACTATACCCCTCGAGGAATTTATCTAGGGGTGTAGCAAGCATTTTGACCGGCCAGTTTTTTTGCAAAAATTTTTGGAACTAGGTCATGAAAATGAAAATCTACATTTATTCAAATAAAATGTAGGTTTAGCTAATTTTTTTTCATTTCCACAAGGACTAAAGGAGAAAAAGCACCATAAAATTTGTAAAGAAATTTCTCCAGAGTAAAACAATACCCCACATGTGGTAATAAACGGCTGTTTGGACATATGGTGGGGCTGAGAAGGGAAAGAGCACCATTTGGCTTTTGGAACTCAAATTTAGCAGGAATGGTTTGTGGAGGCCATGTCGCATTTGCAAAGCTCCTGAGGGGACAAAACAGTGGAAACCCCCAACAAGTGACCCCATTTTGGAAACTACACCCCATGAGGAAATTATCTAGGGGTGTAGCAAGCATTTTGACCAGCCAGTTTTTTTACAGAACTTATTGTAAGTAGGCCGTAAAAATGAAAATCTACATTTTTTCAAAGAAAATGTAGGTTTAGGTATTTTTTTTTTCATTTCCACAAGGACTGAAGGAGAAAAAGCACTGCAAAATTTGTAAAGCAACTTCTCCCGAGTAAAAAAATACCCCACATGTGGTCACAAACATCTGTTTGGACACATGGTAGGGCTCAGAATGAAAGGAGCACCATTTGGATTGTGGAATGGTTTCTGGGTGTCATGTCATATTTGCTGAGCCCCTGTAGTACTAGTACAGTGGAAACACCCCAAAAGTGACTCCATTTGGGAAACTGCACCCCCTGAGGAATCATCTACGGGTATAGTGAAAATTTTGATCCCAAAGGTTTTTTGCCGAATTA
The DNA here is from genome assembly GCF_050947455.1 of Rhinoderma darwinii. NCBI lineage: Eukaryota > Metazoa > Chordata > Amphibia > Anura > Rhinodermatidae > Rhinoderma > Rhinoderma darwinii. The sequence continues at coordinate 58,247,771 of NC_134688.1, read as the reverse complement.
GAATTAAGCCATGAAAATGAAAAATAATTTTTTTTTCCAACAAGATGTAGTTTTAGATACACATTTTTCATTTTTGCAAGGAATAGAGAAGAAAAAGCACCCCAACATTTGTAAAGTAATTTCTCCCGAGTACGGTAACACCCCATATGTGGTTATAATCAGCTGTTTACGTATATGGGAGCATTCAGAAGAAAAGGAACGGTATTTATCTTTTGGAGCGTAGATTTTTCTGGAATGGTTTGCGGTCGCCATGTTGCATTTGCAAAACCCCTGATGTACCAAACAAAAGTGACCCCGTTTTAGAAACGACACCCCTAAAGGCATTTATCAAGGGGTGTAGTGAGAATTTAGACTCCACAGGTGTTTTTCAGAAATGAATACGCAGTGGATGGTGCAAAGTGAAAAATGCAATTTCTCCACTGATCTGCCCATTCACCGCACAAGATGTTGTGCCCCTAGAGAATCTTACCCCATAAATTGTTAAGCGGGTTCTCCCGGGTATGGTAATGCCTTACTTGTGGCCATAAATTGCTGTTTGGGCACATTGTAGGGCTAAGAAGGGAAAGACCGCCATTTGGAGCATGGATTTTGCTTGGTAATAGTTCTGTTTGGGGTTTTGCTGGTATTTCAGTTTATAATGTGGTGGCATATGTAATCTGTGCGGAGAACATCAGGGCATAATAAGAGGGTATAATAATGGGGTAAATAATACAATTATCCATAGATGTGTGTTACGATGTGAAGCGATCCGTTATGCACAGGCCGGTGTCACACTGATAAACGCTTTTCTTTCTTATCCCCCTTTTGTAACACTCTGCACCTTTTGGGGACTTTTTCTCCTTTGTAGTTTGGGAAATATTGCTGGGAAAGTTTTCCGCTGGTATAATACGGGCACCCTCGCTTCCAGGGGATGTGCTATGTCCCTTATCTTCCTAGTTCCTCAATACTGTGGCCCTGAAACTGAAGGAATGTTCCCCACCGGCCTGCGCATTGAGATGTTTTTCATCACCGCATTACTAGTGCCATAACTTTTTTGTTTTTCAGTTGATTAAGCGGTGTGCGGGCTTGTTTTTTGCGAGACGGGCTGTAGATTTTATTGGTACCATTTTAGAACACATACGACTTTTTGATCACTTTTTATTTCATTTTTTGGTAAAGGAAATTACCAAAAACAAGCAATTCTGGAATAGTTGTTTATTGGTTTTTTTCGGCATCCACAGTGCGCCCTAAATTACATGTTAGCTTTATTCTGCGGGTCGATACGATTACGGCGATACCAAATTTATATAGTTTTTTTTATGTATTGCAGCTTTTGCACAATAAAATCACTTTTTTTATAAAATCATTTGTTTTCTGTGTCGACATTCTAAGACCCATAACTTTTTTATTTTTGCGTGCACAAAGCGGTGTCAGGGATTATTTTTTGCGGCACGGATTGTCGTTTTTTATTAGTACTATTTTGGAGTAAATGTGACTTTTTGATCACTTTTTATAGCATTTTTTGGAAGGAGATGTGACCTAAAAACAAAGATTCTGGCGTTGTTTTTCATGTTTTTTTTTTTACGGCGTTCACCGTGCGGGATAAATTACATAATTGTTTTGTAGTTTGGGTCGTTACGTACGCGGCGATACCAATTATGTATAGTTTTTTTTATTTTTACGGTTTTTCCCATAATAAAAGACTTACTATGGGAAAAAAGTCAGTTTAGCTTTATTTTTATTTGAAATGTGTGTGTTTTTATTGTTTTACCACATTTTTATTAACTTTTTTTTACTTTTTTTTACTTGTCCCACTAGGGGACATGAGGGCCTGATGCCCCGATCGCTACTCTAATACACTGCACTACATATGTAGTGCAGTGTATTAGCGCTGTCAGTTATTCACTGACAGCAAGCCTATAAGGACACGCCGCAGGCGGGTCCTCATCGGCTCCCGTACAAGGCAGACTCGGACGCCATTTTCTGGCGTCCGATTGCCACAGCAACCCAGCGATTGCATCACTGGGTTGAGCGCAGCATCTGAGCGCGGCATCTGAGGGGTTAATCTGCCGGATCGGAGAATAGCTCCGGTCCTGGCAGTTACAGGAGGGTGCCAGCTCTATAATACAGCTGTCACACCGCGGTGATGGTGCCGGCTCTGCTCCTGAGCCCGCACCATCACTGCGCCGTACATATACGGCGCTTTGCGGGAAGCACCTCCCGACAGCGCCGTATATATACGGCGGATGTCGGGAAGGGGTTAAAGAGACTGTCACCAGATTTTGCAACCCCTATCTGCTATTGCAGCAGATCGGCACTGCAATGTAGGTTACAGTAACGTTTTTATTTTTAAAAAACGAGCATTTTTGGCCAAGTTATGACCATTTTTATATTTATGTAAATGAGGCTTGCAAAAGTACAACTGGGCGTGTATTATGTGCGTACATCGGGGCGTTTTTACTACTTTTACTAGCTGGGCGTTCTGAAGAGAAGTATCATCCACTTCTCTTCAGAACGCCCAGCTTCTGGCAGTGCAGACTCAGCGTGTTCGAGAGATCACGCTGTGACGTCACTCACTTCCTGCCCCAGGTCCTGCATCGTGTCGGACGAGCGAAGACACATCGGCACCAGAGGCTACAGTTGATTCTGCAGCAGCATCGGCGTTTGCAGGTAAGTCCATGTAACTACTTACCTGCAAACGCTGATGCTGCTGCAGAATCAACTGTAGCCTCTGGTGCCGATGTGTCCTCGCTCGTCCGACACGATGCAGGACCTGTGAGTGATCTCTCGAGAACACGGCTGTGTCTGCACTGCCAGAAGCTGGGTGTTAACGAAGAGAAGTGGCTGATGCTGATTCGTCAGCATCATACACTCCCATTCAACGCCCAGCTAGTAAAAGTAGTAAACACGCCCCGATGTACACACATAATACACGCCCAGTTGGACTTTTGCAAGCCTCATTTGCATAAACATAAAAATGGTCATAACTTGGCCAAAAATGCTTGTTTTTTAAAAATAAAAACGTTACTGTAATCTACATTGCAGCGCCGATCTGCTGCAATACGAGATAGGGGTTTGAAAATCTGGTGACAGCCTCTAAGTGTTGAATTTCCTGCAGCGCCACCACAGGTGAAATTAAGCATTACACTGTGCTCATTCACATCAATGGAGTGTCAGGACAGGCCCTCCAGAAAGATATTTGTAGCTGCTCTCCACACTGACAACAATGAACTCCCTCTATTAACTCAGAATTCCCTATTTAGGTGTATGAAAACTGGACTACCCCATTAAGTAGCTGAAGTGTACTTACTTGTAAGGTTTCTCCCCAGTGTGAGTCAGAATATGGCGATTCAGGTGAAACAAAGTTGTGAAGCCTTTATCACAGCCTTCATATTTGCAAGGAAAAGGTCTCTGAAGAAGAAAAAAAAAAAAAAAAAAAAAAGCATGATTTTTTTATTTTATTATTAATCTGCTTTAAAAGGGAACCTTTCACCTCCCCATACATGTGCAGCATGTAATGGGGAGGGCTGAACAAACCCTGGGACACTTTACATTTGTTTTTCTACCTCCCTCTGTTATTTAGATATCGGTGCTGTTATATTTGGCGCCCGATATTTAAATAACCCCCTGAACACTCAATGGGGCGGCCCCGTGTACTGGCAAGGGGGCGTTACTATGGCTGTGACACTGTCCAATCAGATACAGTGCCAGAGCAAGAGCGAGGAGAGAGTGCGATTGCAGTCTTTTCCCCCGAACTGGCAAGGGGTCGTGTCACTGCTACGGACAGTGTAAGAGCTGGGGAGCGCTTTAACTGTCCGTAGCAGAGACACCCCCTTGCCAGTTCGGCAGAAGACTAATCTTGAAAGCTGGAGAGAGCATGTGCGCTCTCCCCCTCTTGCTGTGGCACTGTCCGTATCCGATTGGACAGTGTCACAGCCATAGTAACACGCCCCCTTGCCAGTACACGCCCCGTTGACTGTTCAAGGGGTTATTTAAATATTGGGCGCCAAATAGAATAGCACCGATATCTAAACAGCAGGAGGTAGGGAAAAAAAATAAAAATTTAAAGTGCCCCAGGGTTTGTGCAGCCCATGTATGGGGAGGTGAATGGTTCTCTTTAAGAAGGAAACCTCTGTATAAAGTCAGTCACAGTATATTATAACTGACAAGGTGCTGTACGATAGCTTCATACAACATGGATGTCACAACCAAGGCCACTGCAACACCACTGCCCACCCCAAGACCCCACACATAGCCAGTCTGTTGGGACCCCTAACAATCAGATGCCATCTGTGGGGGAAACCCAGCAGGTATTTAAAGGGGTTGTCCGGTTTCAGCAAATTGTTATTTTTTGTATTCCTTACGGTCAGCAAGATCTCTGCTTGTTGTCAAACAGTAGGAACATTTATTGCTTACTTCCACTTGATAAACCGCTGTCCAAGGTCACGTGATGGACACGCGGGCTGGGAGCGCTAGAAGACACAGCTCTGATACACATACTGTAACTAACAAGTCATGCACCTGTGTGTCCATCACATGACCATGGACAGATTACCACCCTCTGGAAGTAAACAATGAATATTCCTTCTGAACAACAAGTAGAGATCTTGAAAAAGCATCAGGAATACCAAAAGTATACTGGAAAATGTTAAAACTTAATTAGAAAAAATATATGTTTGCTTCAGTCTGCTACTTTCATTTTAGGACAGCACCACCACAGGTGAAGTGAAGCATTACACTGCCCAATATGATAAAAGGGCAAGGAAAAAGACCACCACAGTATATATAAAATTGGGTTTTTATAAGACAGGTGATACAAGTTCTTGGTAAACCCTGTACTTCCATATTAAAACAGCAACACTTTATTAGATACATTTTTGCAAGTGGCTTCCCAAATCTGTCACATACCCGCCAGGGCGGCCATAAATCAGACACACAACCAGCCACCCCCTACATTCTTCTCAAGATGGGTAAAGGTACCAGCCGCCACTATACATGAGTGATGGACAGGTCATTACAACGGGTATAGCCTATAAACTACCCCACATAGTAACTAACACGTGCCCTGCTGTCAGAACCCAAGATAGAAGAGAAGCTGCGGGCATGTCCGGACACGTGCCAATACTAATGTAGTAACCAAACTCCATAAACAATGCCGGAGGCGGGACGACCACTACTGTAGCCAGGAATGAGCAGCGCCAGGCTGACGACACGTGATCGCCTCTGCCCAAACAGTAAACTAAATGAGCCGGTCATCCCATACACCCGGCTAGCATCTTTACGACCCCTCAGTGCCAGAAAGCGAGGCCATGTGTCTCACCTCCCCCGTGTGTTTGCACAGATGGGACAGCAGCTTCCAGTTCTTGTTGTACGTGGCATTACAGTCCGGGAAAGAGCAGATAAAGCGCTTATACACGACCGGCGGCGCCTTCTCTCCCATCGTTCCACGGTCGATCGGCTCCTGTAGCGCAAACGGATTGCACCACGAAGCAACGGACGCCGCCATTGCTGGACTTTCTCTAACAGGACCGTACCATCAGCCCACTTCCTGCATGGGGGAGGACTATTCGCATTAAAGTTACAATTAGCTGACCAGATAGAATAGCTTAACATCGTGATTTACTACATTATTTCCTATGACGGTTTGTTGGTGTTTTATATTATTTCCACTGTATTCATTGTTTCTAGGCTCTCGCACGGTTCTGTTATCCCCTCTACAGATCTCGAATGGTTCGTGCTCTCACATCACGTGGGTGGCTTTCAAGTCGATGTGCGCCATATTTGTAAAGGGCAGATGAACAGTAGATGCAGAGTCTCAAAAGAAAATTCTTATATATTACATAAAACGTTACCTTCAGTTATTCTTAATATTGTTAAATCATTTTTGAAAAAAATAAAAAAAATTCAGCGTTTTCGGTCTGGCAAAGGCCAGATCTGTGGTTTCCAACCTGTGGCTCTCAAGATGTAGCAGAAAACTTCAGGCATCTCTGACAGCCACAACTTTCTGACAGCCACAACTTTCTGACAGCCAGGGCATGCTGAGAGTTATAGTTTTTCATCCTCTACAGATCTGCATGTTGGAGGCCAATGGGTTAGCCTCCATAGGGCAATGGGCGAAAGATCAAAGCCCTAAAAGACCTTGAAGTAACTAAGGTTGGCCATAGACAATAATGTCAGCTGAATGTTTAGCAATCCGTCAGTAGTACGAATATGTAAATGACTGATGTCATTATAAACATGTAACTCAATAGTTTAAAGAGGCTCTGTCACCAGATTTTGCAACCCCTATCTGCTATTGCAGCAGATCGGCGCTGCAATGTAGATTACAGTAACGTTTTTATTTTTAAAAAACGAGCATTTTTGGCCAAGTTATGACCATTTTTGTAGTTATGCAAATGAGGCTTGCAAAAGTCCAAGTGGGCGTGTTTAAAAGTAAAAGTCCAAGTGGGCGTGTATTATGTGCGTACATCGGGGCGTTTTTACTACTTCTACTAGCTGGGCGTTCTGATGAGAAGTATCATCCACTTCTCTTCAGAACGCCCAGCTTCTGCCAGATCACGCTGTGACGTCACTCACAGGTCCTGCATCGTGTCAGACGAGCGAGGACACATCGGCACCAGAGGCTACAGTTGATTCTGCAGCAGCATTGGCGTTTGCAGGTAAGTCGATGTAGCTACTTACCTGCAAACGCCGATGCTGCTGCAGAATCAACTGTAGCCTCTGGTGCCGATGTGGCCGTCACGATGCAGGACCTGTGAGTGACGTCACAGATCTGCACTGTCAGAAGCTGGGCGTTCTGAAGAGAAGAGGATGTTACTTCTCATCAGAACGCCCAGCTAGTAAAAGTAGTAAAAACGCCCCGATGTACGCACATAATACACGCCCACTTGGACTTTTACTTTAAACACGCCCACTTGGACTTTTGCAAGCCTCATTTGCATAACTACAAAAATGGTCATAACTTGGCCAAAAATGCTCGTTTTTTAAAAATAAAAACGTTACTGTAATCTACATTGCAGCGCCGATCTGCTGCAATAGCAGATAGGGGTTGCAAAATCTGGTGACAGAGCCTCTTTAACCCCTTATGGACCAGGCCATTTTTTGTTTTTTCCTCTCTTCCTTTCAAAAGCCATAACTTTTATATTTTTCCATCAAAGGAGCGGTGTGAAGGCTTATTTTTTGCGCAGCGAGGTTACGTTTTTATTGGCACCATTTAAAGTGCTATATAACGTACTGGGAAACGAAAAAAAATTATTTGTGGGGTAGAATTGGAGAAAAACGGATTCCTCCATTGTTGTTTTGTTTTTACGGATTTTACCATGCAGGAAAAACAACGAGTTAACTTTATTCTGCGGGTCAATATGATTGCGGCGATTTTGAGAAAAGACTTTGTTAAAAAAACGTTTGTTTTGTGCTGCCCTATTCTGAGAGCCATACGTTTTTTTTCTTTTTCCATCGATGCAGCGTTTTGAATAATTATTTTTTTGCGTGACGAAGTGTAGTTTTTATTGGTATCATTTCTTGGTACATACAATTTTTTTTATCACTTCTTATGACATTAAGGCCTTATTCAGACGAATGTTGTATATGTTCATGTGCTGTCCAGACATGCATGGACAGCACATGGACGTATTCAGGGGATATTCAGACATGCATGATATTTCTGCTGCGTGAAACTCACTGCATGTCCTATTTTAGTCGGTTTTTGTGGATCACGCACCCATTGATGTCAATGGGTGCGTGAAAATCAGAGAAAGCACATGGACGTGTGATTCACGCACCAGTTGGTAAAGAAATAAAGAGAAATAAGTAAATAATTTTTACAATTTTCACCAACACCGACATAAAAAACGGATGCCACACGGAACACACACACTGATGCCGCGCGGAACTGCAACGCAGGAAAAACGCTGCAATTTTTGCGGATGCAAAATGGACACGTTTGTGTGAATCAAGCCTATGTTTGAGAGCTGAAATTACCAAAAAACAGCAATACTGGTGTTTTCTTTTTTCTGCGACGTTTACCTTGCGGATTAAAAAATGGTATATTGTAATAATTCTGACTTTTACAGACGCGACGATACCAATTATATTAGAAACAAAAAATTGGAAAAAGTTTTTTTTTATATTTTTTATACTAAAAACTTAATTAAACTTAAAAAAAAAAAAAAAATACAATTTAGTCCCCCTTGGAGACTTGAACAAGTGATTGTTAGATCACTGATACAATGCACTGCAATACTCATGTATTGCGGTATATTGTGATTTTTACCTGCTTCTATTAAGCCCTTGGTGTCTTAATTAGGTCCCCAAGCTTCCATAATAACCATCAGCACCCCACCATCGCGTCGAAGGGGGGGCCCGATGGGCTGTCGCAGGGGGCCGCCCCTGTTTCTAACAGTTTAGATGCCACGGTCGTAATTGACTGCAGCATCTAAGTGGTTAAACGACCAGGATCAGAGTAATCTCCGATCCTGGTCGTGCAAGTTGTCAGCTATAATACACCGCTGACACCCGCAGTGTATGGAGCAGGCTCAGTTTCATCATGGTGCTTCAAGGGGTTAGATGAAAAAAACAGGTGGAAGGACAAACCTGCCATCTACTTGCCATGTACTTGGTACAGTTGTGCATACCCATTTCTTTTTTTACTCTCTATATACTCCGTTGCAATCTTGTATAAACAATCATCATTTTTTGCTTTTTTATTTTCGCTTTTTGATCCCTGGCTTCTAAAATCGCCGTGGATGTGACAGAGGTAGAGCTCCTATGTGGAGAGGGATAACGATGACTGTGTGGTAATAGCGCTACATCATCTACAGGGGACAGTAGTAAGTGATGCCATATTTGTTCACAGTAGACATACCCCTGCTTTTGGCCGTCGGTGACTTGCCATTATTGACGGAAATATGAAATCTGACTCTACCAGAAAATGCCCATCATCAGTCTAGGAATTGAAGCTCAAACGCATTTGGGTTATGCAGCAAGACAACTATCCGAAGCCCACGGACAAAAAATTCCTCCACAGAGAAGTTAAAAGGGCTTTCCAGTCATAGCAAGTGACGGCATATAACTAGAAGGAAGGGGCCACAGCGCTGTGTGGAGTACCATGGCTTCTTCTGAATCTTACCCTGCACAGTTCCACTGTAGGTACATCATTTACTTGAAAGGGGCTAAGATGCAGTTCTCTCCACAAAGCCTGCACAGGAGTGGCGCTGTGCTGAGAAAATGCCGGAGGTGCTTAGCCCTTTTTTGTTCTTGTGAACAGTGGCGTCCTTACAGTCAGACGCCTACCAATCAGCAAGTCATGCCATATTCGTGTTATGTAGACCGATGCGTCTACCAGAAGCTATTCCGAGCCTTGTGGGAGGATGAAGGGAGCAATATATGACCCACTCCTCTGATACCTGCTTGTAGCACTGCTTGAAGTTGCGCTTCACCGGACTGCATGGACTAGAGAGCATGCAAAAATTGTCCTGTAGAATACATTGGCCCTTGAATAATGACTTGTTTCTTGGGCTGGGTGTCGGTCATTGACATTTAAAGAGGCTCTGTCACCGGATTATAAGTGCCCAGCTTCTTTCACTGCACAATCACACTGGAACAATGAGAAGTGTATGACGCTGATTGGTCACTGATTGGTCAGCCTCATACACTCCTCTGTACAACGCCCAGTTGGTAAAAAACGCCCAGTTGGTCATTACTGAACTAATTAGCATAAATCTAAAATCACTCATAACTTGCTCAAAAATGATTGTTTTTCAAATTGAAAACCACTGCTGTTATCTACATTCCAGCGCCGATCAGATTATGTAGGAGATAGGACACTTATAATCTGGTGACAGAGCCTCTTTAAATGTATGAATTAGGTTGCAGTATTTATTTTCTTCTTAAATAGTTATTGGGATCTAGACTAGCCCAATAATATTATATGAAGAATATAATTTCTGCAAACTGATATATCGGTTACTGCAATCTTTATTTGTGATGCTCATAATCCGGTCATGGCCGGTCTCCCTGTTCTAACATGTAAGAGATCTACAAACTCACTTATGACAGGTTTACTGTGGTCACTTTCTAGATTGTTACCAGAAAGTGGTGAGCCCCATCTGATGGAATCCGCTCCTGTTTTTAAAGGAAATACAAGGATGAAATGTGGACCGATAATACGTCCGTGTGAATGCAACCTAAGGCTGAATTCACACTAGTATTGGACGGGTTTCTTATCTTTTCTATTTTTGAACCAATAATAGGAATTTATCCCAGAGTAAGGGAATAAGAAACCTTTCCTTTGGTAAAGTTTCCTTCTTTTCATCTGGTATCTGAGTAATCTGAAGCCAGTGTTCATTTGGTGTAACTGAGATGCACTTTGCACATATCTCTGAGTCTTATTAGCAACCATATAATTAATATGTATAACCCATAAAGTCGCATTGGAAGGTGTGCTACATTCACACAATTTTATGCAACTTTTCTTATCACTCGTCAAATTTGAAAAATGTAAGTCTTGCCACCCAAACCTCCAATTTGACTTTCTTAATGTATGCCATTATTAGTAAATATGGGTGATTGTCTGTTTCACTCACCATTTTTAAATAATAATCTTTATATATAATGGCAACATACAATTTAGAGGGAATAGGTACAGACAATATCAGACATTACATAGTGACAGCATAATGACTCGGCAATCCTGCCAATGACCGAGGCAGCGAATGCTGAGCCAAACAAATCTGCACCAGGCAATGGCCTTGACACTCAGGACCCCACTGGAGAACCTCTCCAGAATTCCAGTACAGGACTGGGGCATGCAGTCGGAGCCAAGGCAGGCCCAGCAACACAGTGTTAGAAGCTTTGGATAGCACATAGAAAGGCACAAGTTCAGAGTGAAGGACTCCCACTTGGAGCCTCAGCGTCTTGGTCACAGCTTTAACTGGGTCTGGCAGAGGTAGTCCATTTACTGAAGCAACTGTCAACAGGTTCTTCAGAGGGGTGGTGGGTAATTGCAGAAGGTCCACCAGGTCTCTACGGATGAAATTAGCAGCGGATCCAGAGTCTAGATACGCAGAGACCTGATGCGTTCTCTCACCGGACACTATGGTCACAGGTATGGACACTCTAGACGGAAGTTCATTCTTACCCAAGGTTGTTACTCCAAGCAACCCTAGGTTTTGGGATCTTTGGGGACACAGGCGCCCGAGATGGCCACCGAGGCCGCAATAAAGACAGAGTCCAGACGTGCGTCTGCGTTGTCTCTCCTGGGTGGATAACTTACACTGGGCCATTATCAGCGACTCCTTAAGAGGATCGACATCTGCAGGGGTTTCTGCAAAGTAGGAGCCAGACTGGGAAGGGCTCCCTCCCGTCGAACCTCTTGGAGGTGTTCTCGGATACGTATATCAATCCGGGCAGACGGCAGATCCCGAGCGGCAAGTTCGTCCTTAATTTTAGGAGCCATGCCAGAATGCAGCCACCAGGGCCTCATTGTTCCATAACAGCTCTCCCACCAGGGTGCAGAAGTGGATGGCGTACTCACTCACGGAGGTGTCTCCTTGGCGTAGGTTAATCAAAGGGGCCGCTGCAGATGAGACCTGTCCAGGCTCCTCAAACACCATGCGAAAAGTCCGAAGGAAGGCTGGGAAGTCATGGGTCTCTGGTCCTTTTCTATCCCAGATAGGGTTCACCCATGCAAGAGCCTTGTCAATGAGGAGAGAGATGATAAAAGCGACCCTTGCGTCATCAGACGAAAATGTCCTAGCATTCAGGCTGAAGTGAATCTGGCACTGATTCAGAAATCCACGACAGGTACTCGCTTCTCCATCATAGCGGTCAGGAAGTGGCAAAGAAACACGCGGGTCAACACTACCAAGAGGTGTAGTCTGAGGATCAACATTGCCAGGAGGCAGCCTCCCCACGATCGCATTGTGGGGGGGCTGCCGATGTGCCACAAACGCCTTAAATGCGGCAAGATAAGCGGCAAAGGACCGCAGACCGGCAACAGGGGAGACCAGGGCAGACACCGCGCACAGTTAACCGCCGCTGTGGTGTAGCGCCGCCCGGCGGTTAACTATTAAAGTGCAGATGTAACTGCACATCAAGGTGCACAAAGTAACTGCTCGTCTGGACGTGCAGTTACGTCAAGTTGCGGAAAGGGGTTAAGGCCTCATGCACATGACCAGGCAGTATTTAGGGTCAGTAAATACTGCACGGACGGGCCACAGAATATCCTTTCGCATTTGTGGACCATGCCCTCAGTAATTATTATAGGTGTCTGTGGCCGATATAAAAAATGTGATAAAAACCACGGTCGTGTGCATGAGGCCTTACTGCATGTAAAAGCTGTAGATAACCAATGCTGTAAAGCTAAACCTGGTAAAAATGAATATTGCAACACGATGATGGAGGAAGGTGGCTGAATTTGAATATAGACCACAGAAGGAGCATTAGTAACTCATGTCCTACTTAAACACTTGTGTAGAATTTGATGGATGATGAAAGCGTTCTCTGCCATGTGTATTTGGTCCCGTCAATCAGGAGATTGGTTCTGTGTCCTCCGTTACTACTCTTAACCTGGGGAAGAAATGGAGGAGATGACCAGTGATTCTGCCACCTCTATTGAAGTCTATGGTGGCTGGCCATAAAGGTTACTAATCATAATACCCCTTTAAGAGCTTGTTGAGGAGACACATTAAAGTGTACTTCAACCAAGTCCCACATATTTCCAACTATACCCAAGTCTTAGGACTCCATTCTAGGGTTTTAGCATCTCGGAGAGTTTTCTTTTAGGCTTTGTATGGAGGGGCATTATCTTCATAAAAAAATCTTTTTTTTTAATGCAGAGATTTTTTTAACAATCAACAAGTAGGGTCCATCATGATAACCAATTGCACCTCAGAGCATAACTTCTGGGGTTCGCCCTGTGTGTATTTTTACAATAATGTCTGGATCATACCTCAATCACTGTTCTTTGGAAGTGCTTTGTCCTAGGCATTATCACTGCTCATAACAATACACAAGCCATTCCTTCTTATACGACCTGTCTCAAGTCATAATTGAGCTTAGATCCATGTTCGGGAGGGTCTGGAGACTGACCCGAGAGGGAGCCCGGCTGTCAGGATTGACAATGAACGGCTTTTTTTTTTAATTTTTTTTTTAAAGTGTTTTTATTGTGTAAAAGTCGTAAAAGATAAGGAAATACTGTATATACTGGAACGCAAAATATAGTTAACATGTAATTTATAACGCCGTAAAAACTGAACCCAAATAACAGTGGTATAATTGCTGTTTTTTAATAAAAGTTTTTCAATTTATTATATGTACTTCAAAATGGTGCCATTAAAAAATACTTGCTACTAGGGACAATTCTTAGGGAGTTGAATCACAAGTAACTTAAAACAGAACTGTGTGCACAATGAAATCGGCATCAGTTAGGATGTAATTTGGACGTGTACATGTTTTGTAAACTTGACGGCTGGCCACTAGAATAATTTCCACTGGTGGGCATAAGGCACGCCAGTCCAACTCTGTTAACCATAAAATGGTAGCTCCAACTTTTATGTGAAGTTGTGAAAAGTTTTCTATTAATTACAACATTCAAAAGTTTGGTAAGTTAAATCATATCTCAATTTTGAAAGGTTTGGTAGAATATTTCTGAAAATGTTACATCTGAAATCCCCACAGTACGTCTAAACATGATTTCGAGCAATATTTAAGCCAAGGTACATCAGTTAAATTTGTTGTCATAGAAATCAAATTATGCTTTTTGTGATTGCCAGTAATTGTCAGGGAACGTTGTGACCTGAGACATCTTGCAAACTATTGAACTTGTGTTTTTATGTGTTTTTTGTTGTTGTTGGCCAGACATATGTGTATTTAGTGATTCAAAACATCTAATTTATTGGGTCATCTCCTTGTAACAGAATGACCTTGTGTCAAATTGATAACTCCAGAACTTTGCGGTAGCACAATAAATCTTAGGACTTTAATGAAAAATACTTCTTTGGAGAATGAAAACCGGAAAACACAATACATTTTTGTATAACACATAGCCAGGAGTGGAATTAAAATTTTTATCAACAGTTCCCTGTTTTGTGGATAAAGCCATATGCGCCGGGGGGGGGGGGGGTTGGGGGTGTTTGCCAGAGTATCATGCCATGGAAAATTATACTAATAATAAAGTAAAACAATTACAATATTCCAAATACAACCTATATTAAAGTAGACTCTAAATAAAGAAATTCCCTGTACAGAATGTTTTAGTGTGGATTATGTATAATTACATAAGTGTACATACCTACCTACCCACACTCATTATATTAAACTCACCCATTACATATAAACTTATATGCGCACATTCAATATTCTTAGCGTGCTCAGCCCATTTAGTTAGGCTGAGCACTGTGAGAAGGGTAGAGGACAGTGAGACAAGCACAGTAAATCTCCTGGCTAATGAACTGATACGGTGCCAGGACCAAGACAGTACATAAATACTGCACCAGTACCAAGCTCAATACATATATACAGTACCAGAACAAAGCTCAGTACATAAAAACAACACCAGAACCAAGCTCATAACATGTATACAGCACCAGAACCAAGCTCATACATATATACAACACCAGAACCATGCTCAGTACATATAAACGGTACCAGAACCAAGTTCAGTACATAAATACAACACCAGAACAAAGCTCAGTACATATATACAGAACCAAGCTCAGTACATATATACAGCACCAGAAACAAGCTCAATACATATATACAGCACCAAAACAAAGCTCGGTACATAAATACAATACCAGAACCAAGCTCAGTACATATATACAGCACCAGAACCAAACACATACATATATACAGCACCAGAACAAGGCTCATACATATATACAACACCAGAACCAAGCTCAGTACATAAATACAGCACCAGAACAAAAGCACATACATATATACAGCACCAGAACAAAGCTCATACATATATACAACACCAGAACCAAGCTCAGTACATATATACAGTACCAGAACAAAGCTCAGTACATATATACAGAACCAAGCTCAGTACATATATACAGCACCAGAAACAAGCTCAATACATATATACAGCACCAAAACAAAGCTCGGTACATAAATACAACACCAGAACCAAGCTTAATACATATATACAGTACCAGAACAAAGCTCAGTACATAAATACAGCACCAGAACAAAGCTAAGTACATAAATACAATACCAGAACAAAGCTCAGTACATATATACAGCACAAGAACCAAACACATACATATATACAGCACCAGAACAAGGCTCATACATATATACAACACCAGAACCAAGCTCAGTACATAAATACAATACCAGAACAAAGATCAGTACATATATACAGCACCAGAACAAAGCACATACATATATACAGCACCACAACAAAGCTCATACATATATACAACACCAGAACCAAGCTCAGTACATATATACAGTACCAGAACAAAGCTCAGTACATATATACTGCACCAGAACAAAGCTCAGCATGTTATAGATACATCACCAGAACAAAGCTCAGTACGTATATACAGCACCAGAACCGAGCTCAGTGCATACATACAGCACCAGAACAAAGCTCAGTACATATATACAGCACCAGACCCAAGCTCAGTACATATATACTGCACCAGAACCATGCTCAGCATATAAATAAAGCACCAGAACCAAGCTCAGCATATAAATACAGCACCAGAACTAAACTCAGTACATATAGACAGCACCACAAAAAAGCTTAGTACATAAATACAGCACCAAAACCAAGCTCAGTACATATATGCATCACTAGAACCAAGCTCAGTACATATATACAGCACCAGAACAAAGCTCATACATATATACAACACCAGAACAAAGCTCAGTAAATATGTTCAGCACCACAACAAAGCTCAGTACATAAATACAACACCAGAACCAAGCTCAGTACATAAATACAATACCAGAACAAAGCTCAGTACATATATACAGCACCAGAACAAAGCACATACATATATACAGCACCAGAACAAAGCTCATACATATATACAACACCAGAACCAAGCTCAGTACATATATACAGTACCAGAACAAAGCTCCGTACAAATATACAGCACCAAACCCAAGCTCAGTACATATATACTGCACCAGAACAAAGCTCAGCATGTTATAGATACAGCACCAGAACAAAGCTCAGTACGTATATACAGCACCAGAACCGAGCTCAGTGCATACATACAGCACCAGAACAAAGCTCAGTACATATATACAGCACCAGACCCAAGCTCAGTACATATATACTGCACCAGAACCATGCTCAGCATATAAATAAAGCACCAGAACCAAGCTCAGCATATAAATACAGCACCAGAACTAAACTCAGTACATATAGACAGCACCACAAAAAAGCTTAGTACATAAATACAGCACCAAAACCAAGCTCAGTACATATATGCATCACTAGAACCAGGCTCAGTACATATATACAGCACCAGAACAAAGCTCATACATATATACAACACCAGAACAAAGCTCAGTAAATATGTTCAGCACCACAACAAAGCTCAGTACATAAATACAGCACAAGAACCAAGCTCAGTACATATATACAGCCCCACAAACCAAGATCAGTACAGAAATACAGCACCAGAACAATGCTCAGTACATAAATACAACACCAGAACCAAGCTCAGTACACATATATATATATATATATATACATACAGCACCAGAACCAAGCGCAAACATATATACAGCACCAGAACAAAGCTCATACATGTATACACCACCAGAACAAGCTCAGCATATAAATACAGCACCAGAATTAAGCTCAGTACATATATACAGCACCACAACAAAGCTTAGTACATAAATACAGCACCAAAACCAAGCTCAGTACATGTATATTTGTACTGAGCTCGATTCTGATGCTGTATGTATGTACTGAGCTTTGTTCTGGTGCTGTATTTATGTACTGATCTTGGTTCTGGAGCAGTGTATATGTACTGAGCTTGGTTCTGGTGCTGTATATATGTACTGAGCTTATTTCTGATTCTGTATATATGTGCTGAGCTTTGTTCTGATGCTGTATATATGTACTGAGCTTAGTTTTGGTGCTGTATATATATACTGAGCTTGGTTTTGGTATTATATATGTGTACTGAGTTTGGTTCTGGTGCTGTATTTATATGCTGAGCTTGATTCTGGAGTTGAATATATGTAATGAGCTTCTCTTGGGTGCTGAATAAATGTATTGAGCTTGGTTGTTATGATGTATAGAACTCCAGAACCGTGCTGAGCTTTGTTCTGATGCTGTATATATGTACTGAGCTTTGTTCTGGTGCTGTATTTATGTACTGAGCTAGGTTCTGATGCTGTATTTATGTACTGAGCTTGGTTCTGGGGCTGTATATATGTACTGAACTTCGTTCTGGTGCTGTATATATGTACTGAGCTTGGTTCTGGTGCTGTATATATGTACTGAGCTTGGTTTTGGTATTGTATATGTGTACTGTGCTTGGTTCTGGTGCTGTATTTATATGCTGAGCTTTGTTCTGGAGTTGTATATATGTAATGAGCTTCTCTTGGGTGCTGCATAAATGTGTTGAGCTTGGTTGTTATGATGTATAGAACTCCAGAACCAAGCTCAGAACATAAATACAGCACAAGCAAAAATACAGCTCAGTACAGAGATCATTTGAAAATTCAGTTTAACCCCTGCCATATAAGTTTGTACAACATAAAACTACAACTCCCAGTATAGCCAGAACGATGGCAAGGATATGCTGGGAGTTGCTGTTTCACAAAAAAAGAACGATACACCCATCATCTCGTTGCAGATTATAAAGTGACTACAGTATTGATCAGTCATAGAGAGAATGAATATTTATATTTAGTGACTCACCGGTGACGACTTCTCAGATTGGAGCCGTTCTTTTTCTCTTTTCTTTTCCATCTGGTCCAGACCTCTATGATGACGCCTCCTGGCCACGGCCCATTTCTGCAGAGTTTGCCGCTCAGATGTCTTCGGCTCCTCACTTTTCCAACATATCCGCACCTATAAACGAAAAGAAAATTCTCATGGCGCCGCTGTATGCCCCTAAATCTAATAGTATCATATACTGTGCCCCCAAATATCATAGTGCTACACACTGTGCCCTTGAATTTGATAGTACCATACACTGTGCTCCTGAATATAATAGTACCATACATTGCACCCCTGATTATAATAGCACCATACACTGTGCCCGTGAATAAGATTGTGTCAACCAGTGTAAAGTAATGCACCCCACACACAGTGCCCCCTGTAGATGGTGCCCCTCAGAGTCCCCTGTAGATCGTGTCACTCATAGAGCCCTCTGTAGATAGTGCTCCCCGTAGAGCACTCTGTAGATAGTTTTCCCCATGGAGCCCTCTGTAGATAGTGCTCCCTATAGAGCCCTCTGTAGATATTAGCATTCCCTGTAGATTGTGCCCCTGTAGCATCCCCTGTAGATAGGGACCCCTGTAGCATCCCCTGTAGATAGGGCTCCCTTTAGACAGAGCTAAAGGGAGCCCTTTAGGCAAGCACAGCAGTCAGACCCTTGTTGGCAAGCACAGCAGTCAGACATTTTTTGTAGTTGATGATGAGGTTTGCACACATGTTAGATGGAATTTTGGCCCACTCCTCTTTGCAGATCATCTGTAAATCAAGATTTTGACGCTGTCGCTTGGCAACTCGGATCTTCGAAAACTTATGGAGGGAGCTGAAGATCCGAGTTGCCAAGCGACAGCGTCAAAATCTTGATTTACAGATGATCTGCAAAGAGGAGTGGGCCAAAATTCCATCTAACATGTGTGCAAACCTCATCATCAACTACAAAAAATGTCTGACTGCTGTGCTTGCCAACAAGGGTTTTGCCACCAAGTATTAAGTCTTGTTTGCCAAAGGGATCAAATACTTATTTCTCTGTGCACAATGCAAATAAATATATATAATTTTGACTATGTGATTTTCTTTTTTTTTGTTTATATAATCTATCGCTCACTGGTAAAATTAACCTAGCCTAAAAATTCTAGACTGTTCATGTCTTAAAAGATGGGCAAACTTACAAAATCAGCAAGGGATCAAATACTTATTTCCTTCACTGTATATAGTCCCCTGTAGTTAGTGTTCCCTATATAGTCCCCTATAGATAAGCCCCCAATGCTGCACACAGTAGAAGGAAAAAAACAAAACATTATATGCCTACCCGTCCCCGTTCCTGTGCCATCCTGCAGCGACACCAGTCGTACTCCAGCGGAACTAAGCATTGCGATGATGTAATCGTGCCGATTGCATCATCACTAAAGCGCCGAATGGCGAGGCATCATGTGCCTCGCCAGGCCAGCGCTAGGCAACTCAATTGTGTGCGCCTGCTAAGGACACAGATATATTTGAGGGGACCGGTTCCGGTTTCCCGCTTCACCCCGATTCTGTGAATCGGCTGTAATTTTAACAACTGGTTCGGGAGAACCAGGGTGAACCGGCCGGATCCCACTCCTGCACATAGCATCACCTTTCTGAAGCATTTTGTGAGCAGCTTTTGGGTGTAGTTATTTTTGTAGATATAAAGCTTATTTTTGTTTGCAAATCAGCTGTCAGAACAGCTCCACTGTGGTGGACCCAGCCCATCCATGAAATATATGGACAGCCATTCATTTGAATGGCTGCCATCTAATACTACATTTAGTGGCCGCTGCAGGCGAAATGTCTTCATGAAAATGTATATTCTGATGTATGTTATTAGATTATTCGTATCTATTTGTATAATTCCATTAAAGACCTGATAACATTTCAGGTTACATTTATACAATCAATACTGAGGCAAGAAACATGGTATTCTAATTAATAATCTTTAGAATGTGGAACCCTTAGGCTATGTACAAACAACGCGGATACGCTGCGTAAAAGTACACATTGTATCCACACTGGTCCATGCAGTGAATTCCGGCCTAAAAACCGTTGTGGTGCAATTTTTCGGGCGAAATGTCCCGTGCAGAAAACAGCTGGTAAAAAAAAAAGCCTATACTTACCTGTAGTCATGGTGACGCTTCCCTCTGACGTCCTGCAGCTCCTGGGATGTTTCATAACATGTGACCGCTGCAGCCTGTAATTGGCTGCATAAGTCACATGGGATAAAATGTGATCCCTGGAGGCCGGGCTAGACGCAGAAGCAGAGAGATCTGGTAGGTATCAAGAGAAAAAAGGGAAGAAAAACCTGGTATAGAAGGGCACTCGACTCATCAGTTATATAAAAAATAACAAATTTTTATTAATACAAAAAATAGAATTATATTAAAATGTCAGTATCAAAAGATCTGCCATGACGGCAATTCTATAAAGCGGAAATAACCGGCCGGGTCAAAGTTACAATTGAACCATGTGCTGAAAATATTAAACACAGCCAATAATAAATGCAAAGTATGACAAAATATAGTAAAGGTGCTAGCTAATATATTGACCTATTAAAGACAAGCATAGATATATTAGACAATCGCATAAAACACCATATCTATGCAGAAATATACATATGCGACAATAGATGGTATATAAGGTAATCAGAAATGGTCATAAAGACGTAGGACACATGACTCCAAATGAAAAATTACGGGTAAAAAATTGTAATATACTCATCCAGTCA
Source organism: Rhinoderma darwinii (assembly GCF_050947455.1). Taxonomy (NCBI): domain Eukaryota; kingdom Metazoa; phylum Chordata; class Amphibia; order Anura; family Rhinodermatidae; genus Rhinoderma; species Rhinoderma darwinii. Next base: position 58,227,132 of record NC_134688.1, on the reverse strand, counting down.
TGGAAGGCAGATATTGGTCCAACATGTGATAGGTAGATTGTCCAATATTTTAACACCGAGGCCTGATTAGATAGAGTCCGTTGCTATAGCCAAAACAGTTAGTGTAAGTTCAGATGTGCTATGCACCATATATTTTGCCAATGGCAGAAGACTTAGAGCAAGTGCAATGATAGAAGATCTATACAAATTCAAGTGTGCAAAGCATCAAGTTTCACCCCACTGGTAGAGGGCTTAGACCAAGTTCAAGTGATTGGCTTGCAGCAGATGCAAAGTACGATCTTCACTCCGTGTCAAACGTTGATATGGTTAAAGAGGCTCTGTCACCAGATTATCAAATCCCTATCTCCTATTGCATGTGATCGGCGCTGCAATGTAGATAACAGTAACGTTTTTTTTAAAACTATCATTTTTGGCCAAGTTATGAGCAATTTTATATTTATGCAAATTAACCTTTCTAATGTACAACTGGGCGTGTTTTCTCTTATTTCCAACTGGGCGTGTATTGTGTTTGTAACATCTGGGCGTGTTTACTTCTTTCACTGCACAATCACACTGTGCTGTGGATCATGCTGGGCTGGAACAATGAGAAGTGTATGATGCAGATTGGTCACTGATTGGTCAGCCTCATACACTCCTCTCAGCTCTCTCCCATCATGTCCCTAGGTATGTGTGTTCTTCTTTGTTAATATTAGGATATCAATTGATGTTGTTGTTACTGCCATTTTCCTGCTTGGTTCTCCTCACATTTTTCGTTACATATCTCCAGAGCTACATAGCAGATTATTGTTCCTTATATACTATGCAGTCTCCATAGCATCTCTTGATATATTCATTCTTACAACACATATCTATTATTTATCTTCTATTTTGGGATTTGACTTTGGATGGTAGACTTTGAGCTGGGTCAGGTTTGCTTAACCCTTTGGTATACCTATCAGTCTACCGTGCTGCTGCTCTCCATATGTTTGTTTGTATGTTTATTGTATTTTATGTGATACCATGTATTGTTATTTACTAATAAAGATCTATATATTCTTTTACAATACGTGACTATTATATTTGGAATATCATTCATTGGGGTGTGTTATCCCCCGTGCTTCATTGCTTCTCGGTTGTCTCATACACTCCTCTGTACAACACCCAGTTGGTAAAAAGTAAAAACACGCCCAGTTGTCCATTGAGAGTCATTAGCATAAATCTAAACTAGCTCATAACTTGCTCAAAAATGATAGTTTTTCTAAATAAAAACCACTGCTGTTATCTACATTACAGCGCCAATCATATTATGTAGGAGACAGGGCACTTATAATCTGGTGACAGAGCCTCTTTAAGCAGCTCCAAGTCAAAAAGGAGCCGCGCTGACAGTGCTAGACTACACTAGGTACCAAGAGGACCGCATGTGGAGCAGTGGAACAGTGACAATATACAGCAGTCAAGTATCCACATCTGGAGAGCCGTTTGCGAGCCATAAATGAAGCGGTTACATTAATTATCCATAAGGGCTGTATATGCAGCAGTGACAGCAATACATTTGCCAAGGATGTGCCTAGCCAAATCCGGGTGGGTGATGTATAGACTACGTGTGCTGACGCATTTCGTCACCAACGTGACTTCATAGAGCATTGTACAATTAACTTGGTATTTTCATGGCATTGTTCAATTATAACTTTGACCTGGCCGGGTGTGCGTCCTTTATTCCCGCTATATAGGATTACCGTCATGGCAGATGTTTTGATACTGACATTGTAATATAATTCTATTTTTTGTATTAATAAAAATTTGTTATTTTTTAATATACCTGATGAGTCGAGTGCCCTTCTATACCACGTATTTCTTTCCTTTTTTCTCTTGATGCGTTTTCATCCTGGCGGCACCGTACTATTTGTACTGCACTCTGGTTTTATACTAGAGATCCATTGGTTTTTTCGTTGCTTTTTTCGGATCTGGTAAGTACAATCTTTGCGATTTTAGCGGCTGAATCGCAGCTTTTCCGCCCAAAGATCTCAATATCAGCTATTTGTTGCAAATTTTACCTTTTTATTGAATTCAATGGGGAAAACCCATAACAGAAAAGCCTCAATTCCGCAACATGTTAATTTATTAAAGAACCGCACTGCTGGTCAATTTATGAACGGTTTATCGGCTCATTTTATACGCAGCATGTGGATGAGGTTTATTCAAATCGGCTTAACTCTGTGATCTGCTAGTTTACACAGCCTATAAAATGGTCACTAGTCGGCAGCACATCTTCCTGTGTAAGCCGACTTAATCGAAATGTATGGGAAGGAGTGATGGTAGTAACCGATCATTGCTCCTTGTGAAAGGAGCAAACGAACTCCAATCAACGAGCTGCCTGGTTGATCGGCGCTTGTTTTCACAGCCCATATCGGGCCAGGTAAAAGGACCCTTAGTTGTAGTCATTAGATATTAGATTATCTTTTTCTTAATTTATTATTTTTTTCAATTTTGAACACAACTTTACATTTTATATATAGATGAGGGTAGCTTTGTACATGCATTGCTTTACTTACTTTGCACTGACCCTGATTTTGAGCTTGTATTACACTCCAGAGCAGCATTCAAAATTCTGCTGGTTGTCATTTGTCGTGTGCTCTGAGCCAATCAAAAGTTTCCCCTTCTGCTGCCCCTACACTCTCCCAGCATGCAGTTAGATACACACACACACACACACACACACACACACACTCTCACACACACACACACACACACACAAACACACACACACACACACACACACACACACACACACACACACACACACACACACACACACACACACACACACACACACACACACACACACACACACACACACACACACACACACACACACACACACACACACATATAGTGAAGCTACATCCCCCTCCTACTCCCCTTCCTTGTGTAGTATTTACTGTTTTACATTAGATGGATATTTTAGTGACTGAGAAAGACTTAAAACATTTACTGCCCCCTGATAAGATATATCACAAAGTTTAATATTCACACATACAACTGATTTTTGAAAAACAATATATTTATATGTTTGGTTCAAGCCGACAAGGAATGCTGGGAGATTTCAGTTCTGAATTCTGCAGCATTAGAAATTAAAATTTAGTCTATAATACAGGTTGTATGTAACTTAGGATCAGAGCAAGATAAGTAATGCAATGTAATTAACCCTGCTGATTTTAATTTGGGAATGACCTCATAAGTGTTTCTGCGCTTGTGCTCTCAGTTGGCTACTGGGGGCACATCTAAAGGTGAGTTCATTCCATCTTTTCACTTGTTGTGGTGCCGTGTGGTGGTGTCTGTTGCTGTGGTGCTGCACTTGTGGGGGGACGTGGCCCAGAGCCAAGGTGGCTTGGCAGCAGGGGTGCTTATGGGCCTCTGGGTTGCTCCCTCTGCAGGTGCGGTATTGTGGTGGCGGGGGAGCCGCCATGCGGTGCTGCAACCAATAGAGTAGTGAAGTGGCAAGTGGGCTTATACAATTTGATCAAAATGTTAACTAAGAACCTCATGTTTCTGTTCATTGATTAATATTGGGGATGTGCGGTCCTTGTTTCTCCACTTCAACCAGTATAATTACAAAGTTAGTCAACCTTTTACCTTTATTTTATCTATCTGTTACTGTAAAATTGTGTTCAAGTGTGGAAAAATGCTTAATTACATTGTAGAACTATAGCTTCAAATGAAATGTTGAAATATGATGCATAGAAATAAGCAATTACACTTACTTTTCTTTGCTATTTAATTATAATGAAAACTGAATAGCATCTGTCTGAGTTAAAGAGAAAAATATAGAACGATCATGGCGGCAATATTGAAGGTTTAACAAACTGTTCTGTTCCACTTTATGCCTCTGTATCTCATGCAAGGCCAGAAGTCACCTTCATCATTGTAGCTTTCCTTGAAATATACAAAAGAGTTTTTCATTTAGGTAAAAGCAAAGACAATCAAAAAAACATAAAGTAATCTCTTTAGGCAATGTTCCCGAAGCAATTCTTCAAATTTGTGTCAGGATCCGAAGCAAGTGTACTCTAAGATGCTTTGAGATTCCCATTAATTCTAGAGAAAGAAGAAAATGAAAAGCCGGCTGATAGCATCTCTCGATCTGCGCTTGTCCTTTATTTCATTAGAAGTTTACAAATGTTTGGAAGAAACAACCTGACAGAAATGCATTATGTCAACTTTTATTTTTATGTAATGAAAAAGATACTTTAAAGGAAAGAGAATTTTTAACTTTTGTTTTATCAGCGTCAAGCAATGTTAGAGCAACTTAAATGGGTTTATCCATAATTATTATATATCACCTATCCACAGGATAGGTGATAATTATTTGATCGGTGGGGTCCGGCTACCTGTACCGCCAATAATCACAAGATTAATTTTTATGGGGCTGCCGAAGATAGTGCTCGGCAGCCCCAGAGAAATTAATAGAGTGGTGGTCAAGCATGCGCACTACCCCTCCATGCCTATGGGGCTCCCAGGAACAGCAAGGTAATCAGTGGCGGTTCCTGTGGCTGGATCCCCACCGATCAGATATTTATCACCTATCAATATAATGATTATGGATAAACCCCTTTAAAGAGACTGTCCACTTTACATATAATGTCAGAGCAGAATTATTAAATTCAGCCCTGACATTCTTTGCGTAGTGATCAATGTCAGCATGACTTCAGATTACCACATCCTGCAGTGGCAATATGGGGGTAGAAGTAATCTGAGATGCTTTTTACACTGTGCTGACGGCTATGGTTAGACATCATTCACCAATGTCTGCATGTTTGCTCCAGTCTGAAGGCAGATAAAGAGCTGCATGGGGACTGGGGAGGAGAGGTGAGTTTTCTTTTCCCCGACATCGTTGCTTAATACACCCACATGGGGTCAGTCTTCAGATGTACATCATCTAAATCCACGTGTACACGGTCTTAAAGGGCCAGTGCGCACATAATTGCAGGAAGTCTGCAATCGAGCCCAGAATGCTACCGGACTATAATAAGGGCTCTGCCCTCTTTTTCTTTGCCTGAGCGTTGTTACCCAAAGTTTGTCTTGCAAATGTTCTCCTAGTGTCTTCCAGTTCCCAAGTGTTCCCTGTTCCTGTATCCTGTATCCCGTGCTGTCCTGGTCAAGTGCCATGCTGAAGCTGTTGTCGTGTTCTGCTACTCCACGCCCGACGTCTATCTGCTGGTCCCAGCCGAGCCTGCCTTGCTACTGTCCGAGTTGCCACAGGTAACCTTTCTGGACCATAGACTCTATACTATACCTGTTTGGCCAGCTGCCATCCCGCTACGCAGTACGGCCCAGTGGGTCCACACCCCACATTGTGACAGTACATAGATAAGCAACAACAGTTTGCAGTATAAGACAGAGACATGGTCAGAAGCAATCCAAGTTTGGTACATAGATAAGCAGCAACAGTTTGCAGTGTAAGACAGAGATGTGGTCAAAAGCAATCCAAGTTTGGTACATAGATAAGCAGCAACAGTTTGCACTGTAAGACAGAGATGTGGTCAAAATCAATCCCAGTTTGGTACAGAGATAAGCGACAACAGTTTGTATTATAGGGCAACAATGAACTAGACTAAAGGCAGGAGACTCCATAATCTGGTAAGTAGGAAGTGCCAGGGCCAGGCTTATATACGAGGTCAGAGGGTGTGGCTAATCAGACGTGATTACTAATTAGCAGACCTAGGTGAAACTGGACACTGGACACTGACTGGAAAGAGGGCTGTACAGCATCCCAGATAGCTCGAGCAGTGCTGCTACTACCTGGAAAAGGAGAAACTCTGGGATTTAGTCCTGACAACATGCTTACAATGGCAACTGGTTTTTCTACAAGATCTCCTGGTCATCTAGTGCAGAAACACCCCAGTGGCAAGACAAGTTCTTTGTCAGTCCCTCCATCCTATAAATAGTTAGTTACATAGCAAACGAGTACTGTTGGTGGGCATCTATACATGTTACCCTTCACTACTATATAACATTATCTCCACAAGAAAATGTGGGTGTATCACACTGGTACAATAATTTTTTGCCCAAACATATCCACACCTCTGCTTATTAAACAGCATGGGTAATGTCTCATGTATATAATTGCAGTTTCATTAATTGCATGTAAGTCTGTAAAAGAGAAATTATGTTTTGTTTTTTAAATGTTGCTATTTTTTTTTACATTCCCTGGAGGTGGCAATATTGGACACACACAAACTTCCCTACTGTAGTGTCCGTATGGCAGCTGAAATGAACAAAAAAGTTACTTTACAGAGAAATGACATAGGCTATTATAGTCTCCAGCAGGTGACCACTCACCCAGAGACTAAAAAGTTTTAGTGTATATAGTGTTATTATTTTGTCTATCTAGGCCTCCTGCACAATAGAGCACAATAGAGCTGTCATTAAATTCCACTTTGCTGACTTGTCCCAGTCTACACAGAAAAGCTGATGAGTGAGCTGAAGAAAACAGGAAGAGTTACACTATTGTGTCTGCTCTAGTGACCAGTGTAAAAACTGGAATATTTGAAATTGGGTCTTTATTATGCTTGATAAAGACCCAATTTGGGTTGAAACGTTGCAAGTGTTTATATGCTTGCTGAATAAAAACCAACACATTTTTGGGATAATCTTGAGTGCTGCAGTTCCTTTCCTCGCTTTGTATGCAATTTGTTTCCCTTGGACTGGGGATATCTTTCGCTGCGTGCACCACCCATGATTTGGGAGTTGTCCTTTCCTGCTGGTAATACTCACCTGGCTGTGCTGCTGATTTCTTGAATATCTACTATTTATATAGATAGTCACTTAAAAACTAACACATTTTTAAAACAATGTTTAGAATAATAACTTTTTTTCAAATAAAATTTAATTTTCTGATGTTACGTTCCCTATAAAAAATATGTTGCATATTGCCTGTACTAATTTTATAAATTGCAAAACTATGTTGGCCAGTGTCCATAGTTTACATAGTGGCAGGAAGTGTCACCGTCTTCTAATTTAGGGTATGTTCACACGGCGGGGGTCCGTAACGGCTGAAATTACGGGGATGTTTCAGCCTGAAAACATCCCCGTAATTTCAGCCGTACCGGCATGTGCAGGCGCTTGAACGCCGCGTCAATTACGGCCGTAATTAGCGCTGCTATTCATTGGAGTCAATGAATAGCGGCTCCAATTACGGCCAAAGAAGTGACAGGTCACTTCTTCTACGCGGGCGTCTATTTACGCGCCGTCATTTGACAGCGGCGCGTAAATATACGCCTCGTGTGAACAGACAAACGTCTGCCCATTGCTTTCAATGGGCAGATGTTTGTCAGCGCTATTGAGGCGCTATTTTCGGGCGTAATTCGGGGCAAAAACGCCCGATTTACGTCCGTAAATAGGCCGTGTGAACATACCCTTACAGCAATGTAGAATTTGCAATGAGAGGGTTGATGCACATGAATTTGTAGTGTGTTATCCTTCCATAAGATTTTTGTGTATTTTAGCAGTGCCCTCCTATCAGACATTTCTCAAAAGCCTATTTGCAGTACTGGGGCAAGAACTTGGACTTCTCACTCCCAGGAGGACTACCTTGTGAGGTCCATGGAATGCTGAATACATGATGAGCACATATCAAATTAATAAAATCATTAACCTAAAATTGCAGCCTTTCCGTACTTTCTCAGTAGGTCAAAAATGTTTCATGCTCCAAACTAATTATGCTGATACAATCCATTAAGTACACTTTGCCATTTACTGCCTCTCCATGTAATTTGCTATCTGAATTTGATAAATGAAAAACACTGAAGTTGTTTTTGATTCAATGTGGGTATTTATATCTGTTATGAAAATAGTATTTTGGTTTGGGAAAAACAGCATCTATGTTATGAAATAAAAGCAAAAAGCACATTAAACCATTCAAATGCCACATAATAGCAAAGAGACAAGCAGATTTATATCCTAAAAGCACCAAGGAGTAGTCAAGAAGATTGTTTTCTTGAGGTCTAGTTACTACAATGAAAATTCAGGACCGTGTCTTATCGATAAATTACATTAATGGTCTGCAATCTGTGCAACACCTGCAACAACGCCCAGTATACCACTGTTAGGCCATGCGGAGAGTAGAAGATTCAAACAGAGCCGCCATCAGGAATTTCTGGGCCCCATACAGCCATTATGTCTGGGCCCCCCCCTCCATTACCGGGGGTGGGCAACGGAAAGTGTGGAGCTCACGTTTGTACGTTATTCGCATTAAATGATTTTGGTGCTGATGTCAATTACAGTGAAGGAAACCATGGAACCGGCAGTGACCGGTTCATGCTCCGGATTTTGATCTATTTAGCTAAAACGTATCCGACTGTATGGCATATAGTGGGATACGTCGCCTGGGGAATGGCCATGGGGAAACTACTGAAGTCACTGTCCATGAACAGGGCTGGAGCCTTCTACTAGCGCTCTGCCCAGGGACTATGGCACTGCTCCTGATGTCCATATACATAAAGTGACGTCCGAAGCTGCACAAAGCCTGAGTACACGGCCGGAGCGTCGGCAACATTCTGGCCAGGGATTCCGGCCCTGGAGAATCCCCTGATGTCACTTTACATATATGGACAGTGATGTCAGGAGCTGTCTGGGACAAAGTCCACGGGTAGAGCACTTGTGATGCTGCCTGGGGACTCCGGAATAACAAAGTTTACTACGCCATTTCATCCTTCAAAAAGAAGGTAAACCGACGTCCACCAGCCCGACGGAGGCTAAAAGGACATAATGGAGCCCTGTGAATTATCGTCTACGTTGTTTATACTGTAAGGTAGGAGATTTCCTGACTACACGATAAACTTAGGGCAACAATACGATGTGAAGGGGCCTTAAAGAGGCTCTGTCACCAGATTTTCAAACCCCTATCTCCTATTGCAGCAGATCGGCGCTGCAATGTAGATTACAGTAACGTTTTGTTTTTTTTTTCAAAAACGAGCATTTTTGGCCAAGTTATGACCATTTTTATATTTATGCAAATTAGCCTTTCTTAAGTACAACTGGGCGTGTATTGTGTGTGTAACATCTGGGCGTGTATTGTGTGTGTACATCTGGGCGTGTATTGTGTGTGTATATCTGGGCGTGTATTGTGTGTGTAACATCTGGGCGTTTTTACTTGTTTTACTAGCTGGGCGTTGTGAATAGAAGTGTATGATGCTGACGAATCAGCATCATCCACTTCTCTTCGTTACCACCCAGCTTCTGGCAGTGCACAGACACACAGCGTGTCCTCGCTCGTCCGACGCGATGAAGTTCCTGTGGGAGGAAGTGAGTGACGTCACAGCGTGATCTCGCGAGAACACGCTGTGTGTCTGTGCACTGCCAGAAGCTGGGTGGTAACGAAGAGAAGTGGATGAGCAAACACGAGTTTGCTTAAAAAACTTCTGAAAATCAGGAGCTGTTTTCCCTTGAATATCTCTGTATTTTCAGACTGTTTTTGCTAATTGTGTGAACATACCCTAAGGCCTTATTCACACGACAGTGTCCCGCCGTTTTTCCCGGCCGATTTGCATTAGTTTTGCATCCGTTCCGGGCCGGGCATATCTGGACAGTGACATCAGGGGCAACTCCTGAAGGGGAATCCCCATGTGGCCGGTGATTCCACTTCAGGAAAAAGCCCCTGTCGTCTGTGTCCATTTATGGACACTGAACGTTACTGGCTTCTCCTGGTGTGGAATCCCCGGTCACAGAGTGTTCGGGGATTCTGCTTCAGGAGTTTCCCCTGATGTCACTGCCCAGATATGGACAGAGACATCAAGCGCTCTGTCCAGGAGCGGAATCCCCGTACAACACAGGGATTCCGCTCCTTCAGGGAGCTAAAGTGGGGCTAGCACATAGCAGAGCAGGGACGAAGCTACAGCAATAGCAGCCGCAGCAGCTGCTAGCGGCGCCATCGGCCATGGTAGGTGTCGCCGCTAGCAGCTGCTATGGCTGCTATAGCTGTAGCGATGCCTGAAGAAGCGCCAGGGCGGAAAGGAGGCTGATTCGCCGGGCCAGGGCGATTTGGGAAGGGAGCCAGCGCAGCGCCCCCTTCCACCTGCTGTACACCCCAGCCCTGCCACACAGTACCCCTGCACATAGCAGAGCAGGGACGTCGCTACAGCAGTACCCCCACAGTGTTACCTCCAGGATAGAGCGCTTCTTCTGAATGAGATACACTCCTCCTCCTCACATGCACTCTGCGCTGTGAGGAGGAGAGAGCGAGCGACGGTAGACACGGCCATCACTCGGGAAACATTCCGGTGATGGCCGTGTATTACCCGGCCCCATAGACTTCTATGGGAGCCGGGCGGCCGGGTAAACTGCCGAAAATAGGGCATGTCCCATTTTTTGACGGCCGGTTTTCCCGGCCCGTCAAAAAAATCGGTCGTGTGAATAGCCCTTTAGGGGTCTATTGTTCCTACTGCAGCCGGGTGACGGTTGATTTATGAACGGCCGTCACCCGTCCGGGAAACCCTGTCGTGTGAATAAGGGCTAATAGGCATGCAGCTTATTTAACCCCTTCCCTCCTCAGCCATTTTTTGGATTTTAAGTTTTGTTTTTTCCCCTCCACCTTCCAAAAGCTATAATTTTTTTTACTTGAGGGCTTGTTTTTTGCGGTACAAGTTGTAGTTTTTCATGGCACCATTTATTGTACCGCATAATGTACTGGGAAGCTGAAAAAAAAATATTTGTGGGGTGAAATGCTGCACGTGCATGACGTTCTGACAAACCCCATTCACATGAGTTGGGGCTTATTCAGACTAACGTGTTAATCGTCCGTGTGAAGGACGTTTTTTTAATGGCCGTCACACGGCTGCATGTATTTCTATGGGGCTATTCACACGGTCGTTGTTCTAACGGATCAAGGGCCTGTAAAAAATAGGACATGTCCTATTTTTGTGCGTTTTCACGGATCCCTCAATAGACTCAAGTCTATGAGGGATGTGTGAAAACGGGTCCCGCACGGCTGCAAATCGGCCACAAAAAACGGCCGTTCTTCACGTCTTATTTCACACACGTTGGTCTCAATATCGCCTTAGGCTTTATTCACACGAACGTGTCCGTTTTGCACGCGCAAAAAATGCTGCATTTTGCCTGAGCAAAAGTTCAGTGTGGCGTCAGCATATGGTGCGTGGATGTGTGATTTTCGCGCAGCCGGCATCATTATGACACTCTGTTTTGATGTTACAACACAGTAAAGAAGGGGGGGCTTTTATGTTTCCCTTCATTTCTTTACCTACTGTAGCGCGAATCACGCGCGTCACCCGGAAGTGCTTCCGTGTGCCGTGCACGATTTGCACGCACCCAATGACTTCAATGGGTGTGTGCTGCGCGAAACACGGGCAAGTATAGGACATGTCGTGAGTTTTACACAGTGCACACACGCTACGTGAAATTCACTGACAGTCTGAACGGCCCCATTCATTAACATAAGTCCGTTCGACGTAATAAGTATCACGGACGTATAACACGTTCGTGTGAATAAGGCCTTATATTGTAATTTGTAGTGAATTTTCAGTGCGCAATCCGCACCAAAAATAGGAGGCAAGTAATATCCATGTTCGGTCTGTGATATAAGGACCGTGTATACGCCATATTTCCCGGACCGACCACAGTTCAGGGAGCCGGGTTTCTAGCATCACAGTTATCTATGATCATAGTCCCTCCCTTCCCGTGGGAATACTGGGGGTCCCGTACTGAAAGCATCATTACAGTATGGGACAGTATTCCCGCAGAGAGGCAGGGACTCCCAGCAACACTGATAACTATGATGCTAGGAGTCCGGCTCCATGAATTGTGGTCAGCCTGTGAGATACAGCCGATACACGCTCCGTATGTCACGGACCGAATGCGGCCGTCTGAATAAGGCCTTAGTCTAGTTACACAGTGCGGTGAAATCCCATTTTTTTGCCACAATTTTTGCAAAAACGTGACTTGACCGCACTGTGAGAATATAGCCTAACAGCACTTTTCATGTTTTGTATCTTTTTTTATGCAATTTTCCTAATTGCGGCACAAATCACGCGGTTTTGCCGCGATTTTTATATAATCGCGGCAAAACTGCGCCATTTTTGCCGCGATTACGAAAATCGCGGCAAAAAAACGCTAGGAAAACGAAAAAATACCAAAAAACTTTTTAACCAACTTTATACAATCTACAAATGGGGTCAGGGGGATGGGAATCAGGATGGATAGGGGAACATACTCACCAGCCTGCAGGTCCGGTCGGCAGTGTAGAGGAGCTGGGGGGCGGGATCTCCACACGCAGCTTCAGCACATGCTGCATCTTTCCCTCTAGTGAAGCTACAACAGGTATGCAGGGGCTGCCGCGAGTGTTGCTAGGGGAGTGTCGCTAGGGGGGTGTCGCTAGGGGGGTGTCGCTAGGGGGGTGCCGCGGGCGTTGCGAGGGGGGCCCGTGAGCGTTGCGAGGGGGGGCCCGTGAGCGTTGCGAGGGGGGGGCAACAGTCTGAGGGGGGGGCGACGGCAGCCCGGTGGGCCCCTTTTCTTCATCCATGTGGCCGGGCCCCTGACGGGAGTACCAGTAATACCCCCCTGATGGCGGCCCTGGATTCAAAACATTAGAGAGACACAGTTTGTGGACCCCTGATTTGTAGACCTCAAAGGCAAAAGCAGGGGTTTCCAAGTGTATTGGTGCCCACAACGGAGACAGCAAAACAGGGATTCTTTACTGTAAGAGCGGTGAGACCTTGGAACTCTCTGTCACAGGATGTTGTGGTGGTTGATTCTCTGAACAAGTTCAAGAAGGGACTTGATGCCTTTTTTGAAAAATATAATAATACAAGTTATGAGTACTAGATTCTGGAGATGGGACTTTGATCCAGGGATTTGTTCTGATTGTAATGTTTGGAGTCAGGGAGGAATTGCCCCTAATGAGGCAATTGCCATTAACCTCATGGCGGTTTTGCCTTCCTCTGGATTAACACGGTAAGATTATAGGATGGACTTGATGGACCTGTATCTGTTTTCAACCTCATCAATTATGTAACTATGTAAAATGCCCTCAAGTATACGGACTATGCCAACTTTCTACTTAAATTACAACATACCATTTTAGGCCTCATGCGCCCAACTGTAACTTTTATCCGCAATTACGGATCAGTAATTGAGAATAAATACTGACCCATTTCTATCGGCCATGGACACCTTCTGTAATGGCAGGAAGGAGGTGAAGGGAAAGTGAGCCCTAATCTACCCACCGCCCTGTCCCTGCCTACTTGCAACGACCCGCCCTAGGCGACGAGGTACAACTGGGCGGCGGTCCCTACGCTGTCTAAGTGCACAGGAAAACAAACAGGGAACACACAAGGGAAGGGGCAGTAGCCACGAAACGCCACGAGGAAACGGAGCCGCGAACGAACAGTTAGGACCAGGACGAAGTGAGTACACCCAAGCGGGCACGGAGACAGAAGCAAGCCAGGGGCAAAGCAAAGCAGGTCAAGCAGAACTGCAGCAAGGCAGAAGCACGGCAGAAGCAGGCTGGAGCAAGCAGCAGTGGGGCCAGGAATCCAAAAGAATTACAAGCGCTGAGGGAGAGAACAGGGCAGGTAATAAAGGACAGGGGGCGGAGCTAACTCCGACAGACCAGGCCGCGATAGGCTCTCCCACTCCTGAGCCTGCCACCCTGGTTGGTGGGAGATGGTGTCAGTCGAACAGGTCTGGCCTCAGGTGTGGATTGATTAATCCCAGGAGTATACCTAGATGAAGTACCTGGCAGATCCCTAACAGTACTCCCCCTTTTATGAGGGGCCACCGGACACTTACTAAGGGGACCCGGTTTAGTGGGGAAGAGAAGGTGGAACCTCCTGATCAATACCCCAGCGTGAACATCACGGGCAGGTACCCAAGTCCTCTCCTCCGGCCCGTATCCTCTCCAATGGACCAGGTACTGGAGGGAGCCCTGGACCATCCTACTGTCCATAATCTTGGCCACCTCGAATTCCACCCCCTCAGGGGTGAGAACGGGAACAGGAGGTATCCTCGAGGGGGACCAGGACGGGGAGCAGCGTTTAAGGAGGGAGGCATGGAAGACGTCATGTATGCGAAAGGATGGGGGGAGCTCCAGACGGAAGGATACAGGGTTGAGGACTTCAATGATCTTATAAGGTCCAATAAATCGGGGAGCAAACTTCCTGGACGGGACCTTAAGGCGCAAGTTCCTGGACGACAACCAGACCAAATCCCCGACGACAAACCGGGGGTTAGCAGAACGTCTACTATCCGCCTGAATCTTTTGTGCGCTCTGGGACGCCTCTAGGTTCTTCTGAACCTGGGCCCAGACAGTGCACAGTTCCCGATGAACATCCTCTACCTCAGGATTATTGGAACAACCAGGGAAGACGGAGGAGAACCTTGGGTTAAACCCGAAATTACAGAAAAACGGGGAGACCCCTGACGAGTTACTGACCCGGTTATTCAGGGAAAATTCAGCAAGGGGAAGGAATGAGACCCAATCGAATTGACAGTCAGAGATGAAACACCTTAAATATTGTTCCAGGGATTGGTTGGTCCTTTCCGTTTGGCCATTAGTTTCGGGATGGAAGGCGGAGGAGAAGGACAGATCAATCTCCAACTTTTTACAAAAAGCTCTCCAAAATAAGGAAACAAATTGTACCCCTCTGTCAGAAACGATATTGACTGGGGCCCCATGGAGATGCAGGATGTGTTTCACAAACAAAGAAGCTAACGTCTTGGCGTTAGGTAGCTTCTTAAGGGGCACAAAGTGGCACATCTTGCTGAAGCGGTCGACTACCACCCACACCACCGACTTGCCCTGAGATGGAGGCAAATCGGTGATAAAATCCATGGAGATATGGGTCCAAGGTCTCTGGGGAATGGGCAAGGAACGTAGTAGGCCCGCAGGTCGGGACCTAGGGGTTTTGGACCTAGCGCAAACCTCACAAGCGGCGACGTAAGCCCTAACGTCTTTAGGCAACCCAGGCCACCAATAGTTTCTGGTAATGAGGTGTTTGGTGCCCAAGATGCCAGGATGACCAGATAGAGCGGAGTCATGGTTTTCCCTGAGTACCCTCAGCCGGTATTGCAGGGGAACAAACAGTTTGTCCCCAGGGACGTTCCCGGGAGCTGCACCCTGATCAGCCGCGATATCAGAAGCTAAATCAGAATCCGTGGCAGAGACGATTATACCAGGGGGTAAAATACAAGCAGGATCCTTCTCGGAAGGAGGATTGGCCATGAAACTACGTGACAGAGCATCAGCCTTAATATTCTTGGACCCAGCCCTATAGGTAACCAAGAAATTAAATCTGGTAAAGAATAGTGCCCACCGAGCTTGTCTAGGATTAAGCCTCCGGGCCGATTCTAGGAAAACCAGATTCTTGTGATCCGTAAGGACCGTTACCTGGTGTCTGGCCCCCTCCAGGAAGTGCCGCCACTCCTCAAAAGCCCATTTAATGGCTAGAAGTTCGCGGTTGCCAATATCATAGTTACTCTCCGTGGGCGAAAACTTCCTAGAGAAGTAAGCACAGGGGCGGAGATGGGTGAGGGAGCTGGTACCCTGGGACAAGACGGCCCCCACTCCCACCTCGGAAGCGTCAACCTCCACAATAAATGGCTCCTCTTGGTTGGGCTGAATCAGCACGGGGGCCGAGATAAAGCACTTCTTGAGAGTCTCAAAGGCCTGGACGGCCTCAGGGGGCCAATGGAGGACATCAGCACCCTTGCGGGTAAGGTCCGTAAGAGGCTTAGCGACGACCGAGAAGTTGGCAATAAATCTCCTGTAATAGTTGGCGAACCCTAAAAAACACTGTAACGCCTTAAGGGAGGCAGGTTGGACCCATTCCGCCACAGCCTGAACCTTGGCAGGGTCCATGCGGAATTCATGAGGAGTGAGGATTTGCCCTAAAAATGGTATCTCCTGTACCCCAAAGACACATTTTTCAGTCTTAGCAAACAGATTATTCTCCCGAAGGACCTGGAGCACCTTCCTGACATGCTCCACGTGGGAGGACCAGTCCTTGGAAAACACCAGTATGTCATCAAGGTACACAACAAGAAAATTACCCAGGTACTCTCTCAGGATTTCATTAATAAAATTCTGGAAGACAGCAGGGGCATTACACAACCCAAAGGGCATGACCAGGTATTCGAAATGACCCTCGGGTGTGTTGAACGCAGTTTTCCACTCATCCCCCTCTTTGATGCGGATAAGGTTATATGCCCCCCGTAGATCGAACTTAGAAAACCATTGGGCTCCCTGAACCTGATTAAAAAGATCCGGAATCAAAGGAAGTGGGTACTGGTTCCTTACGGTGACCTTATTCAGGTTACGATAATCAATGCACGGCCTAAGACCACCATCCTTCTTCCCCACGAAGAAGAAGCCAGCACCTACAGGAGAAGTCGAGGGGCGAATGAAACCCTTGGCCAGGCATTCTTGGATATACACCCTCATAGCTTCACGTTCAGGACATGAAAGATTAAATATCCTACCCTTAGGAAGCTTGGCACCAGGCACCAAATCGATAGCGCAATCGTAATCTCTATGGGGGGGCAACACCTCGGAGGCCTCCTTAGAAAACACATCGGCGAAGTCCTGAACAAACTCAGGAAGCGTGTTTTCCTCCTCCCGGGGAGAAATAGAGCTAACAGAAAGACATGACATAAGACATTCATTACCCCATTTGGTGAGATCCCCAGTATTCCAATCAAACGTGGGATTATGCAACTGCAACCAGGGAAGGCCTAAAACCAGATCAGACGATAATCCCTGCATCACCAGTACAGAGCACTGCTCCAAATGCATGGAGCCAACCAGGAGTTCAAAAACAGGAGTATGCTGAGTAAAATAACCATTAGCAAGGGGAGTTGAGTCGATTCCTACTACAGGGATAGGATAAGGTAAATCAATACAAGGCATCTTTAGAGACATAGCAAATTCCACAGACATGATATTAGCAGATGAGCCAGAATCCACGAAAGCACTGCCCGTGGCAGACCGGCCAGCAAACGAGACCTGAAAGGGAAGCAAAATTTTATTGCGTTTCACATTAACGGGAAATACCTGTGCGCCCAAGTGACCTCCCCGATGATCACTTAGGCGCGGAAATTTTCCGGCTTCTTATTCTTGCGCCTGGGACAGGTGTTCAGTAGATGCTTGTCGTCCCCACAGTAGAAGCAGAGACCATTCATTCTGCGAAACTCCCTACGTTGTCGAGGGGACATGGAGGCCCCGAGTTGCATAGGTATCTCCGAGTCCTCCGTGGAGGGGCGAGGAGACGGGACCTCGGGGGGGATCGCAGAAAAGTCAGAGGGGAGCACACTGAAGCGTTCTAGCTGACGTTCCCTGAGACGTCGGTCAAGTCGTACTGCTAGGGCCATAACCTGGTCAAGGGAGTCAGACGAGGGGTAGCTAACCAGCAGATCCTTCAGGGCGTCAGATAATCCTAACCTAAACTGGCACCTTAGGGCCGGATCGTTCCACTGAGAAGCTACGCACCACTTCCTAAAATCAGAACAGTATTCCTCAACCGGTCTCCTACCCTGACGTAAGGTCACCAGCTGACTCTCGGCTAAAGCAGTCCTGTCAGTCTCGTCGTAAATGAGTCCGAGGGCAGAGAAAAAACGATCAACAGAGGAAAGTTCAGGGGCGTCAGGAGCCAAGGAGAAGGCCCACTCTTGGGGCCCTTCCTGGAGTCGGGATATGATGATACCCACCCGCTGGTTCTCGGAACCTGAGGAGTGGGGCTTTAGGCGGAAATACAGTCTGCAACTCTCCCGGAAGGAGAGAAACGTCTTACGGTCCCCTGAGAACCGGTCAGGTAACTTGAGGTCGGGTTCTAGAGGTGAGGTGAGGGGTACTACTAAAGCAGCGTCACCCTGATTGACCCTTTGGGCCAGGGCCTGGACCTGTAGGGAGAGGCCCTGCATCTGCTGGGTCAGGGTCTCAAGGGGGTCCATGATAGCGTCAGCGTAGGAGAAATGGTAGACTAGGTAAGGGCTTGTAATTATGTAATGGCAGGAAGGAGGTGAAGGGAAAGTGAGCCCTAATCTACCCACCGCCCTGTCCCTGCCTACTTGCAATGACCCGCCCTAGGCGACGAGGTACAACTGGGCGGCGGTCCCTACGCTGTCTAAGTGCACAGGAAAACAAACAGGGAACACGCAAGGGATGGGGCAGTAGCCACGAAACGCCACGAGGAAACGGAGCGGCGAACGAACAGTCAGGACCAGGACGAAGTGAGTACACCCAAGCGGGCACGGAGACAGAAGCAAGCCAGGGGCAAAGCAAAGCAGGTCAAGCAGAACTGCAGCAAGGCAGAAGCACGGCAGAAGCAGGCTGGAGCAAGCAGCAGTGGGGCCAGGAATCCAAAAGAATTACAAGCGCTGAGGGAGAGAACAGGGCAGGTAATAAAGGACAGGGGGCGGAGCTAACTCCGACAGACCAGGCCGCGATAGGCTCTCCCACTCCTGAGCCTGCCACCCTGGTTGGTGGGAGATGGTGTCAGTCGAACAGGTCTGGCCTCAGGTGTGGATTGATTAATCCCAGGAGTATACCTAGATGAAGTACCTGGCAGATCCCTAACACCTTCCCATATATTTACCGTAGAAATTACCTGTAAAAAATAGAACATATTCCATTTTTCGCATTTATGCGGGTGACACTTTGCGGCCTGTCCTTGCATTGTGTGCTGACCGTAAATACTGCACAGTCGTGTGCATGGGGACTTACATGGGTTGTGTTTGGGGTTAGTAATAGTATTCCATGCATACTCCTGGAGCACTTAAAGAGGTTCTGTCATCACATTATAAGTGCCCTATCTTCTACATATTGTGATTGGGCTGTAATGTAGATAACAGCAGTAGTTTTTATTTAGAAAAACGATCAATTTTGACGGAGTTATGACCTATTTTAGATTTATGCTAATGAGTTTCTTAATAGACAACTGGGTGTGTTTTTACTTTTTGACCAAGTGGGCGTTGTGGAGAGAAGTGTATGACGCTGACCAATCAGCGTCATACCCTTCTCTCCATTCATGTACTCAGACATCGTGATCTTGCGAGATCATGATGTGCTGTCACTCACTCACACATTAACGTTACTGAAGTGTCTTGACAGTGAATAGACATCGCTTCCGGCCAGGACGCGATGTCTATTTACAATCCTGACACTTCGGTAACGTTTGTGTGGGACTTACAGCACAACAAGCGTGATCTCACGAGATCAAGCTGTCATTTACAGCGTGATCTCGCGAGCTCACGCTTTTTGTCATTAAGTCCCACATAAACGTTACTGACATGTCGGGATTGTGAATAGACATCGCGTCCTGGCTGGAAGCAATGTCTATTCACTCACAAGACACTTCAGTAACGTTAATGTGTGAGTAAATGACTCCACATCATGATCTAGCAAAATCACTATGTGCTGAGTAAATGAATAGGGAGAAGTGTATGATGCTGATTGGTCAGCGTCATACACTTCTCTTTACAACGCCCACTTGGTCAAAAAGTAAAACACGCCCAGTTGTCCATTAAGAAACTCATTAGCATAAAGCTAAAATAGGTCATAACTCCGTCAAAATTGATAGTTTTTCTAAATAAAAAACACTGCTGTAATCTACATTACAGCGCCGATCACATTATGTAGAAGATAGGGCACTTATAATGTGGTGACAGAGACTCTTTAAATGGTTAATACCCAATTCCTCTGGTGGCCTAAGGTAAAGAACAGGTATTAATGTACATTATACATGGTGGTTATGGTTTAATATCTAATATCCCTAGAGGTCTATTATGCTTTAGTGGTTAACATTTAACCATTTATTGTAATTAAAATATTATATAATGTTATATAGTTTAGGTACAGGGGCTAGTGTTGGTCTCGAGCAGGAAAAGGGTATTTATAATTTAATTTTATTTAATATGTTCAGAACTATTATAAAGTTTGGGCTGTGTTTTTTGATGAAGAGCTCCAGATCCTTTGGTTCCTATGACTCATTCGTTGTGTAACATGATAAAATTCGGCCTTCTTGACTCTGCCACTAGGGAGAGCTCACTGCATAGGTATTTTTACAGCTCTCATTGTGCTCAATAATAAATTCATATGCAGTGAGCGTAGTGGTGGCAGAAAGAATTACAGCCTTTAACTGGACTTTACTCCAGTAATAAGGTTTTTAGTATAAACTTTTATTTTATTAGGTGCATTTTTTATGTGAATATTTAAAAGAAATAAAATCTTGAAATATTCCAGTTTTCCCAATAAGCTGACACAATGTTTTCTGTAGCTCACTTGTCAGCTTTGCAGTCAGTATAAACTAAGATGAGAAAATTCATTACATTATTATTAGAATGTGGCAAATTTAATGACATCTCTGTTGTACTGTTGGAGGTCTATATTAGGCAGGATAGTAAGGGTTATTTTATACCAGCCAATTTTGGCCGTAACAACGAGCGGCAATCAACGTGACAGCCCGTTGATTGGTGTTCATTTGCTCCTTTCACAAGGAGCTATGTATGGGGACAAGCGATTGTAACTACGATAGCGCGTCCCCATGCATTACCATCATGTCAGCAGCACGTCTCCCAGTTTACACAGAATATAAAATATATTTTAGGCAAAATAATGACTTTTTTGGGGGGGATATTTTTTTATTTATTTTTTTGTTACGTTTTTTTTAATCCCATTGAGAGATAACTTTATTTACAATTAGATTTTTTACTTAAAATGTATTAGCATACTCCTGTATGCTAATACATTATATTGTGTCAATATGACACAGGCTGTTGTTGGGGCAGCACATAGTGTGCCCGAACAGCAGGCATACTGAACAGACAGCTCTGGGGCTCCCTTTCTAGTGACGCAATCGAAGAGGGGAGTCCCATCTGCATGTGACTGAAACCCCACTCACAAAATTGTGCGGCCATTGGCCACTGCAAGTGAACGTGGCTACAAGGGACTGTACCCTAAAAGGTAGCCATACACATTAGATGACTGTCAGCTGAACCAGCCAATTTCAGCGGGAATGGCCAACAATCTAATGTGTATGGCGGTGTCCCGAATTTTACCCAATGGCAAATTTTAGGGGAGAGAAGAATCATGCTGTTGTATCTTTTGTTTAAAAGTAGAAAGGCCGCTACCAGTTGGGTCTGGTAGAGACTTACTCCCTTTTTTCTATTATGAAGACATTCACATAATGGCCCGGCCGAGCGTGCTTGTGTATAGGAGAGTCGGGAGAAACACTGTAGCTTTCAGTCAAACGAGTGTCTGGCCAACAGCTACCTAAAGTGTTTGGTCAGCTTAAGTCGTCCACGCTTCTTTCCCGAGGGCTGACACCTGACACCTGCATAGGACCTGTATGCACCAAACGGAATGAAGTTTTAAACAAGATTATTTGCAAAGTTCCTTCAATTATTTCCAGTTAGATGCATTGGAGCAATACAAAGATTTATTGATTTCTTTAAGTAGTATATATTCCTCTTTTCCATCAGAAAAAGTTTTTTCTGTCCAGAAAAAGAAAAACCATAGCAAGACATTAATTATCTTGCAAAAGCAGACAATGGAAAAATCATTGCAGGATCTAAGAGAGAAAACACAAAGCAACAAAAAGGCTTTAGTTGCCTTGTAGCACTGGGGTCCTAGGTTGATATCCTACCAAGAACAACACCTGGAAGGGGTTTGTATGGTCTCCTCGCGTATGCATTCCCGCCATTCTAAAGGTCAGATTGCTTCATTGGAAATTGAAAATTATGTTGTAAACTCCATTAGAGACAGAGATTGATGTGAGTGATGACAATCTCTCTACAGTGCTGCAGAATATGTTGATGCTAGATAACTAATGGGTTAATAAATGTCTTAAAGCATACCTAACTTTTCAGTAGATTTACAGATTAAGCTGTCATATGTGGGCACATGAGGAATAAAACTATTTCTGGCCATTATATGACTTGTATTCTGCATTATTTAGCAGTTTTCCCCTCTCCAGGTGTCTCTAATTCTCAGTTGTCTCTGAGCTAGTGGGCGGAGCCTAATGGCTAACATGCCTTCTATACACAGCACACAGAGAAGAGGAGAATCGCGTCTCCTATCTCTATCTATCACATATATAAAGAAGCTGCAGCAGCATGGAGGGGATTACACATGTGACATAGAAAGCTTACCATCACGTCTGGGGGTTTCTCTAAGCTCCTGCTTCCTCCCCCTGCTCACGCCTCCCCGTCCATAGACTTACATACAGCATGTGTTCTGAGTCACACACTCTCTGCTCCCTCCTCCTCCCCATAGACTTGTATAGTAAGCAGTGAAGAAACACTCCCACCTTCTGCAGCTGTCACAGCTGTAACCAGGGTTGGCCAATGCTTGACAAGGGGTGGACAGCAGATTACAGGAAGGGAGACACCTAGTGGTAACTTCACACAGAATTTGCATGGATAAAACAACAACATTTTAACAATAAGTAAATTACAAAGTTGTTCTCTGTCAGGTAAACTATTAGATAAGCATAAGTTGTTTAAAAAGTTAGCGTCCATTTAAGATGTAATTAAACATAAGGAAATAGCTCAGCAGTACATTCTTCTTTTACCCCTATATTGTAAGTAACAGGGACGGGCTTTGACAGACACTCTTTCATTGTTTTTAGTGAATGAGAAAGTTGTAGCTGTTATTGTTGTATTCGGTGTAGGGATCTTTTGAATGCAGAATGTAAATCAGCCTCACAATAAATGAAGGGATATAATAAAGTAATAGGGGGGATTATGCCGTTTGGGTGGAGCTCTTTTTAAAGCACCCTGTTAGTAATGATTGTATTTACATTGAATAAGGACATTGCTTGGAGTAACTGGCCATCTTTGCCTTTAGACACCATCTTGCCATGTATAAATAGCCATAAAAAGTCATTACACATTAAAAACAATGGGACCTCCGCAGTATCTGCTGGAAAGAAAACATCTGCCTCCTGTCTATCTATTTCCTAAATGTCCCTTAACATTAGCTTTTATTGAGGGGGTTATAAATGCCCTATTCTGTCGTGGCCCAAAAGTTAACAAACGCTCTTGTGACCGGTAGCAGACGTTGCATTCAGCAGGGAGGTGCACTCGTGTCAGCACAGCTTTTTCTGACACCAGCTCGCAATTTCTCCACAGCCAAAACTAATCACATTACCGAGAGAGGGACGAGACAGCCACAAGGCAGAAGGATAAAGAGAAAAGGCAGAGCAAGACTAATCGTATTAGAAATAAGAAAAAGACCAACGCCACATATGCATAATCGTTACAAAACTCCCCACTTTCCCAGGGCTGCCGTCACCTGTACCCCTGGATCTATGAAAAATATTATTGCACATAAGAAAAAGTGTTCTGTGCTTGAAACATTCAAGTTTATTATGAATTAACGAGCAAATGAATATTAATATGGAATTAATGCCGTGCTACCTCACAAGATGTAAAGGCATCTACTTCAATGGCAGGCCAGAATAGGCTTTGAGCAGCCATGTGAGATTGGAATGGGAATAGCTTACATTTCATGTCTAGTAAATACAAATTTATCCATCAGCCAATTCAAAGGGTTCCTTCAGATTATTAAAAAGTTCTCTTGAAAATTTCAATTAGGAGGTATAAATAAACCCCTGTCTCAGTGTTTCAATGGGTTGTCTGATCTAGACAACCACATTGTCTATGTCGTATAATAGGGCATACATAGAACGTGGTCATTGGGCTCTTCATTGTTGATCCAGGCACAGTGCTATACATACGAGGATGGCTGTACTGTAGCTCAGCCCATGCAAGTGAATCGGCTAAGCGGGACAAAGCTGGATACCAAGCACACATACGCTCCTTTGTACATTGTTATGTCTGGATTACCAATGAAAGGACCCTTCGTTCTGATATTCAGCAAAGTTCTTGGTGATCAGACGATCACTAGCGATCATAAAATTTTGACAGATCCTAAAGATAGACGATCAATTGAAAATCCCAGATAACCCTTTTAAAGAATTTCAGTTTGTCTCTAGAGGACCATTGATATTGTTATTTTCCGCACTAATGTACGTCTGTTTCATGGATGCAAGTTTTGCTAACATAAAAGATGATCAATCTCTGTTACATAGGCAGTTAATTGTTGGTAACTGTTCACCAATAGGTCTGTAAAGGGCTCCTATTTGGAATAAGTGAGCCCCATACAGTTAAATGGTGATGGTCTCTTGGACATTCTCACTCTACTCCCATCCTCCATCTTGTATGCCTGTCCCGGTCTAAATGTGGTGGTTGATATAATGTGGGATCTTCTCCCTCAGATGTTCCAGCGGGCTGCTCCCCTATTCTTCAACAACAGCATGAGAACCGGGTTGTCAGACCCTGCAAATCAGTGCAAGTCTAAATAAATCAGAGGGTCTGCTAGGTCCAGGAGAGACTCTTGGTGTTTGACAATACTGCAGGTTCACTAATTGTCCACATTCAGTTAATAAGACCATGACGGAGGCCTGACATCCATGTTCTTATGCTGCCGGCAAAGAGGACTGCCATCCAAATTGCTTGATGATTTATTTTTGTGTAGGAGATTTATGCACATTCTATCCAAAACTGAATTTTCATATAGTTTACCGAAAACGGACTGGTCACAAGGTACAGAAATAAGTTATTACAGATAAAGTTAAAGCAAAACTCAATGCATCTATTAGTCCCTGAGTCAAATAAAATAAATAGCTGCCTATCTCCATTGCGAGTATAAAACGGATTTCACCTGGACTGAACACATTATAGTTAATGGACCTAAATTCAAATGTCAGTTGTTTTTTTCATGGACCATCGGTACATGATGGAAAAAATCGAAGCATGCTTTATCTTTATCCGTTTTAGAAGCAGGAATGGCCCATAGAAGTAAATGGGTCTGCGTAAAAAAACTGAAGCCACTTGAATGCCATCCGTTCCCTTCGGTTTTTACTGATGTTTGTCTGAAAATACTTGAGAAGTGGAACCAAGAAGTAGAGCCGGAGCAGTGTGGTTCTGAATATAAAACATAGTCAGAAGCCAAAAATAGGCTCGAGAAATACACTATAAGGAGAAAAGTATTTGGAAGCGTCTTGATGATTGAATTTACCACAATGCCAAGCATCGGATGGAGTGGCGTGAAGCACGTCGTCACTAGACTATGAAGCAATGGAAATGTGTTCTGTGGAGTGATGAATCACACTTTTTTTTATCTGGCAGTCTGACGGACAAGACTGGGTTTTGGCGAATGCCAGGATAACATTACCTCCCTGACTACATTGTGCCAAGTGTAAAGTTTGGTGTAGCAGGGATAATTCTATGGGTTTGTTTTTCAGGGGTTGGTTTCGGCCTCTCAGTTCCAGTGAAGGGAAATCTTAATGCTTTAGCATACCACAACATTTTGGACAATTGTAGCTTACAACTTTGTGGAAACAGTTTGGGGTTCGGCCCTTTTCTTTTCCAGCATGACAGTGCCCCAGTGCACAAAGCAAGGTCCATAAAGACATGGATGGGTGAGTTTGATGTGGAAGAACATGACTGGCTGCACAGAGCCCTGACCTCAACCCCATCCAACACCTTTGGGATAAACTAGAACAGAGATTGCGAGCCAGGACCTCTCCTCCAACATCAGTGTCTGACCTCACAATTGCTCTTCTGGATGAATAGAGAAAAATTCCAACAGACCCACTCCAAAATCTTGTAGAAAGTCTTCCCAGAAGAGTGGAAGCTGTTTTCGCTGCAAAGTGGGGGGGGGGGGAACCAACTCCATATTAATGCCTATGGATTTAGAATAGGATGTCATAAAAGCTCTTGTAGGTGTCCAAATTGATTTGTCCATATAGCGTATCTCACAATGCTCTCTATGCTATGAGCGATAGAAAATGGTTTTTCTGCGGACATTCTTTATTTTTTCGTCATGGACGAGAAAAACTGATTGCACGCTGATCACACGGAAAAAAATTGACAACCTGAAGGCAATCGCAGAAAACACTGATGAATACTGATGCAAAATCGTAAATTTTTCACTGACTGAACTTGGACGTATTTTAACAACGTTCGTTTGAATAAGTCCTTATTGATATATTAATTACAGGCACAACCTATGCTGCTGCCAGTCATTTCTGTAACTAGAGATGTTAACAATTGGCATACATAAACCTGCCAAGCTTCTACTTCCAGATGTTGATTTGCTGTAATGTGTTCTAATTATCATCACTGTGTTACAATTGACTTCAAACGGCTGCCACTGGATATAATAAAAGTAATAAAATCTTGTAAATATATCTTGGTACATGATCTAAATGGAATAATTATGTGATTATATCCAATGGTATACCATGATCTTTGTCTCTTCTGCCGATTATAATCCATAACTGTATTAGCATTTTCTAATAGGCCATTTGCAGAGAGCGGGGAGCTTTG
The DNA here is from genome assembly GCF_050947455.1 of Rhinoderma darwinii. NCBI lineage: Eukaryota > Metazoa > Chordata > Amphibia > Anura > Rhinodermatidae > Rhinoderma > Rhinoderma darwinii. The sequence continues at coordinate 58,200,759 of NC_134688.1, read as the reverse complement.
ACCGAGATGCGATGATTCAGCCTCTTTATAAATGGAGTCTATATCAGGAAATGAAAGATCAGTCATTAGTCCCAATTACTTAGTGCCGTGTCACATTAGCAGACATGAAATATAAGCTCTCGGGGTGATATATGAGTTGGGCTTATTTTAAATGTGTAAAAATCTCTGCAGTGCTGCGGCATAAATGATCTAGTGCAAATATTATCTTATAGATACATTGTCATCTATGCCATGAAACGATTATTCAATCAGCCGGAAGCATTGCATCATATTAGAGAACAGGGAACATTCCTCACAAGAATTTGTAATGACGTTGTAAGATTTATGTCTATTGTAAGATTATCTGAATGCACAATCTGACCAAATCCACAGTAGTCCATTATCAATTATTTCTCATGAGTCTAATGCAAGTTTAGTTTTGCCGTAGTTTGTAATCGAAGCAAAATAAGTAGTTACGACACTTAAGGCTCATTTACACAGGCCAATGATATGGCGAACAAACGTTCTTACGGACGCTCGTTCCCGATTATTGTCCCATGTAAAAAGGGCAGTGATTAGCCAAGTGAGAAAACGCTTGTTCGTCGGCTGATCACATAGTTTATGCAGGCTATAAAAAAAATTGTTGTCGGCAGAACATCTCCCCGTGTCCCCATATAGAAAAGAATCAGTCCGTGTAAAAGGGCCTCTCAGGGTATGTTCACACGGCCTATTTTCGGCTGTTTTTCGGGCTGTAAACGCCAGAAAAATGGCCAGAAAATCGAAAGCAGAACGCCTCCAAACATCTGACCATTGATTTCAATGGGAAAACTGCGTTCTGTTCCGACGGAGCGTTTTTGGCACAGTTTTTTTTAGGCGTAAAATAACGGCCGTGAAAAAGAAGTGCATAGACGCAAGTGAAAAAGCTCCAAAAACGGCTGTAAAAAAACGCAGCGAAAAACGCCACGAAAATTGCGGGTGGCTTTAAAAACGTCTGAAGGACTTCCGGTTCCGGCGCGCACATGAGTAGACGCGAGTAAGGAGAGCTCCGTTAACCTGACTCAAAAACCGGGGTCCCGAGGCTTTGTTATCTGACCTGAGGCTGCTGGCTGACAACCCTACGTACAGGCTTCTCTCCGGCGTATGGAGAGATATCTGGTGAAAACCGGGACCCCAGGATTAAAATCACAGGCCCTGCAGACTGACGACATGCTGCCGCTGGGGAAAATGGCGCCTGAGCCGGCCAGGAACACGAGGAGTACGAGCTCGCGCTCGGCGTCACAACCTCCTCTGGTGCAGCCAGAAGGGGAAGAAGGTGAGCCTGAGACTATGTTTCACAATATGGACATTTCATGTCGAGTCTTGGCCAGGGAAGTAGCGAAACTTATAGCCCCAGATATTACAGCTTCTCTGGAGGCTACGGTGTCGAAATTATTGCACCAAATTCAGTCGGATGTTTCAGCTCAGGCGGAAAGAATTAACGATTTGGAACAACGGTTCAGTTTATTGGAGGATGAGCTAGCGGGAACACAGGAGGAGGTGAAGAAGGTGATAGCTTGCAATCTACAGCTGGTTGATAAAGTGGATGACCTGGAGAATCGCTCGAGGAGGAGCAATTTACGTATTATTGGGCTCCCAGAGTCTATACCAGCAGGACAGCTGCTAAAGTTGTGTGCGGTGGAGTTGCCTCAGGCGCTGGGATTGCCAGCCCCGCTGAGAGCAGAGAGAGCTCATAGAGTGGGACCAATGCGAAGTGTGACCCAAGATGGCGCCCCAGCACGACCGCGACCAGTCATTGTGAAGTACCTGGACTATGTGGATAAAACGAATGTGTTACAGGCCTACCGAAGGTCATCGGCACAAGTGAGAGTGCGAGGCAGCAGAATCTTAATGTTTGGAGATTACTCGGCTGAGGTTACACGTAAGCGGCGGGCTTTTAGCACGGTGTGCTCTCTACTGGTCCAGAAACGCATTCGGTTCTCTTTGATGTTTCCCGCCATTCTCAGGATCTTCGAACCCGGTGGTGGGGTGGAATCGTTTTCTTCTCCAGGGGAGGCGGCTAAATTTGTGGAAAGCTTGTCCAAAGACAACAATGGTGATAGCCAGTCACACAGGGACGGATTGCCTCGCAGGGGACGTTCCAGAAACAGGAGTATCAGGAGGGGTCTCACCTCTTCTTCCCCGGATTGAAGGGAGCTGCCCAGGCGGTGATGGAAGAAGACTCATGTTATTTTAAGTTTCACATTGTTTGAGACAGAATTGTTATACCTATCGGTGCATCGGAGGTTGAGGTTTACTGATGTTAATGGTAGGGGAGGGCCCAGCTGAAGTGAGGCTTGAGGAAATTTTTGCAAGGAGTCGGGTGGGAGTGTAAGGTGCTGTTGATACTTTCCGGGTATACAGGGAGTTCATGGTATACCAAGTGGTATCTAGTGGTGGAATGTACAGAGATTCCACGCTAAAATGTGCGAAAAAAGAGAAGTCTGAAATTAATAATGATCTGTTGTTGGGGTTTCAATTTTGTTTTATGTTTAGGGAGGGGGAAGGAGGGGGGGAAACTGTCTCGGTGGATGAGGTTTGCTTTGCCATTACTGTGAGATGCCTAAGGTAATAACATGGAATGTGAAGGGACTGCAGTCCCCACATAAACGCATGATGGTTCTTCGCCACCTGAAAAAGCTGAAAGCGGATATAGCGATTTTACAGGAAACCCATTTATTGGAACGTGATTTCCAGAGAATGAGCAAATTATGGGTGGGCACGGTAATGGGTTCTCCAGCAGTTAATGGCAAGGCGGGCGTCTTACTTCTCATACACAAAAGAATTGAATGTTCTGTGATTACTTCTGAGCGGGATGAGGGGGGTAGATATTTGCATGTGATCTTAGAGGGTGCCATGGGGAGAGTGAGTTTGTACTGTATATATGCACCAAATGACAACAATCGGGTTTTTTTAAAATTTCTGGAAGGAAAACTTTTAGCGGATAAAGAACCTCAGATTCTGCTGGGAGGGGACCTTAACTCAGTCTTATGCACAACAGAGGACAGGAGAAGGGGAGATGGTAGGGTGTTGGTTGAAAGAACACATGATAAAGTCTTGGCCCCATTAATGTCTTCCACGGGCATGGTAGATGTATGGAGAACACAATTTCCATTAGGTAGAGAATTCACTCATTTTTCTCATGCGCATACCGCATGGTCGCGTATTGACTATTTTATGGCTTCTCCGGTGCTCCTCTCTAGGATCCTTAGTGCTCGAATAGAGGACTTGGTGATTTCAGACCATTCACCGGTTTCTCTGATCTTGGCAGATACATTTAAAAGGGGGTCGGATATATTGTGGAAATTTCCGTAGTTTCTGGCAACTGATGAATCCTTTCAATCATGCTTGAAGGGGTGGTTAGGGGAATATAGTCAGGAAAATCAAGCTCATAGAGAAAACAGCCACTTGTTTTGGGACACAGCCAAGGCAGTGCTGAGGGGGAGGATCATTTCCTATGTGGCGTCGCTTAAACGAAAAACCAACAAGCATTACAACGAGTCTAGTAGAAATCTTCGCATGAAATACACAGCGTACTTGGCAAACTCGACACTAGCGCTTAGGGGGGACTGGCTCACGGCTAAGGCAGAGTTTGAAAGGTGGCTGGATAAAAAAGAAAGGTTCCAGAGGGAGCAAACAACTGCGCATTTTTTCAGATATGGGAACAAATCAGGCTCCCTGCTGGCCAAAATGGCGAAAGGACAATTTCGCCCGACTCACATAGGGGGGTTGAGAGATGGGAATGGGGAAGTACAGAAAGATCCAAAGGTCGTCAATGATATACTGGGAGATTATTACACTGAACTATATGCACAGGACATTTCGGAGAGGACTGAGGGGAGGGAGTTTCTGGACTCCTTAACGTTACCATCTCTCTCGGACTCTGATAGAGAAGCATTAAATGCATTGATCACGGAACAAGAGATCATATCGACCATTAAATCATTGACGAATAACAAAGCGCCAGGGCCAGATGGATTTTCTAGCGATTTTTACAAATTTATGAGGCAGGAAGTCACGCCCATTTTATTGCCGGTGTATAATCATATGCTGTTAAATAAGGAATTCTTGAAATCGGGCAATGTAGCTTATATCAAAGTCTTGTACAAGGAAGGGAAAGACCCGGCTAACCCGGGGTCTTATCGACCAATCTCTTTGATAAATCAGGATGTTAAAATATTGTCGAAGATACTGGCAGACAGGTTGGCTATGTTTCTCCCTAATTTGATTGGGCCACACCAGGTGGGGTTTGTCAAGGGGAGGTCGGCGGTCAAAAACATACGCACCGTTTTGGCGGAACAAGACGCAATGAGGACTTCTAATATGGAGGGACATGATTCGCCAGCACTTTTAACGTTAGATGCCGAAAAGGCCTTCGATAATGTACACTGGGATTGGCTGAGGTTAGTTCTAGATAGATTTGGGATACAAGGATTGTTTAGGAACTACCTGGAAGCGTTATATTCAGAACCTCTAGCTAGGGTGTTCACTGCAGGTTTTCTGTCAGCACCGATACATTTACAGAAGGGAACAAGGCAGGGATGCCCCCTGTCTCCGTTGCTGTTCGACTTGGCCTTGGAACCGCTAGCGAGACATCTTTTGTCCTCCAGGGATTTTGAAGGGATTATGGTTGGCAGCCAGGAGATCAAACTAACATGCTTTGCTGACGATCTTCTGTTGTTTCTGAAATCGCCTGGGGATCATTTGGGGGGGGTGCTGGAGAAGCTAAAATACTTTGGGTCATTCTCAGGCTATAAAGTCAATGCGCAAAAGAGTCAATTACTTTACTTGAAGGAATCAGGGGCAAGACCACCCTTGCAGGGCACGGTGGAAATAGCCAGATCTTATATCACATACCTGGGGATTAAAATAGGCAAATTTCCCTCTTCCCTCTATAAGCTAAATTATTCACCCTTGTTTGAAAAAATTCATAAGGAACTAAATCGATGGGCGTCATTGCCATTGTCGTTGTTTGGGAGAGCTGCTCTTTTAAAAATGATAAGCTTTGCTCGACTGCTATATCCAATGCAAACCATACCCATATTGATCAAACACCTAGATAACCAGAAATTACAGACAGCATTTTTACAATTCTTGTGGCAAAGGAAGAGACCTAGGATTGCATATAAAAAATTGGCTCTGCCCAAAGTGGATGGAGGTATTCAGCTGCCACTTATACGATATTACAATTTAGCGGCCATCTGCAGGCATATAGGGGATTGGATACATAACACTAATATGTACTCCAATGTTCAGCTGGAGCAGGATTTGGCGGGATCGGTTCCGCTGCAGGCCCTGCTACATCTGCCATATGCTCAACTGCCTAATAATGTTAAGGCAAGTCTGTTGCTGAAAGATACAATCGGTGCCTGGAAGGCGGTGCGGAAGCTTTTTGGTCTTCCGTATGGTCTTTCTAAATTCTGGCCGTTGTGGGATAACCCTATGTTCCCACAGGGGAGTCAGAATAAATTGTTTTCGCAGTGGAGAGATGAAGGGATCAATGTCCTGGGCCAACTCATGAATGTTGAGGAGGGGAGATGGCTTACGTGGCAGGAGGTCTCTAGCAAATATAATTTGAGGGGAAATCAGTATTTGCAATATGCTCAAGTAACAGGGTTATGTAAAACCAAAGTCCGCAATATAGATGGAGTGGAGATACGGGGAGCATTTGATGGGATGGTGCCGCAGGGTGGTACGGGGAGAAGTCTTGCAAGTTTATATGGTAAACTTCGGAATGCTCATCTTGATTCCTTTAGTACTTCCTGCTTTAGAACGTAGGAGGTGGAGCTGGAGGATCCGGAAATCTCCAGCAAAATTCGAGAGGGATGGGAGAAGGTGAGGAAGGTCATGGTAAATGAACAGTGGCGTGAGATGCACTTCCGGCTTATGCACAGAGCGACATACGCCTTTAATTTATCCTATAGGGACGCTCCAGCACACTATCTGCGTAGTTGTCCTAAATGCGACTTACACAAAGCTAATTTACTTCATGGGATGTGGTTGTGCCCACAAATTCGCACGTTTTGGGATCGGGCTCTACAATTTATTAAAGACACCTGGGGGGAAGAGGTGCACGCAAACCCACAGGCAGTGTTGTTTCACTATATCCCTTTGGATCCAGGGGGGGAGGGACCACCTATAGTGGCCCGGAAAGGAGTACATATGGCATTATTGGCTATCAAGAAGTGCATCTTGCGTCACTGGTTACAGGCATCGGTCCCGGAAATTGCGGAGGTCGTGACTACTCTCAAGACTTTATTGGGATATGATAAAACGGACCTAGAAAGACACAAAGAAAGGTCTACAGAACAATTTTTTAAAACTTGGCGTACATTCATCGAGCAACATTATCCCACAGCAGAGATAGGGGTGTTCATGCGCACATTTCGACACACATCATGGTATAGTTCACAGAGTATCCAGGGCACGCTAGGCATGCTGGTGGCTAGTTAAGAAAATGTTCACCGAGATGGGGGAGAGTTGGGGGGAGGGAAGGGAATTGTTGGCTTTGTTTTGTCTTATTAATTGCTTTGTAACTTAATGATGACAAGTAAAATGGAAAATAATTTTGAAGCTGGAACACATTGTTATTTGATGTACGTATTATTGTATGTGTGATACACATTGCATACTTGTAACTGTTCTGGTTTTGAATAAAAATATATTTGAAAAAAAAAAAAAAAACGTCTGAAAATCAGGAGCTGTTTTCCCTTGAAAACAGCTCCGTATTTTCAGATGTTTTTAGTCTAGCGTGTGAACATACCCTTACTGAGCACCGGTCAACTTGTTAAATCATGAATTGCTATGCACATGTAAACCCACCTTATGTCTTCCTTCACACATTATTTTTGTGTATCTTTTTTTGGCAAAAAAAAAACCTTGCATCTAATAAACATGCGTTTTTAGTGGGTTGTTTTTTTTTGCTAATAGTGTATTTTACTACCTACAATTTTTTTAGGTGCCGTTTTTCTCATTGCAAATCATGTGATTATAAGATCATGTAATGCAAAGATTCCTCTTTGCAATACTAGATTTCTTCTGAAAACAAAACGCTACAAAAAAAAAAACCACCATAAAAACCCAACACACATTGATATTTGAGCTTTTTTTTAAGAGGAACAAAAAACCTATAGAGGTCTATGGGAAAAAAAAAAACTCCACTCACTGCTTGAAAAAACTCCAAAACCAGGATTGCTGCAATTTTGAAAAAAATGACACTGATCCAAAAAAGGCACCTGAAAAAACACTGTTTGTAGTGCGTTTTATATTTACCGATTGACTTCAAGCAAAAAAAAACCTGGACAAATGTGACATTTTTCCTAAAAACACAGCGTGTGAAGCCACTTTTAGGCCTCGTTTACACGAGCGTGATATACGTCCGTGCTTTTCACGCGTGTCGTACAGACCTATGTAAGTCTATGGGGGCAGTGCAGACAGTCCGTGAGTTTTGCGCAGCTTGAGTCCGCTGAAAAAAATTCACGACATGTCCTATATTTGTGCGCTGTTCGCACATCACGCACCCATTGAAGTCAATGGGTGCGTGAAAATCACGCAGGTCACACGGAAGCACTTCTGTGTGAACAGCGTGATTCGCGCAACAGCTGTCAAACTCTGAATGTAAACAGAAAAGCACCACGTGCTTTTCTGTTTACAAACATCCAAACGGAGTGTCATAATGATGGCGGCTGCGTGAAAATCTCGCATCCGCGCATCATACGCTGATTACACACAGAGCTGTTAAGTGCCTTTTGCGCACGTAAAACGCCACGTTTTTGGTGTGCGCAAAACACACACGCTCGTTTAAACCGGGCCATAGAGTACGAACACACACAACACAGCATGTTCAGGGCGGATACGCTGCGTCAAGCTGCGCAGCATATTCACCCTGAACACCGCAGGGAATGCCGTCCAAAAAAATTGCACCACATGGATTTCCGCTCCGTTAAGCACTCTTCCCTGCAGTCCGGCCTCCTGGGATGACGTTTCCGGCCATGTGACCGCTGCAGCCTGTGATTGAACTGGAGAAGAAGCGGGAACTCTGGGTAAGTATAACTTTATTATTTTTTCCTTACTTGCAATTTTTGCAAATGTCGCAGCACACACCACTTTGTTGTGGGTTTAAGCAACCCATTGAATACAATGGAAAAACTCGCAACAGAAGACCTGCGGTTCCGCAGCATTAGTTGACATGCTGCAGTTGAAGAAACCGCACCGCAGGTCAGTTTATGTGCGTTTTCGGTGGCATTTTTTCGCAGTGTGTGGATGAGATTTGTTGAAATCTTACCCACACTGCTGCTACTGTAATTACGCTGCGGATTTTCTGCAATTAATCAGTTGCGGAAAATTCAGTGTTTATGCTGTGAGTGTTGGTACCCTCAAAGTAATTATCTGGTTTAGAAAACCCATTTTCAAATATCCTATTAGGGGATTGTGAGTTATTAGATGGGGTCCCCAGTTCAGGACCATCATCTATTAGGCCCCATGCCCACGACCGTAAAAATCGTTCGTAATTGCGCTCTGCCATTACGGACCCATTCACTTCTATTGACCACGGACACCTTCCCGTATATTTGCGGGAAGGTGTACGGGCCGTACAAGTGAGCCGCAAAAGAAAGGACATATCCATTCTTTTGCTTTTTACGCGCCGTGCTCGCATACTTTGTATGGGAGCACGGGCCGAAAATGCAAGTGTCTGTCCGTGACCACCAGCGGCCGGCTGGGCCCGTGGGGCCTTAGCCAGATACAAGAGCAGCTACAAACAGAAACTCAGACTCCGGAGGATTTAACATGTCCATGAATTACATGGTCAGCCCATCGATTTCAATGGGAACTGTGTAATGCCTAATCTCCCCTGTGATAGCGCTGCAGCAGGGGCATAGCTAGGGGGTGGGGCAGGCGGGGCATGTGCCCCGGGCGCAACTAGGTGGTAGGGAAGGGGGGGTGCCGCAGAGCAGCTGATCGCTGCTGATAGGCACCCTGTATGTCGGACACCTGCACAGCTTTAGGAAGAGCCAGGAAATCACGCAGTGGCGTTCTGACTGGGGTCTGTGATGGCCAGGAATTGGACCAGTCCAGTTACCTTACCTGTCACCTGACCTCACGTCAGTGACATGAGGTCAGATGACTCAGGTCAGGGGACTGGTCCACTCCCGTGCTGCGCCCTCCCAGCATGTAGGGAGCGCCACTGGGCTCTGCCTCTACTCTGTGCTCTGCTGTTACACACACGGAGTAAATAACAGCCGAGAAGCAGAGGAAGAAGCTCCGCCCATAGCCCCTGTGATCCTGTCAGCAAGGAGACATGGTGAGTGTTTGTATGTGTGTGTGTGTGTGTGTGTGTGTGTCTCTGCACGTGTTTGTCTCCTACATCTACTACATTATCTGTACTCAGAGTTATCACTGTGTTATCTGTGATGTTACATAGGACTGCAGGTAACACTACTATCTGTACTTAGAGAGTTATCACTGTGTGTTACCTGTGGTGTTACATAGGACTGCAGGCAACATCTACCACATTATCTGTACGTATTACGCGTATGTATTCCAGAATGTGTGTATGTATATTTGCCTGTATGTCTAAATATCTGTTTTTATGTGTGTATAGTATATATGTTCCAGCGTGTCTATATATGTGGTTAATTTTTGGTTTGTGTAGGGGGCGGCAATAGAGAGTCCCGCACAGGGCGCCATCCAAGCTAAAGCCCGCCCTGGCTGTCACCAACCCTATTCCGAAGGAACTCCGCCGATGCCTGCGCCGCATGACCTCCTCGGCTCCTCCGGTAAGTCACACCAGGCAGGTAGACTACCGCTCATCGCTCTATTCACAGTGTGACGCTAAGTACAAGGGGGGGGGAGTGTGCCGCTAGTTACAAAGGGGCAGCGGGCTGTGTGTGGCACTATCTACAAGGGGGGAGTGTGCCGCTATCTACTAGGGGGGAAGTGGGCTGTGTGTGGCACCTTCTACAAGGGGGGCTGTGTGTGCGCTATCTACAAGTGAGGGGCTGTGTGTGACACTATCTACAAGGGGGGCTGTGTGGCGCTATCTACAGGGGGCTGTGTGTGGCCTCGTTAATTTATTTTCTTTTAATTTATTTTTATGTTAATTCCATTATATAACTATATCGCTTGTAAAATGTAAAAATGTTTTTATGCTCGAGTTACATTAAAAAAATTGTGAAAAAAAAATTACACCAGGGGAAAAGAGATGTCGGGAAATAAGTTGGGGGGGGCGCCAATCTGAATCTTTGCCTCGGGTGCAGGAGAACCTAGCTACGCCTCTGCGCTGCAGGGCAACCAAACATTTGCTGCCAGATTTTTAGCCAAAATTGGAAGTGAATCCAAGAGGAATGAAAGGTATAAGGCCTCATTTACACGAGTGTAATATACGCGCGTGCGACGCGCGTGCTTTTCACGCGTCGTACGCACCTATATTACTCTATGGGGCAGTGCAGACGATGCGTGAATTTTGCGCAGCGCGAGGGCGTTGCGTAAAACTCACGACATGTTCTATAATCGTGCGTTTTTCGCGCATCACGCACCCATTGAAGTCAATGGGTGCGTGAAAACCACGAAGGTCGCACGGAAGCACTTCCGTACGAACTGCGTGATTCGCGCAAGAGCTGTCAAACTGAATGTAAACAGAAAAGCACCACGTGCTTTTCTGTTTACAAACATCCGAACGGAGTGTCTTAGACATGAGCGAACCGAACTTTACCGGGTTCGGCCGAACTCGTTTTGACCGAACCCGGCAGGAGACAGTCACTGTGCAGGGTGCTGAAAGAGTTCAACTGGTTCAGCACCCTGGACAGTGACTTCCGATTCCAATATACGTGAACGTGTAAAACAAAAACAAAAGGTCTGACTTACCGATAACTCCCGGCTTCTTCCTCCAGTCTGACCTCCCGGGATGACAATTCAGTCCAAGTGACAGCTGCAGCCAATCACAAGCCAAGCACATGCTGCAGCGGTCACAAGGACTGCCGCGTCATCCAGGGAGGTGGGGCCAGATGTCAAGAGAGGCGCATCACCAAGGACACGTCACCAAGGACGCGTCACCAAGGACACGTCACCAAGGCAACGGCCGGGATGTTCTCGGTAAGTACGAACCTCTTTTTTTTAAAACAGGTTACTCGATATGGTGATCGGAATTCACTGTCGAGGGTGCTGAAAGAGTTACTGCCGATCAGTTAACTCTTTCAGCACCATGGACAGTGAATGACGTCGACTAGCCTCATCTCTATGATGGCGGCTGCGCGAAAATCACGCAGCCGCGCATCATACACGGATGACACACGGAGCTGTCAAGTGCCTTTTGCGCACGCAAAACGCTGCTTTTTTTGCTCACGCAAAACGCACACGCTCGTGTAAATGAGGCCTAAAGGAAAGACTGATGCATCTACTTTTGTGTCCACTCCTGCGTTTGGCTGAAAAAAACAGAGCAAATACGGAACCAAAAACTGCATCAAAACTGCGTGTGTGATCCTGGCCTAAGGGTTGCACCAAATCACCAAACATAGCAAAGTGCTGGTCATATAGTGTTTAAACTGTTTTTCTTGGCCAAGAAGGTAGTTAATCGCTCACATGTGCACACACAAACTCAAAAACTTCTGAAAATATGGAGCTGTTTTCAGAGAAAACAGCCTCTGATTTTCAGGCGTTTTTGAAGCAGAAAATGAAGCTTCTTTTAATTTGGAGCTTCTTTTGAGGCGTTTTTCATAGTGTTCAATCGAAAATCAGCTCCAAAAAACTACATACACTTCTTTTTATGGAGCGTCTTTTTACGCTCTGTTTTTTAAAACAGCGGCGTAAAAAGAGGCCCCGTATGAACTAAATGCTGTTTTTCCCATTAATTTCAATGGGCAGATGTTTGTAGGCGTTCAGCTTCTGTTTTTCGAGGCATAAACGCCCTGTAATACGCTTTAAAACACTGCGTGTGAACATACCCTTACAGCTCAGGTATAAAATAATTGTAACATTGTACTTGAACTTACAGTTATTTTCTGTCAGATTCCATATTAATGTGACATAACAAAAATAATGGTATGCTCCATAGGATGCCGTATTACGCTAGCATTGCTTCTAGAGGTATGGCATCACACACAATGCCTACGGCTCCATAGTTCTGTCATGTGCATAAGGCCTTAGGCCAGGATCTCACATATACAGTATAGATTCGAAGTGGAAAGTGATTAAATTAGAAGTGAAACTAAGGGCACATTCACACGTGGCGGAATTGCTGTTGAATACCGCTATGGACAGTCCGCAGTGGAATTCTGCAGCAGCCGTTTTTTTCATTTGTTTCTATACATTTTTAGGAAACTTAGTTCAGACGTTGCAGAAAATAACTGTGCAGAAATTAGGCTGCGATGCAGAATTTTCCCTCCACAGCAGCTCATGACGTTGCGGAGAAGAAGCGGAATTTCACTGCAGATTTCAGCCTTTGCCATGCAAAAACTGAAATCTGTGGCAAGTCCGCTGTGATATCTGCAACGTCTGAATTACCTGTCAAATATGCAAATGTTGGTGCAGATTCGTTGCGTAATTGCCCCAAATCTGTAGCGGAAAAATTCTGCCACGTCTGAACGTGCCATAAAAGGAAGTAAAGATATCAAGAAAAGGCTGATGCATCTCCATTCTTTCGTGTCCACTCCTGTGTTTGGCTCAAAAAATTGAATTAAAACTGTGTAATCCAAGCCTTAGTGAATGTTCACAGGCTTAAAGAGGCTCTGTCACCAGATTTTGCAACCCCTATCTGCTATTGCAGCAGATCGGCGCTGCAATGTAGATTACAGTAACGTTTTTATTTTTAAAAAACGAGCATTTTTGGCCAAGTTATGACCATTTTCGTATTTATGCAAATGAGGCTTGCAAAAGTACAACTGGGCGTGTTGAAAAGTAAAAGTACAACTGGGCGTGTATTATGTGCGTACATCGGGGCGTGTTTACTACTTTTACTAGCTGGGCTTTCTGATGAGAAGTATCATCCACTTCTCTTCAGAACGCCCAGCTTCTGGCAGTGCAGATCTGTGACGTCACTCACAGGTCCTGCATCGTGTCGGCACCAGAGGCTACAGTTGATTCTGCAGCAGCATCAGCATTTGCAGGTAAGTAGCTACATCGACTTACCTGCAAACGCCGATGCATCTGCAGAATCATCTGTAGCCTCTGGTGCCGACATGATGCAGGACCTGTGAGTGACGTCACAGACCTGCACTGCCAGAAGCTGGGCGTTGTGAAGAGAAGTGGATGTTACTTCTATACACAACGCCCAGCTAGTAAAAGTAGTAAACACGCCCCGATGTACGCACATAATACACGCCCAGTTGGACTTTTACTTTAAACACGCCCAGTTGTACTTTTGCAAGCCTCATTTGCATAAATACGAAAATGGTCATAACTTGGCCAAAAATGCTCGTTTTTTAAAAATAAAAACGTTACTGTAATCTACATTGCAGCGCCTATCTGCTGCAATAGCAGATAGGGGTTGCAAAATCTGGTGACAGAGCCTCTTTAAGGGCCTCTTCAGATCACCGTTCATTTCCGTTCCGGGGTTCCGTCGGAGGGTTCTGTCGGGTGAACCCCGCAACGGAAAGTGAAAGTGACAGCACAGCTTCCGTTTCAGTCACCATTCCGGCTGGTTTCCGGTTTTCTGACGGAATCAATAACGCAGTCGACTACGCTATTGATTCAGTCGAAATCGTGACGAACGGAAAGCATAAGCGATGTTTCCGTCACCATTGAGATCAATGGTGACTGAAACGGAAGCTGTGCTGTCACTTTCACTTTCCGTTGCGGGGTTCACCCGACAGAACCCTCCGACGGAACCCCGGAACGGAAATGAACGGTGATGTGAACAGGCCCTAACCAAAAACATCCGTAAAATACGGAGCTGTTTTCAAAGGACAACAGCCTCTGATTTTCAGCAGTTTTTTATGCATCAAGCGTTTTTTTATGCGTTTTTACGGATATTTTTGTATTGTGACAATGCAAAACGACTCCAAAAACAGCTTAAGAAGTGACATGCACTTCTTTTTTACAGTGCATTTTTATACGCACCGTTTTTACAAACGGCCACGTAAAAAACGCCCCGTAGGAAAGAAACTCCAAATTTCCATTGAAATCAATGGGCAGATGTTTGGAGGTGTTCAGCCTCTGTATTTTTAGCCGTTTTTCGGGTGGTTTACAGCTTGAAAAACGGCTGAAAATAAACCATGTGAACATACCCTTAATTGCAGAAATATTGCACTAAAAAATAAAGCATCAGAATCTGAAAGTTTATTGACGTGGTTTTTACTAAAACTGTGAGGGTATGTTCACACACAAACTCAAACGTTTTAACATACGGAGCTGTTTTCAAGGGAAAACAGCTCCTGATTTTCAGACGTTTTTTAAGCCACTCGCGATTTTTGCAGAGTCTTTCGCTGCGTTTTTGACGGACGTTTTTGGAGCTGTTTTCAATAGAGTCTATGAAAAACGGCTCCAAACACATCCCAAGAAGTGTCCTGCACTTCTTTTTTGTGGTCGTTTGTTTACGCGGCCGTTTTTCATAACAGCCGCGTAAAAAACCGGTCCATCGGAACAGATTGCCGTTTTTCCCATTGAAATCAATGGGCAGATGTTTGGAGGTGTTCTGCTTCCAATTTTTCAGCAGTTTTTTGGGGGTTTAAGGCCCGAAAAACGGCCGAAAATAGGCCGTGTGAACATTCCCTAAGTTTGTATATTTCTGTAAAACTGCTTTTTAGTTTATCATTTAGGGCATCATGCACACTCCATGTGCCGACATATGGTGCCTCCGTAGAGAATCATATTACGGAGATATTCTCAACTAGAAACAATGCATCTAGGAAAGAAGTATTCAGTGTCCAACAGAAAAAAACAAAAACAAAGGGTATGTTCACACGGCAACTCCAAATACGTCTGAAATTACGGAGCTGTTTTCAGGAGAAAACAGCTCCTGAATTTCAGACGTTATTGCATGTACTCACGTTTTTCGCGGTGTCTTTTTCAGACGTAATTGTAGCTGGTTTTCATTGGAGTCAATGAAAAACGGCTCCAATTACGTTCCAAGAAGTGTCCTGCACTTCTTTGACGCGGCCGTAATTTTACGCGCCGTCTTTTGCCAGCGACGCGTAAAATGACAGCTCGTCTGCACAGAACATCGTAAGACCCATTGCAAGAAATGGGCAGATGTTTGCCGACGTATTGGAGCCGTCTTTTCAGGCGTAATTCGAGGCGTAAAATGCCTGAAAATTGGTTGTGTGCACATACCCTCAGAGTCCGTATGCCTCTGTATGAAATTGGAGGCATAATGCTGTACAGATAGGCCCAATTCTATTGGTGCTATATTACACTAAGGCTGGATTCACACGAACGTGGCGTTTTGCGTGCACAAAAAACACTTAACAGCTCCGTATGGCAGCAGCATATGATGTGCGGCTGCGTGATTTTCGCGCAGCCGCCATCATTATGACACTCCATTTGGATGTTTGTAAACAGAAAAGCATGTGTTGCTTTTCTGTTTACATTCATCCTTTTCACAGCTGTTGTGCGAATCACGCGCGTCCCACAGAAGTGCTTCCGTGCGGCATGCGTGGTTTTTACGCACCCATTGACTTCAATGGGTGCGTGATTCGCGCAAAACGCCGAAAGAACGGACATGTCGTGACTTTTTTTCAGCGGACTCGCGCTGAGTAAAAATCACGCACATGTCCGCACGGCCCCACAGACTAATATAGGTCCGTGCGACGTGCGTGAAAATCACGCGCGTTGCACGGACGTAATTCCCGTTCGTCTGAATGAAGCCTTATGTATCATTTAGAGCCTGATGAAGTAAATGCAATCACAGAAAATAATAGCGAGACTGACGTGGTAAATAATGCAACATGTGAATGGGAATTCATAACCTAATATTGAAAATACCACTGCAGCTAAACTTTGAGAAAACGCTGCTTGTGAACATGTCTGTAGAAGAGTAATGAGATTTTATTGAAGATGAATCTCTTACATGATCAAATCCAGATTGTAAACTCTATCATTTTATGGACATGAAAAACTGAGTAGTCAAATAATCTTAATAAAAGCGATTAATATTAAATCGGAAGGGGAAGTATCACGAGTGAGCCCTTTCCATACACTGCCGTTGTCAGAGATGCGACCCTAGGCCCCCCCCCCCCCCGCCCATATCTGCCATCTTTGACTTCTTATTAAAGGGAATCTGTCAGCAGATTTGTGGCCTTCATAGATATCATGTTTTCAATATAATTCCACAATGTAAAAAATAAAATAAAAAACAAGGAAAACCTTGGAATGAAGAGGTGTGTCCAAACTTTTGACTGGTACTGTATATATTTAAAAAAAATTATAAGCAGTAAAAAGAAGTAAAGTAAGTGGCTGTTCACATCTGCGTTGGAGGCTCCGCTAGGGGCCTCCGTCGCAGATCCGGCCAAGATTACCAGAGACCATAGTGCAGCATGCTGCGCTATTATTTCCGGCAAAGTAACAGGCACACCGACTGAAAGCCGACGGAACCTATTGAAGTCAGTGGTCATACCTCCCAACTTTCAAGTATCACAAAGCGGGACAAACAATGCAGTGTCGCGGCAATTTGTTTTCTTTGAAGCCACGCCTTTAATCCCACCGAATCCCCGCCCATACACAACTGGTTCAGCCCACACAGTATAATGCTCTCATAGTACCTCCCACACAGTATAATTCTCGCATAGCTGCCACCATACAGTATAATGCCCCCAAAAGCTTTATTATTTCTATAGTGCCTGATGAAGGTCAGAGATGACCGAAACGTCGCACTTAAACTGGCATAATTACGAATATTAAAAATCTATCTTTGGATAACGAAAAAATTTGATGTGCATTGTACCTTTCTTATACTACACGGGTTGGGCCCCTACACATGCACCCATACGAAACCTAGTGCGGTCTGAACACCTTCAAATGCCCCCAAAGCTGACACCATACAGTATAATGCCCCATAGCTGCCCCCATACAGTAGAATGCCCATACAGCTGCCCCATACAGTATAATGCCCCCATACAGTATAATGCCCCTTAGCTGCCACCATACAGTATAATGCCCCCTCAGCTGCCCCATATAGTATAATGCCCCTATAGCTTCCCCCATACAGTATAATGCTGCCTTAGATGCCCCCATACAGTATAATGCCCCCTTAGCTGCCCCTTGTGCCAGTGACCACATATAAAGTGTCAGAGCCCCCGTAGATAGGGCCACAGTGCCCATGTAGCGAGCGCCATTGTCCCCTGTAGATAGTGCCCCTATATAGTGCCACAATATTCAATACTTAAAGTAGGGCTGTGCTCGGGGAGTCCTCTGCGAGCGGAAGAGCTCCCTTTGCTCCTCCACTGAGAACTAATGCTGAAGCAGGAAGCTGACAATTCCCTGCTTCAGCATTGTATTTAACTGTATCTGCGTCCTGAGGACGCACATACCGCTGACAACTGGACATATCCCTGGCCGCCCAGGACAGCGGGACACCACCCTGAATCTAGGACTATCCTGCTGAATCCGGGACGGTTGGGAGGTATGCCAGTGGTATCCGTTGTGCAACGGAATCGTTGCTTCCAATATTCCCTTGTTTGCTGACAGAGCAGAACAACGGAATACCCTAACAGAGATGTGAACAGGCCCTTATGTGGACAATGAAAAAGATAAACATAATTGGCATCCCCGCGTAAAAGTCTGGATTATTAGGGCATGTTCAGACGTGGCAGAGTTTTTCCGCTGCAAACGTTGGTGCAGATTTGGGGCAATTACGCAATGAATCTGCACCAACATTTTCATATTTGACAGGTAATTCAGACGTTGCAGAAAACACAGCGGACTAACTTTCCAAAAAATGTATAGAAACAAATGTATAAAACGGCCGCTGGAGAATTCCACTGCAATTCCGCCACGTGTGAATGTGCCCTAAGAGTATAGAATTATTTATCCCACACAATGAGGGCTGTATAAAATAAATAAATAAATAAATACCATATTTGCTGTTATTGGGTCACCTTACCACCCACCAAAAATGTGAATAAAATGAGATAAAAAAATTTGTATGTATGAGAAAATTATACAAATAAAAACTTCAACTCAGCCTGCAAAAAACAAGCCCTCACACAGCTCCATTGACAGCAAAAAAAAAAAAATGTTAGTTCTAAGAATACGGCGATACAAAAGACATTTTTTTGCACAAAATGTTTTTATTTTGAAAAAAGCAGTAAAAGATAAAAATAACTATATAAATATCATTTATAAGTAATTTTTACCGCTCAGTGAATGCTGTAAAAACGAAATGAAAAAAACTATGGAGGAATTGCTGGTTTTTTCTATTTCACCTGACAACATAAATTTTTTTTAAAACTTCCTAGTCCTTTATAGGACAAAGTAAATGCCGCCATTAAAAAATACAACCTGTCCCGCTAACAAAAGCCCTTACACGGCTATGTCGACTGAAAAATAAAAAGCTATGGCTTTGGATTCTGGGAAAGAAAAACAAAAAATGAAAAAATGTCAGGAAGGGGTTAAAAACTCAATTATTATCTGGAAGACCATTTACAAGCAAAGTTACAGACAGTGAAAAAAGTGTTGGTGCAGAGTATTGCTCAATTTTATTTTACATCACTGCAATCCAGATCCATTGCTAGGTATTCCTCACTCAGGGAAAAAACCCCGTTAGATTCCTTAACCCTGTAACTAAACGTCCCGGCTTGTTGGTGCCCCCCTCACCGACACACAGGGCACATCCCCCCACCTCAGATATGTTTTTGATACAGTTCCAAATATTTCTCAAAAAAACATACACACAGGGAATTTAAATTGGCAGCTCCACTGGGAACCGTGAGTGACAACAACTTCTGTACAGGGCTGTGGAATATGTTGGCGCTATATAAGCAACAGAAACAAATTTAAAAAAATCCCCAGAGATTATGTAAATTATGTATAAATAGTTGGGGGACATTTTTTTTTTTCCTGTATCAAGCAATTCGATACCTGCTTTAACCCCTTAGCGACAAGCATTGTAAGTGTACGGCGATAGGACTTTGTACATAGCACCCAATGCCCCCAATACCGTACATTTACGTCCCTCTGATTCCAGTGTCATCGCTGTGATGTCCTAACAGCTTCCTGTAATGCATTGGAATATAAAATAATTTTTAAAAAAAACATGAACGCGAGAAATAAAGAATAAACACAATTATTTTTAATAAAAGAAATGTTTTATTAAATAAAAGTCATAAATATGAAAAATTTATTGTATATCCCCTTAATTATTATAACCTGTACAACAAATTTCAAAAATAATCTAAGGAGTTTGGAGAAATATATATATATGCAGAATTGAATTTTTTTGCACGCTTTGTTTAATCAAAATGTATATAAATTAAATGCTAAATGTTATGTAACGATGATGATGATTGGTTGCCATGGGCAACACCACTCTTCTTTTATGTATTACTTCTTATATGTGACTCCTGATTTCTTTTGAATTGAAGCCATAATCCTGTAGTAAAATACAGTCTCAATAAGCGACAGAATATGGTAAACCATTCCGCCACTGACACGCTGTCAAAGAGCGCCACCTGTCGGTCATTTATTGTTTTACACATTTCTGTAGGTTCTGTTGCAATTCTCTTATGTTTTCTTACAGCTTATTTGTGTTTTAATCTTCAGCTTTTGCCCCTTCACATTCTGAGATGTAATTTTTAAACACTATTTTGTTGTACAGTATTTAATTTATATGAATTCAAATTATGGGCTAAAAAAAAAATCATCCAAACAAATGTGATAACTGTGATTACAGTTATAAAAATACTAAATATGTTTATTATTTATCACAAATTGCTCTGTACGGCTGGATTCTCCTCTCAGAAAGATTATTGTAACTGATTAATCCTCAACCAGACACATTAGTGAAACTCCATGATACAAAGTTCTCCAAAATTTGCTATATTAACCCTTTCAGGACCAGACAAATTTTTCGTTTTTATGCTTTTGTTTTTTCCTCCCCGCCTTCAATTTTTTCATTGACACAGCCATATGAGGGCTTAATTTTTACAGGACAAATTGTACTTTCTGATGGTATTATTTAATATTATGTGCGATGTACTGGGAAGCTGGAAAAAAATTCAGAATGGCGTGGTATTGGAAAAAACAACAGTTCCACCATTTTCTTATGGGTTTCGTTTTTATGGTATTCGCTGTACAGTTAAAATGACACATTACCTTTATTCTGCCAGTCGGTACCATCACAGTGATACCAAATTTATATTGTTTTTTGTTTTGTTTTAGTACCCTTAAAAAAAAAAAATATGTTTGAAAGAAATAATTTTTTTTTGCATCGCCGTATTGTAACTTTTTTATATTTTTGTGTACAGAGCTGTGTAAGGCGTCTTTTTGTATGTGGAAAGAAGTAGTTGTTATCAATACCATTTTGGGCAATGTCTGGCATTTCGATCATTATTATTCAATTTTTTGGGGGGTTGAAGTGGCAAAAAAACTGTGATTCGGGCGGTTTGAACTTTTTCCCCACTACGGCATTCACTGTATTGGGAAAATATTTTTATAGTTTGGCCATTTTCGGGGATACCTAATGTGTTTGTGTTTATTTTTGTTTATTTATTTTCATATGTGATCTAGGGAAAGGTGGATGATTAGAATTTGTATATTTTTATTACATTTTTAATATTTTGTAAAACTTTTTTTTAAAAAAAAAATTCTTACAATTTTTTAGCCCCTTTAGGGGGCTTGAACTTGCGATAATTAGATCGGTTATGCCATAGACTGCAATATCACAATATTAATACGCACTACTTTCTGCAGTAAAAAACGCAGAAAATGGTGTGTTTTTTTCTCAGCGGAATGTCTGCTACTTTCAATGGAATTGGTGCAGACATTTTTTGCAGCAATTCCGTTACGTATGGACAAGCCCTTAGCCTTTTGGTGTGTCCTGTAGCTTCTGCCAGCTACCATTTGTACAATCTCTTCAAAAATGGGAGCTGGACACTGGTTAGAAATTTGAAGACACCTTTTCCTGGCTTGTAGCCAAAAATAGGGAGGGGGCCTCCCACATTAAGGCCATGTTCAGACGTGGCAGAATTTTTCTGCTGCAAATGTTGGAGCAGATTTGGGGCAATTACGCGACGAATCTGCACCAACAATTGCATATTTGACAGGTAATTCAGACGTTGCAGATATCACAGCGGACTTGCCACAGATTTCAGTTTTTGCATTGCAAAGGCTGAAATCTGCAGTGAAATTCTGCTTCTTCTCCGCAATGGAATGAGCATGCTGCGGAGGGAAAATTCTGCACCGCAGTCTAATTTCCGCAGAGTTCTTTTCTGCAACGTCTGAACTAAGTTTCCTAAAAATGTATAGTAAGAAATTTAAATGTCCGCAGCGGAATTCAACAGCAATTCCGCCACATCTGAATGTGCCCTTACAGCAGCTGTAGGTCAGGCTTCTTTGCCTGATTCACCTTGCTGTAATTCTGGGAAGTGCTCCCTCTGGTGGCCAACGTAGGAAAACATGTCAAATTATTATTTAATTTTTAATACTTCCCACCTTGTGGAAGAAAAAAAAATGCACAAAAAAATATAACAAAAATAAGTAACTTACTTGAAAATAAATAAATTTGCGACACATTCCCTTTCAGTGAACTGTAATCTCTGCTGAAGAATCATTCTTGTAAACCTTATTTTTCATCTGAATACAAAATAAAAATCTTATGTTTAAAAAGAAATACCAAATATGTATAAGTGTCTTCATTAATTCAATAAACTTTTTTAAATTTTTTTGTACTTTATGCCATTTTTGAAAAATTGTAATTCATGTTTTTGCGTTTTACTTTATTCCATTAAGACATTTTTGACATTTGCTATAATGGAGAGACATATCTATAAACCAATACATTAATCCTATCCTTAGGGCACAACCAGATGTGGCAGAATTTTTCCGCTGCAAATGTTGGTGCAGATTTTGGCCAATTACGCAACGAATCTGCACCAACATTTGCATATTTGACAGGTAATTCAGACGTTGCAGATATCACAGCGGACTTGCCACAGATTTCAGTTTTTGCATTGCAATGGCTGAAATCCGCAGTGAAATTCCGCTTCTTCTCCGCAACAGCCAGTGCATGCTGCGGAGGGAAAATTCCTCACCGCAGCTTATGGTCCGCAGCGGAGTTTTCCGCAACGTCTGAACTAACTTGCCTAAAAATGTATTGAAGCAACTTTAAAAAACGGCCTCTGGAGAGTTCCACAGCAATTCCGCCACGTCTGGCCGTGCCCTAAATGGTATGTTTAGTCATCTGTTAGAGCATACTATAGTTCAGTATACTATAGTTCATTAGCACAAGGGGGTCAATTTTAAGGACCCAGATCTGTTTAAAGAGGTAAACCCCGACAATTGCTATACTGGGGTTCACAGTTACACGATAAAATAAGCCGCAAAAGGGAGCAATTATTATTAAACGCTGTGTTTTAAGGGGGGATTCACACGAACACGCACAGACCAATACAAGTCTATGGGGCAGTACAGACAGTCCGTGCTTTTTGCGCAGCGTTTGTCCGCTGCGCAAAAAGCGCGACATGCTCAATATCTCCGCGTATTTCGCGCATCACGCACCCATTGAAGTCAATGGGTGCGTGAAAACCACACAGGTCGCACGGAAGCACTTCCGTGCGAACCGACTGAAACAGCGCACCA
This sequence comes from Rhinoderma darwinii, assembly GCF_050947455.1. NCBI lineage: Eukaryota > Metazoa > Chordata > Amphibia > Anura > Rhinodermatidae > Rhinoderma > Rhinoderma darwinii. The sequence goes on along the minus strand of NC_134688.1, from coordinate 58,178,019 downwards.
GCTGTCAAAAGGATGAATGTAAACAGAAAAGCATCACGTGCTTTTCTGCTTCCAAACATCCAAACGGAGTGTCTTTGAGATGAGCGAACCCGGACAACCGATCCGAACTTCACCGGGTTCGGCCGAACTCGTTTTGGCCGAACTCGGCAAAAAAATTTCCGGTACGCGACGTCAGGAGATAGTCACTGTCCAGGGTGCTGAAAGAGTTAAACTGTTTCAGCACCCTGGACAGTGGCTTCCGATCCCAATATACATGAACGTGTAAAAAAAAAAAGAAGTTCTGACTTACCGATAACTCCCGGCTTCTTCCTCCAGTCTGACCTCCCGGGATGACAATTCAGTCCAAGTGACAGCTCCAGCCAATCACAGGCCAAGCACAGGCTGCAGTGGTCACATGGACTGCGGCGTCATCCAGGGAGGTGGGGCCCGATGTCAAGAGAGGCGCGTCACCAAGGACGCGTCACCAAGGCAACGGCCGGGAGGAAAGTTCTCGGTAAGTACGAACTTTTTCTTTTTTTTTAACAGGTTTCTCGATATTGTGATTGGCATTCACTGTCGAGGGTGCTGAAAGAGTTACTGCCGATCAGTTAACTCTTTCAGCACCCTGGACAGTGACTGACGTCGACTAGACTCATCTCTATGATGGCGGCTGCGCGAAAATCACGCAGCCGCGCATCATACACGGATGACACACGCAGCTGTCAAGTGGTTTTTACGCGCGCAAAACGCAGCTTTTTTTGCGCGCGCAAAAACGCAACGTTCATCTGAATCAGCCCTAAGGGTTGAATGGCCAAAAACAAAGGTTTCTCTGATCTGTGGCAGCCAATCATAGTCACCCTTGCAGTTGTCAATCAGTAAGACATTAGTCACAGCGCAGGTAAACACTGGGCCACATTTATTATTGTTTTTGCACCTCAGATCCAACGTTTCGTGCGTCTATTTTCTTGGCGCATGTATTGTTGGCCAAAATGATTAACACATGCGACAAAAAAACTATTAATTTGCGACATGCTCGCCATGTCAGGACGCATACTTAGAATATGGCTGTGGATTTGTCGAGTCGTTAAATGCGCTAGATTTATCACTGGCATGTGCCGCTTTTCTGGCGCAGAATAATGGTCTAAAGTATATGACCCAATCGGTGGTGTAAAGAAGGTAAAGGGGTCTAACATAGTCCAAAATGTGCCAATAAACAGTTATTAAATGTATTGATAAAATCTTTAGCCTTACACCTCTAGCTTTAGGGGGTATTCACACAGTGCGGTTTTGACAGTTTTTTTTTTACAAGTGGCTGAAAACCACGCTAAAAAACACATGCGTTTTTACTGTGACAGTGACTCCAACAAATCCTTGGCAGATTGCGGAAAAACTTTTTCTGTGCGGTTTTCAGCCACACGGAAAAAAACGCAGCAAAACCGCACTGTCTGAATACACCCTTAAATTATCTTACATTAAACCATTATTAATAAAACGGCCCCATTGTTTTTGGTCCAATTGTTAAGACATTTTTTGAATATTTTTTTATAATCAGAAGGTCGCTTGAAATTTTTTTTCACATAGGGAAACATTGTCGCAGCAAATCAGAAACAAGTTTACTGCAACTCGCTGATGACAGTGTTCAAGGAAACCTCTTGTTGCGGCTAGTTGCTAATTGATCGCAATCCTAGGTCATTTACACAGCTCTGAACTATGCACACATATAGGGACACATATAGGGACACATATAGGGACAGCCCTGCCATCTGTAGTAACTGTAGTCACTGAGGTCTACTCTCAAGAACCAGGCTAATGCAGGGAATACATTACAAAGTAAGGGCACACATTCCCCCTGTGCAGCCGAAGCGCAGAGGGCCCTATGGTCTCTTGCTGCACGAAAGGCCCCCTATTGTAATTATCCACCCTTGTTTCAAATAACTTTATTCTGAAGATCGCAGACTTTTTTTATATTTTTTATTTTTGTATTTTTTTTACGTATGTAACTATACATCATTTTATATTGTTTTGTGCAATTTGTACATTTTTTTCTTTATTTATTTTTTCTCCTGTACCACAATTTTATATGTGGTGAACATGGTATATATGCTAAACATGCATATATAAAAAAAAGAAAAAAATTGAAATACTGATGTACAGTTTAACTTATTAAATTCCAATTAATATTTTCAAATATATATATATACACACACACATCATATTCTTTAGGACAGTATGTATTTTTTAAATAATTTCCTTGATTATTTATTTTCAAAGTATACATTCAAACAATACAATAATTCAGACCAGTATTTCCCAGAAAAGTCCCTTTTACACCGGCCAATTATCGAGCCAATAATTGCGCTGTGTAAACAGGGCAACAATTAGCTGATGAAGGAGCAAATGCTGGTTCATTGGCTGATTGTATTGTTTTAAATGCGTTTTAAATGCCTTAAATATTATCATTATTGGCGCCACATCTCCCTGTATAAACAAGGATGTGCTGCCGACATGATGGAAATGTATTGGGTAGAGCGATCGTAGTAACGAGCGCTCGTCCCCATACATAGCTCCTTGTGGAAAGAGAAAACGAGTGCCGGTCAACGAGCCGTGTAAAAGTATCCCTACATACTGGAATTGAACAATTCATAAGTGAACATATATATATATATATATACACATACATTTATTTATTAATTTTACATATATATATATATATATATATATATATTATTTATTTATTTATTTTTTATTTTTATTTTTTTTGCATTATATTAAAATAAAACTTAAGAATTATGTCTCCAGGGGACACAGAAGCCGTGTGACATACAGCTTAGTAATTCTTTGTTTGCGGAATGCCAGTCAAGAGAGGTGTGGGGCTTTTGCGCACGTTGCTGTGACAACTATTAGCAAGTGCGGTGATGTGTAGATTTATAGCTTGGGGGAGATTTATATTATCAAGCGGTTTATCTTTTTGTTACAAAGTGAATGCTTTCACTCAAAGTGAAATTAATAATCTTAATACTTTTTTATTTGCAAATCACAATGTGCACGGCTGACATAATTGATTAAGTGAGCAGGTAGACTGGCGCCATGTTGCGCTCATAGCGTGCAACTTAAAAAAAACAAAACACAGACGGCGTCTGCTGTGCTGTCAGTTCTACTATCAGTTGTGTAAAGTGCAGGTGAGTGGCCGGCCTAGGGTGGTATGTTTGTCTACAAATGTCTATGCAAACACAATACTTTCCTCAGTCCTGACGCAAGCAGATGTTCAGTCCCTGGCAAGGAAAGATCAGTTTACACAGTAAACTAGGTGTAATTTGGACAAATATTGGAACGATTACTGTACATGGGAAGAGATAATAACTGGTCAGGCACCAGATTAATACAGTGCATACAAAGAGACGAGGAAGGGGATGAAATTGGCGATGACGAGAGCAGGTCATGCTTGTCTGCCTGTATAATGCAGGACCTTATAGTACTATATCAGTTCTGTGCTTTATATCCATATTCTGTCGCTGATCAATTAGCTAGTGATGTCATCAAGTTGTAATGATGTCACTAGTGGCATCAAAGTTTTAAGAACCTGTTATAGGCTGAATATTAATTCTGCCCATAAATTGACTGCTCACTCATTTCTAATTTGCTTTAAAGATTAAAGGGGTATTCCGACAATTGACATCTATGGCATATCCGTATAAGTCATAAATGTCTGATAGGTGGAGGTCCCACCTTTTGGAAGAATCTGGTCCCATGACTGCTGTTGTGTCAGGATAAACATCGAAAGGCAGCTGAGAAAGAGATGGAAAGCTGGATGGAGCAGGCCAAGCATGTGCGTTGCTCTGTCCATTATAATCATTGGGAGTTACGAAAACAGCGGAACACACTGATTCCTATAACATCCATAGGGGCAATTTATCAATTTTTGACGCCAGTTTTCTGGCATAGAAAAGTTGCAAATGACTAAGAAAAAAAAAAGGCAAAATTTTAGCCCGTGTTTGACACTCTTGCCACTTTTCTATGCGGCCTGACGCATTAGGTATAATTTAATCCAGCAGCTGGTCTCAATCATAGCGGAAGTCTACGCAAGCTCTTGGCTGGACAGCTGAAGATACGACAAGCTTATTAAGAAGCATGCGCCCCCTAGCAAATTTATTGCACCTTACTTCAGCTTGTTTCCTATTTAGACTGGTGTATGAAAGGCCAGTCTTAATTAATTCACCCCAGAGACTTTCATTAAAGAAGTTGTCTGCTTTGGACAATCCCTACTTGTTAAAAGGGTCCCCTGACAATAAGCTGATCACAAAGTGTAACTCTGCTGGGACCCCCAGTGATCAGCAATAATCTGTGGGAAAACTTGCCCCCAAATGTTCAATTTCCCTGCAGCGCCGCCACAGGAGAAATTAAGCCTTACACAGTGCTCATTCAAATCAATGTGTTTCCTGTGTAACACAGGTGCTCTTTGTAACTGCTCTTCTCTCTGGCCAAGAGATGAGGATCCTGAACAGAGGACCCCCCCCCCCCCCACTTTGAATTCCCCAATAGGGGACATTAAAATCATACAATCCCTTTAATGGAGAGAGCCACGTGAATGCTTTCCTGCTTCCTCTCCTTTTACGGCCACTGCTGGACAATCTGCTTGACCGAAGGGGGGTACACTATTCTCAGATCAAACATTTATAATGTATCCTGGCAATGGATATGAGGCATCTAACTACACCCCCTTTACCCAGGTAACAAGCATAATAACCAAAAGAAGCATCCCCACCAACCATGACGGCAGCCTTAGGGCATGTTCACATTGTGTGTTTTCAGGCGTATTTTGGAGCGTAAACCGCTTGTATTACGCTCTGAAATATACTTGAAATACGCCTGCAAACTGCAATGGGAAACCCTCTGTATAGTATATATTAGCCTTATTTTTACGCTGCTAAATTAAAAATCTGCCTCAAAATTCCTTTAGGATTTTTGAGGCAGATTAAGAAATGCAAGCGTTCTTTTAAGATTTTTTTTTTAACAAATATTTTGAGGCGTTTGTTTTTATTTTATTTTTTATTAGCAAATGCAAAAAATGTGGCCATTTTCTATTCAAAAACCGCATCAAAAAAGCTCCAATGAACGGCACAGTTTTCTGTCTCCCATCGATTTCAATACGGGTTTACCACTCCAAGATAGGGCATGACATTTTTTTTTTTTGCGCGGTCAAAAACTGTCCCAGATGAAAAATGCATCTACCTCCGATTGAAATCAATGGATTTGGATAGTTGTTTGGCGCTGATTTTGGCATGGTTACTGCTTCAAAATTAGCGCCAAAAATTGCAGTGAGAACTGGGCCTTGTAATTATCAAAAATGCTAATCAGTAAAATTTTACTTTTGAACAGCACAATTGTGATTTTATTTTGTTTAGTGTTGTCAATTGCTTTAAAGAGGTGGTCTGCTTTTAAAAATTTATTTTTGTTGGAAGACATGTTGACCCCCAGAGATCAGCTGTAATCTGTGGGGGAACTTGACTTTTTAAAATGTTTGATTTCCTTGCTGCGCCTCTACATGGTGAAATTAAGAATGACATGGTGGCCTTTGAAATCAGTGCACTGTCCGTGTCCTCAGAAGTGGAAAACAATCTCTGCTCTAAATACTTGATAGAGGTCATAAAAGAAGGACTTCGAACAGTTATCTCAGAATACCCTAAAAGGTTATTAGGAAATGGATGTTCTAAGCCAAACAATGCTTTAACTCTAAGAGTAAGGCCACGCGGATCGGCCCTGACCTGGTCATGACATGGCCAATAAACACGCTGGCACCATGTTCGTTGCGGCTGTCAAATAGCCTGTTAATGGCCGCATGTTGTTGCGAGTAAAACAGCCCTTTACCTGCAAAATCGGCCATAAAGGGTGTATTAATTAATGGGCGCTCGATTTAGCAGGTAAAGGACTATATTACCCACAACAACGCGGGGCCGTTAACAAGCTGTTTGACAGCCGCACCAAACATGGTGCCGGCGCGGTTGTTGGCCACTTTTATATCCCATTTAGATGGCCCTCAGAGTATTCTGACATTTTGGCCATTCTAGAAAAAAAGAGACAAAGTCATTCAGTAGATATAAACTTTCAAGGAGCAGGAGAAGAAGAAAGCCCCTATTCCAGTACTTACATTTCCAGGTCCCTTTTAATCCAGTTCTTCAACATTCATCTCAGTTCTCTGATTCAAGTGGAGTTACTAAATGAAGCGGTTCTTTTATAATTGGAGGCTATTTTATGTTAAACTTTATGCCGGTCATGAAGGATTGAGTGGCTTTAAGTCACTTAAACTTTATATTAGAATAAGAGATAAAAAGCAGCTTCCCAATACAAGAGATAGAATTACAGTTGCAGTAGCACCTTACTATGGCGCCAAATCATTTTAACAACCCGCCATTCTCATTTTATTACACCAGGTCTAACTCATTTTTAACAGGGCGCACTATAAACCAGTAAAGACGGCTGTATAAGGATTAGATGTGAACTACTGTCATGCTCTTCTTCAGCTATCCCAGTACAAAAATGTGGGCTGGAATTAACCCTGTTGTATCTTTCGTGACAATGTTACTGTTCATGGTCAATGAGATGGAGTGCGCAGGTACAAAATGTAGACAGGCTCGAAGAGACAGCAAAGGTTATTCATTAAATCGATGAGGGAACTATGGCACGGAAATAAATATTCTCCTCACAAAAAACAATAAATGGTGTAAGTAAAGTCTCTTCCACCCACTCCCTTGATTTTATCTTCATTTTTTACCACATTACACTTTCACCAGAAAAGGCTCCTTCTTGCACGACTTCTTTTCAGGATATAAAAATACAAGTATTAAAAAAATGACAACTCAGGCATTCTCAATGGGCGCATATACAATAATGAGAAACATAGTACACCCCATTTCAAATCTGAGGACGTAATTATCATTATCATTATTATTATGTCCTGATTTCTAGCATCCATGCTGACTTCTGGTCACCGCATCAATAGTGTTTTTCCTGAATGTCTTGAAATCTGTTTGAACCTTCAGGATTTTCAGTGGCGGGTTCATGATTTATGATTGTCCCCATCTTCCCAGCATAATTGTCTTTTTGAATAAGCTGGGTCTTCAATGGGTCTTCACTGGGTCTTCACTGGGTCTTGACTGGGTCTTCGCTGGGTGTTCACTGGGTCTTGACTGGGTCTTGGCCGGGTCTTGACTGGGTCTTGACTGGGTCTTGACTGGGTCTTGACTGGGTCTTGGCTGGGTGTTCACTGGGTCTTGGCTGGGTCTTGACTGGGTCTTGACTGGGTCTTGGCCGGGTCTTGGCCGGGTCTTGACCGGGTCTTGGCCGGGTCTTGGCCGGGTCTTGGCTGGGTCTTTATAAAATGTGTTTAAAATAAGATATCTTCAATATGAATTTGTCCTTCAATGAGGAGACTAATTTGGTCAAGGTACACAATCTTCTCAAAAGTCTTAATACTTTTATGGCCCTTACCTGTATTGTCCACAACATTATCATTACAAAACCATTATTAACATTATAAATACAATAAGACTAGGGCTAAACAGGCCACTCTGCCAGAGACATAAGGCCCTTTCACTCGGGCCAATGCAATGATCGGGCAAACGAACATTCATCCGATTGTATATGAGTGTAAACAGTGTGACGATCAGCCGCCGATCGGCGCTCGTTTTCACGGCCCATATCGGGCCGTGTAATAGGACTTATACTGCAGTTGCTTATGGGTTTTAAGATACATGTTGACAATACTGGATGAGGGCTTAGCATGTGACATCTTAAGTTGTCAGTTGTGTCCAGGAAAACCCAAGACATTGGATTGCTGTCCCATAGCTCAAACAAATGTGCAAGTAACTAATGTTGGCAATGTCTTAGTGATACCCAGGTGCATTACTTTGGGTAGTGCATAGCTTTCAGTTGCACTGGGGCCCCTGAGCCCATCTCCTACATAAAGCAGGGGCACGACTACAGATTTTGCATCAGGTTCCAGGAGTTTCAAAGTACGCCTCCGATATTGCAAATCCAGCTATATGAGGAAGAGTCAGCTATGTGGCCCTTGATCTACTTTTGCTTATTTATTTTGAGTATTTGTAAGTAAAAAAACAAATAAAGATGGCCATACACATAAGGAAAAGTTGGTCGACATTATCGGCTCATTGTCTTAGGTTTCGTTCACATCTGCGTCGGGACTCCGTTCATGGGTTCCGTCTGAGCTTTCCATCAGGGGAACCCATGAACGGAATCCAAACTAAAACAAATGGAAACCATAGGTTTCCGTTTGCATTACCTTTGATTTCAATGGTGATGGATCCGGTGCAAATAGTTTCCGTTTGTCACCATTGTGTAAGGGTTTTGTCGTTTTGACGGAATGAATTACGCAGTCGACTACGGTATTGGTTTCGTCAAAACGACGGAACCCTTACACAACGGTGACAAACAGAAACCATTTGCACCGGATCCGTCACCATTGAAATCAAAGGTTTCCATTTGTTTCAATTTGGATTCTGTTCATGGCTTCCCCTGACGGAAAGCTCAGATGGAACCCATGAACGGAGTTCCGACGCAGATGTGAACGAAGCCTTACGTATATGGAAGCCTTCCCTGATGGAAGATGTTTGAGGGGAAAAAAGATAGGGCCTGAAGCATTTCAACATACCCAATCCCTTGTTCCCGCAGGAGATAGTCCCCTCTCCCATTGCAATAAAACATGCGCGCTCGACTAAACTGAGCGTGCATATTTTGGCCATATGGTATTTTTTTGGCCAACAGTTATTTCATGTGTCTAGCCAGCTTTATACTTATTTACCCCTTGCACCCACCGCAATTTTTCGATTATTTATTTGTGTTTTTTCCTCTACAGATTGCAAAAGCGATAACTTTTTTTCATTAACATAGCCGTATGCGTTTGTTTTTTGCAGGGTGAGTTGTACTTTTCAATGGCACTGTTTAATGTGCCATACAATGTACTGGGAAAATGAACACCAGTTCTTTGTGGGGTGGAATGGGACTTTTGGGAGGGGTTTAGTTTTTACAGCGCTCACCGTGAGGTAAAAATGAAAGGTTAACTTTATTCTGCGGGTCAATACAATTACGGCGATACCAAATTTTTATAGTTTTTTTTTATGATTTACTACTTTTACAAAGAAAAAACTATTTGTTAAAAAATTTATTTGTGTCGCCGTATTCCGAGAGCCATAACTTTTTTCTTTTTCTGTCGATGGAGCGGTTTGAGGGCTTGTTTTTTATTAAGCGATCTGTAGTTTTTATTCTTAGCATTTTTCGGTACAAATGACTTTGTGATCACTTTTTAGAAAAAAAAATTGGGATTTAAGGCTTTGTTCACATCTGCGTCGGGACTCCGTTCATGGTTTCCGTTTGAGCTTTCTGTCAGGGGAACCCATGAATGGAATCCAAACTGATACAAACGAAAACCATAGGTTTCCGTTTGCATCACCATTAATTTCCATGGTGACGGATCCAGTGCAAATGTTTTCCGTTTGTCCCCATTGTGTAAGGGTTCCGTTGCTATGACGGAATGAATAGCACAGTATACTACGGTATTGATTCCGTCAAAACAACGGAATCCTTACACAATGGTGACAATCGGAAACCATTTGCACCGGATCTGTCACTATTCCATCTTAGAACTAGAATTGTTGGCAGTGAAACTTGCCCTGGAGTAATTGCAACATACATAAGAGTGCACAAAATTACCTGTCACTATCTTAACTGACCACAAAAATTTGGAGTACTTCCAGCTTGCTCGAAGACTCAATCCATACTCTTCTTTTTACGTTTTGATTTCCTCTTGACATCATTTCAGCTGACAAGAATCGTAGAACGTATACTGTTTCTAGGTCCAATGATCCATCTGAATCCCGGCGCATATTATCAATCCAAACTGTATTCTGGCTGCTACCTATATTTCTCCTTTCCCATAAAATGTTTCTTTACACCTTCTGATCTCTGCCAGAAGGTGTTATCTTAGGCTCATTCTTCAGTGCTGTTGGGACACCCTGGAGTCAAACGTACCAGCACATTATGCACGCGATACTTTTGATAGCCTGGATCAAAAGAAAAAGTTAAAGAGTTTGTTGCTTTCTGCACCACGTGTGCCCAGTTTAAACCCTCCAGGCAGACGTCCCCGAGTCTCCTCTAGCCCTTGCCCAATCCAGCCAAACCTTTAATTAGAAGGAAAAATGTTATTTTCCAGTGCTGAAGAGTGGATTTCTTGGCATAGAAGTGTGAGTATCTTGGTATGTAAGTGGCAAGGAACTGTGCTGAGAATGGGATGTTGCAATATTCAAAAACATTGATGTAATACTTTTTGTAATAACTTATAATAATAACAATACTACTATCACATTATAAACATATCTGATGACTGTTATATTAAGATTGAACATAAAAGAACATAATATCGAAATATTACCAACTGATAAAAAAAAATTATATTTAACCTATTTATATTTTTATGTCATGTACAACTATTTTAAATCACAGACGTATTTGTAGCCATGCCGTGTCCTGTGAAGTTTAGAATCTTAATGTTTTATCTTAATGTTTTGGTGGAAACTGTTTATTGAGAGACTGGGTAAATACTATTAGTCAGCCAACTGATCATTAATTATTAAACGTTCTTCTGCTGACTGCTTTTAGATTGATTTTCCCTTTTTGAAAAATAATAGGCTTTCTGAAAGATTATTGAGTGGGACATTTGATTTGCTCAAGATATAAAAGTCGGCTGCTTGTCTCGACAAATGCTTTAAAGTTACGATAACGAAAATGTCATCATGTAAATAGTGTAGATTATATATGGCGTCATTGATTATGGAGTGTTTGTAAAGCTCACAGAGCAGAGACGATTCGAATATAGTTACGTGTATCATGTCCAGCTTTTAGTGCAGTTCTAAATGTATCATTTTTTAAATTAACTTTTTACTTCAAAGCAAATTCATCTTTTTGTTCAGGTCTTCTCCACATAATCTAATAACATTTTATCAATACATCGTTCCCACTTAAAAGAGTTATCTCCTGATGATAAGGGGTCCCCTAACTATAAGCTGATAACAGGGAGTCCTGCTGCTGGGACCCACCGTAATCGCTGAAACCTGTCAGCAAGTGTTTGATTAACCTGCAGCGCCACCACAGTAGAAATGAAGCATTACATGATAAACTTCACACTCGGTGAGCTGCCCATGTAATACACAAACATGCTGGCTCTGGTAGGGCGAGAGATGCTTTTTGTATCCACCCTGGCTAAAAGATGTGGGTCCTGAACAGCAGACCTCCCTCTATCATCCTAGAATTCCCTTGAAGTTCTTAGGCCCTGATGCAAATCCTTAACAAGGTCCCCCAACTATGCATGTAATTTATAGTAGTGGTCTTTTTGGCTGGACCATCTCAGTTAACAGTTTCCAGGTGTTACTGCAACCTCTACATCTAATATGCTTATGCTTCTGGAAAATTCTCACATTCATTCTAAATGGTACCACTGGGATATAAACACGAGTCCGTGCTAGTGATGTCGGGCAGCAGCATGTCTCCCTCTCCCCATTGAACTATGCATGCACACTTAGATAAGTTCAACCTACAGCTATAGAATTGGACATCATATAGGGGTTGTCTCATGAAGACAACTCCTGTCCATATGCCCTGTTAGGGCATACAGAGTTCAGAGAGGGGGAGACTCCCCACTCGGGACCTCTCTATGAACCATAATTGTAGATCCAACCGAGCCATACATTACATAGATCGCTGTTCATTTAAATGGCCACCGTGTAATGCTATATATCCCCTGCAGCAGCAACCAGCTGATGGTCACATAGACTTCCATTTAAAGAGGCGTTTTCTTCATAAGACGTCCCCATTAAGTAAGTCCGTCAGTCTGTGCAAGGGAACTTCAGGTTTATTTTTTAACAAATCCCCACAACCCTGCTAGACAGCAATGTATAATAAATACTACTAGCTATGTGACCAAAGTGTGGCTAAATGATATGGTATTTGACTATAAAATTGAGGGTCGCACATTGCAGGTGTCAAGCTCCACTTATGGTGTATCGGAGTGCCACAGGTATATTGAAGATCATAGCAATGCCTGCTGGTCCTACTGGCTGGTTCAGATAACAACATTTTAGGAATATTTTGTTTATAATAGTTTGTCAGGTCATAGACTGTCTCAGTAGTGACAGCTGAGTCCGGTAATCCCCATTATACAGTACAATGTCGTGATCAGTATTGATCGCAACACTGAATCGGTTAACTGTCAGGGTCAGACTTTACTCCAATCCAAGCAGTTTTCACAGGAGTGGGGCTGTGTATTACTCTAATGATACCCAAAACATTGGATCCAATCTCTCTGCATGTTCTATGACATCAGGAGTGAGACATTGACTTATGGGGTAGCCATGTAAAGAAGATTGAGTGGAGCTATTCTGTGATTAACAGTTATATATCCTTAGGTATCTTAAAAAAAATAATTAAATGAATGTAATTCTGTGTTTTGTGTCAAATACATGTGGTTCATGCAGATTTAGGTGTAGTTTTATCTGCAGATTTTCTGTTTAGTGTTTTCCCAAAATCAAGTCAATTGGTGCTAAAATCGATGCAAATGTTTTTTCAGTGTGTAAAGAAGAATTTTCAGTGAATAGAAAACTGTACTTTAATTCTGAACACAATTTATTTATTATATAGTGTGTTTCAATAGAATCTGGTTTCATGGCTTGTTGTGTAGCGCCATCTAGTGGTAATTAAAATGTATTTACCTTTGGTTTCAATCACAGGGACGTTTCTTGCAAATATGTCATAATCAAAATGATGGGGAAAATAGTTTGATAACTCTAAATGCAGAATATTAAATTTAGGCCCTGGTCACATCAGGTCTAGGTCTTCCATCAGACATATATGTCGGGCGTATTGCCCAAAGTATACCTCTGACGGAAAGCTCTAACAAATGCCACTGTATGGACAAGTAGTGGCATAGGTCACCCAAAGGCTCCAATGTTTTAAAAAGTATATTTTGCGGTATGCCTCTGCATAGAAAAGCATTTCTATACCACATAAAAAGGTATATTAACGTATACTAGCCTGACGGAGGCCAAAAGGACACTCTTTTGGCCTCTGTTGGGTGAATGGACCCCTATAGATACATTTGGCATATACGCCAGGAGCATTTACCTATGTAAATGCCAAACGTAGGGCTCAAGCGTGATGTGAACAGAACCTAATGACTAAAAAGAAGGAAAATAGTGAATAAAAGCATCTACTAGACGAAGAATACTAGGAGGATATTTATAATAGGAACTTAAAGATACAGGTTTCCCAAACGGATTTATCCCAAATTAATTGACAAGTAATAGTGTCCCCCACCTACACCCCTTCACTTGGGGGACCACACTTTATCAGTCAATATATTATGACGTGCTCTGTTACTTGAGTGATATTTATCAAAAAATTTAAGACATTACAGTTACTTAGTTTGTACGGTTGAAAAAAGACACATGTCCATCAAGTTCAAGCAAGGGATGGGAAAGGGGAAGGTAACAATTTCTACACATAGGAGCTAATATTTTTTGGTTCTAGGAAATTATCTAAGCCTTTTTAAAGCCATCTACTGTCCCTGCTGTGGCGGCTCCTGCGGTGACTATTCCATAGATTCACAGTTCTCACAGTAAAGAAGGCTTGTCGCCTCTTCAGGTGGAACCTTTTTTTCTCCAGACGGAGGGAACGCCCCCTTGTTTTTTGAGGGGGTTTTACATGGAACAGGATTTCACCATATTTTTTGTATGTGCCATTAATATATTTATATAAGTTAATAATGTCCCCCCTTAGTCGTCTTTTCTCAAGGCTAAATAGGTTTAATTCTTTCAATCTTTCCTCATAACTTAGATTCTCCATGCCCCTTATTAGCTTCGTCTCTCTTCTTTGTATTTTTTCCAACTCCAGGGCATCCTTTCTATGAACTGGAGCCCAGAACTGAACTGCATATTCTAGATGAGGCCTCACTAATGCTTTGTAAAGTGGCAATATTACATCCCTGTCCCGTGAGTCCATGCCTCTTTTAATACACGACAATATCCTGCTGGCCTTTGAAGCAGCTGATTGACACTGCATGCTGTTATTTAGTTTATGATTTACAAGTACACCCAGATCCTTCTCAACAAGTGACTCCCCCAGTGTAGCTCCCCCTAGGACATATGATGCATGCAGGTTGTTGGTACCCAGGTGCATAACTTTACATTTATCTACATTAAACTTAATTTGCCAAGTGGACGCCCAAACACTCAGTTTGTTTAAATCCGCTTGCAATTCATGAACATCTTCCATAGACTGAACTATATTACATAGCTTGGTGTCATCTGCAAAAATAGAAATAGTGCTATTAATCCCTTCCTCTATATCATTAATAAATAAGTTGAATAATAGTGGTCCCAGCACTGAACCCTGGGGTACACCACTTATAACCGGTGACCATTCAGAGTAGGAATCATTGACCACAACCCTCTGGATACGGTCCTTGAGCCAATTCTCAATCCAATTACAAACTATATTTTCTAAACCTATAGTCCTTAATTTACCCATTAGGCGTCTATGGGGGACAGTGTCAAATGCCTTTGCAAAGTCCAAAAACACTATATCCACAGCGGCCCCTCTGTCTAGGCTTCTGCTCACCTCTTCATAAAAACAAATCAGGTTGGTTTGACAGCTTCTGTCCTTTGTAAAACCGTGCTGGCTGTCACTTATAATGCTATTTATTGTCACATAATCCTGTATATAGTCCCTCAATAGCCCCTCAAACATTTTCCCCACAATTGATGTTAAGCTTACTGGTCTATAATTACCCGGCGAAGACCTAGAGCCCTTTTTGAAAATAGGCACCACATTTGCCCTGCGCCAGTCCCTTGGCACTATACCAGTCATGAGAGACTCTCTAAATATTATGAAGAGGGGGACAGAAATAACTGGACTAAGCTCCTTAACCCCTTTAGGACACAGCCTGTTTTGGACTTGTGGACACCGATGATTTTTTCAAATCTGACATGTGTCACTTTATGTGGTAATAACTCCGGAATGCTTTTACCTATCCAAGCAATTCTGAGATTGTTTTCTCGTGACATATTGTACTTTATGTTAGTGAAAAAATTTGGTCGATAAATTCAATATTTATTTGTGAAAAACTTCAAATTTTAGCAAAAATGTGCAAAAATTAGCATTTTTCTAAATTTTAATGTATTTGCTTGTGAAACAGATAGTAATACCACACAAAATAGTTACTAGTTAACATCCCCCATATGTCTACTTTATGTTTGCATCATTTTTTTTCACGTACTTTTATTTTTCTAGGACGTTACAAGGCTTAGAACTTTAGCAGCAATTTCTCATATTTTCAATAAAATTTCAAAAGGCTATTTTTTCAGGGACCAGTTCAGTTCTAAAGTGGCTTTGAGTTCCTTATATATTAGAAAGTCCCCATAAATCACCCCATTTTGAAAACTGTACCCCTCAAGGTATTCAAAACCACATTCAGAAAGTATTTTAACCCTTTAGGCGTTTCACAGGAATTAAGGCAAAGTAGAGGTGAAATTTACAAATTTCATTTTTTTTGCCGAAATTCATTTGTAATAAAAAAAAATCTGTAACACAGAAGGTTTTACCAGAGAAACACAACTCAATATTTATTGCCCAGATTCTGCAGATTTTAGAAATATCCAACATGTGGCCCTAGTGTCCTAATGGACTGAAACACGGGTCTCAGAAGCAAAGGAGCACCTAGTGGATTTTGGGGCCTCCTTTTTTTAGGAATATATTTTAGGCACCATGTCAGGTTTGAGGAGGTCTTGTGGTACCTAAACAGTCGAAACCCCCCCAAAGTGACCCCATTTTGGAAACTACACCCCTCAAGGCATTTTTCTAGGGGTATAGTTAGCAGTTTTTTTGCAGAATTTAGTGGAATTAGTCTGTGAAGATGAAAATCACCTATTTTTCTGTGGAAACATAGAATTTTTTTCATTTTTACAAGGAATAAAGGAGAAAAAACACCCCAAAATCTGTAAAGCAATTTCTCCCGATTACGGCAATACCCCATATGTGGTCATAAACTGATGTTTGGATCCACAGCAAGGCTCAGAAGGGAGGGAGCGCCTTTTGGATTTTGGAGCGCAGATTTTGCTGGATTGGTTTTCAGTGCCATGTCGGGTTTGCAACGCCCCGGAGGGACCAAAACAGTGGAAACCCCCAAAAAGTGACCCTATTTTGGAATTTACATCCCTCAAGGAATTTTTCTAGGGGTATAGTGAGCATTTTGGCCCCTCAGGATCTTTTTTAGCGCTAAGGTGACCAAAAAACAGAGATTTTGGCGCTTTAAAATCTTTATTTATTACAGCGTTCACCGTGCTCAATAAATTAAGTTTTAATTTATTCTGCCGGTTGGTAAGATTACGCCGATACCATATGTGTATAGTTTTTTTTAAGTTTTGCAGCGTTTGCACAATAAAATTAAGTTTCTATAAAATAATTTATTTTCTGGGACACGTTATTCTGAGCCGTAACTTTTTTATTTTTTCGTCCAAAAAGCTGTGGGAGGTCTTGTTTTTTGCGGGACGGGTTGTAGTTTTTATTGGTACCATTTTAGGGTAAATGCGACTTTTTGATCACTTTTTATTCTATATCTTGGGAGGGGTGGTGACCAAAAAATAGCGATGCTGACAGTTTTCAGTTTATTTTGTTTGCGGCGTTCACCGTGCGGAAAAATTAACATTTTAGTTTCATAGATTGGGTCGTTACGAACGCGGCGATACCAAATATGTGTACTTTTTTTTAACGTTTTCATTTTTTCCCTATAATAAATGACTTATTATAGGAAAACAAAACCTTTTATTTTTACACTTTTATAAAATATTTTTATTAACTTTTTTTTACTTTTTACACTTTATATTTTTGTTTATTAACTTTTCTTTTACTTTTTACACTTTCTTTTTTTGACCTGCAGCTCTGATCGCTGCTGGAATACATTACACTACCTAGGTAGTGTAATGTATTCCAACTGTCAGTGTGACGTCACAGTCACTCTGACAGTTGGTCTACGAGGATCAGCAGAGGCTGATCCTCATAGGCTGACATACATGGCAGACTTGGGGGCCGTTGTCTGGCCCCCGGGTGCCATCACAAGCATCAGAAGCCCCCACGATTGCATGGGGGCTGCTGATGCGCTACAAACCCGCTACATGCGGAGATCGCAATCGAGCCCCGCATGTAACGAGTTAATTGCCTAAATCAGCGGCGATGAGCCGCTGATCGGCAACACTGGAGAGTGTCAGCTGTCGGGGACAGCTGATCTCCAAGTTCCCGATGCACACTGTCGCAGACAGTGTGCATCGGGAACGACACAGTGACTTCCTGTCACTCTGACAGGAAGCCTATCAGGACCAGCCGAAGGTTGGTCCTGATGGGCTTCCGTCCATGGCAGACCCAGAAGCCATTGTTTGGCTTCCGTTTGCCATACTAACTATCGGCAGACCCCGCGATTTCGGACGGGGGTCTGCCGATATGTTAGAAACCCCTAAAATTCGGCGATTGCACCCGATCGCCGAATTTAAGGGGTTAATGCGCCGAAATCAGCGGCAAATGACCGCTGGCCGGCAAGAGGGGAGTGTCAGCTGTCGGCGACAGCTGACCTCCCGGTTCCCGGTGCACACTGTCGCCGACAGTGTGCACCGGGAAAAACTCAGTAACTGTACGTCCTCGTGCGGGAAGTAACCTCCCGCGAGGACGGACAGTTACGTCCTGGTGCGGATAGGGGTTAAGAACTCTAGGGTGTAGTCCATCTGGTCCCGGGGCCTTGTGTACGTTTATTTTATTTAATTTAGCTTGGACCATCTCTACATTCATCCAACTCAGTATATCAACTGATATATTAACAGCACTGGCAGCGGCTACATCAGCTGCTCCTTCTTCTGTTGTATATACAGAGCGGAAGAACCCATTTAGTAACTCTGCCTTCTCTTGATCCCCTGTGACCAACTCCCCATTACCACTATCTAAGGGTCCTTCCTACATGTTCAGACCTTGGCTTTTTTGCATTTTTATGCTTGAAGAATTTTTTAGGATTTGTTTTACTATCCTTGGCCACCTGCCTTTCATTTTGTATTTTTGCTGATTTTATTATCTTTTTACAGATTTTATTAAGCTCATTTATAATGACTGTGATAGGTTATGAAACATCAGATAATATTTTATCTTATAAACTATCACTTATAAACTGTTATTTTTAATAAGGAGGTTGTCCAAATATGCTGGTGCCCAACAAATGGCAAAATACGCCCACAGTATACCGACTTTGCCTAATTTCTAAATGTACAATTATATGACATGTTTTTAAAGGTCGACAGGTTTAAGGGTTAATACTCAATATCTATGGTGTTCTAGGGGTTCAGGTGATGGGTCATCTGTGTCAGCAGTGCTACTTTCAGGCAGAAAACCAAATAAAATATTCTGTAGGACTCTCTAATAAACAATTAGGCCTCATACATGCGGCGGTAGTTTTGCGGAGCCGCAATTGCGGATAGTATAGAACACATTCTATCTTATTGGTCCAATGCACACGACCGTGGTTTCCACAGTTCGTGCACTATCCGAGAGCCCGGACTACAAAAAAATAGGACAGATCATTTTACGGGCCGCATCTGCGATACGGGCTTCTTAAAATCAATGAACATCTTGTGTGTGCATGGTCCGTGATTGCGGACGGCCCGCAGGGGACACTCATTGGGCCGCCCGTGCCATATGGTCGTGTGCATGGGGCCTAACTATTACAGCAGGGGTTTACTTTTAATATTAGTGCTGTATGCTTTGTATTGTACATATTATTCCTAGTGACGTTTAAGGCACAACATACAGCAGCTGGTATAAAAGGTGGCTAAACATTACACTCTAGAGGTCATACATGGTTTTTTTTACAGCCATATTTAAAAAATATATTTTTTGCTGTTCAGCATGAAGAAGTCATTAAATTCATTAGTGCATGGCCTGGGGGGGGGGCAGAGTATGGCACAGGAATTCTCTTTTTTGTGTTCCTTGTTCCTGTGTCATGGACCGCCCCTTCAGGCCCCGCATTAGGCATAGCGCAGTGTATCAGTTTTACCTGGAGTGTTCCTTTAAAGTGTAACAAAACTTTTTTTTACATTTTGACATGTCATAGTGACATGGCAGAAGTTTTGATCGGTGGGGGTACGAGCACAGACCCCCACCGATCTCTAAACCAAACCCACAGGAGCACTCGGTTGAGCGCTGTGCCGCTTCGTTTCTAATTGACTTTCCTCGGAGCGGTGCAGGGGCTCAAAAGAAAGTCTATGAGTCCGTAAACCCTTGCTCAGAAATAAAGCGGCACAGCACTCACCAGAGCACTTCTGCCGCTTCATTTTAGCGATCGGTGGAGGCCTTAGTGCTCGGACCACCACCAGTCAAAACTTCTGACATGCCACTATGACATGCCAAACGTTTTTTAAAAGCTTAGTTACCCTTTAAACATATTTGCTGGCTCTCTTGCTGTCAAGTCAGTAATACAGTATTTATTTTCTGAACATTAAACCTTAGAGAATGATATTTGATAAAGTTATATATTCCCTGACTGCTGCCGCCGCTTCTGTTTCAGTAATTACATCTCATCCGGGAGCTTAGTTAAGCAGAATGTTAAGAGACTCTCATTTATCTTCCACTACTTAATTCTGTCAAAACCAAACAACCGAGTAGTTGGAGTGTATTATATAAAACTTTATGATTTTATTAGCCCTAATCTGTCTCTAGTATACATAGCAATTCCTACAATAACTGGAGAACAATTATTTACACTTGGGAAATTCTCACTGTATCAGTGTCAGTAAATCACTTGGTGAGTATTGTACAAGCAAATGTATTAAAAAGGGAACAGTAGGGGGCGTGGCTTAGCTATGGAGCCGTGAGCACGCGTTCTGGGGGAGCTCCGCACTAGCAGCCGAATAACAGCCATCTTTCCCGGGTAAACCCGGCAGGCGATGCCAGGAAAACGAAGGGGAACCTGCCCTGGAACTTCCCGGTCCTTACCTCGCTCCTCTGGCCGTTGTAAGAGCATGGCGCGCTTCCTTTCCTCCTCGCAAGCGGCCGCGGACCAGCGAGCAGCAATGGCGGACGCATTGCCGCCACATCCGGCCACAGACACCCTGGCTCCTTCTCCTCCTGCTCCTCTGTTACAGTCAGCACATGCGGCCACGACTGCCGATACGAGTCCTCCCTGCAATCAGGATGCGGTAAGCTTTGTCTCTCCCCTCAACATGTCCTCAGTGAGAGATTTGCCCGCCATTATACCACACACATATGCCCCTGAAGTTCCGGCTGGGCCATCGGGCTTACATGCTGACCTACAACTATTGAGGGAGATGATACAAGCCCTCCCCACCCGACAGGATCTTGACTCTTTGGTGTCCAGGGTTGAGCAGGCACATCAGCAAGATATAGCTGACCTGCGTCAGGATGTGATCAGAATAGACTCTAGGGCGCTTACATCTGAGAATACTGTGTCTGCCATTGACTCTAGAGTAACTGCGTTGGAAAGAGCTGCCACGGATACTAGAACACATTTACAATCCTTGGCGCTTCAGTTAGATGATCAGGAGAACAGAGGACGCAGAAACAATGTACGCCTGAAGGGCCTTCCAGATCTCGGCCCACGAGATGAGCTGGTGTCTAGAGTATCTATTATATTCAACAAGCTCACTAGCCGACCATCAGAAGCGACTTTTCTCCTAGACCGAATTCACAGAGTTTCGCGCCCAGGCCCGCTCGATTTGTCCTCTCCTCGCGATGTGTTATGTCGCCTTCACTATTATACCGACAAAGACGCAATTATCCGGGAGGCATGGTCTCATGGGCCGGTCTCAGTTGAAGGATGTACGGTTACTATATACCCTGATGTCTCCCCACGGACACTCTATATGAGACGGCTCCTACATCCTCTGCTTGAAAAAATCAAGTCCGCAGGCGCCACTTATAGATGGGGTCACCCGTTCCATGTTGTCGTGAAGAACAACTCTGGCTTCTACCTCCCCGAGCCGTTCCCAGTCCCGGATTGGCTTGCCCTGGACAGAATTGAACAACCTCAACGTCGTCGCCTCAACAGGACTAGCCAGCCCATACGAAGCAGATCCATCCCGGGTGCACCACATCTGCCGTTAATCGACCTCTCCCGCCGGGTCCCGCCTGAGGCTTAAAGAGGACATTCCCGATAATATCCTTTTATTTGTTAATGTTTTGCTAGGCCGCTGGCAGCATTGCTGCTCAAGGGACTTAAGGTCGTCAAATGTTATTTTGCTCATATAATGTTTTGCTGGGTACCTAGCAAGGTTCTTTTGCAACTAAATGTTTTGCCCAGTTTTTTCATAGGATACTCAGGTTTCGTGTATAGATACAATGGCTGCAAGGGGCCTTCACTTAGCCCTCAGGAAATACGTGCTGCTTATACCGTATTAGTCTAAGTGTCAATTATAGACCGTCATATAAGGTGTGTAGTTCCGAAGTTGTTTAGAGGATGAGCTATCACCTGCAGTGCTGGAGGCACTTAGCCTACTGGTACCTCCCCCACCCACACTCTTTTGCTGGTTATATATATTAGACAAAGGTTTGTGATGCGGGCTATGGGGAGTTTCATATGACTCTGTTAGTCGGTATCTCTGATAATTTTAAAATGCGATGTTTGCCGGGCATACATCAGTTGCGTGTTAGCTTTCAAATCCTCTTAGCAGCTAAGAGGTCGAATTTCTGGTTGATATACGGTTATAGCAGCCTTGTATACTTAAATAGAAGGGTGTGGCGTCGTTATAGGTCGTTCATCAGAGGTCATGGCTATTAGCACGGGTTTTGGGTTAACCTCCCTTGGCTACTAGAAACTGAGAGATGCACGTCGGTTCTATCATTGCTTGTGCCTCCATCGCCTCCCCACTGGTAGGCGATGGAAGAAATGGTTTACTGTTTGATGATTATGTATGCGGTACGGGGCTCCCCCCCCCCCGTGGTTTTCCAGGTCCCCACAAATTTAACAACCTTCCTTTACAGGTTTTTTTTTTGTACCGTATAGGAGTCGGCCTTCGGGCCTCTTTCTTGTGTGTCGTCTTATTCTCTTTCTTTCTTATCTTTATCTGTCCTCCTTTTGCCCTTTACTTTGCCTTCCCCTCCCCCTCCACCGCAGCCCAGGACAGATATGTCGCAGCATACACAAACGGACCTGATTATTGGCTCAATAAATGTCAAGGGGTTACACAGCCCTGGAAAAAGATCCATACTTTTCAATTTGCTGAAAGGCAAAAATATACAGGTGGCGTTCCTCCAAGAGACGCACCTATGTCAGCAAAAACCTTTTAAACTCTCTAGCGCATGGTTCCCCAATGCATATCATAGTCTTTCTCCGGACACGAAATCCAGGGGGACAAGCATTTTGATCTCTAGATCTCTTCCTTGGGAGTTCAGGGGGTCTCGCAGTGATGAATTGGGACGGATGCTCTTGATCAAAGGAGTTATTGACTCTCAAGTATACACTTTTGCCTCTTTTTACCTACCCAACTCTGGTCAATGCACAGCCCTTGTTGGCTTTTTGAATGCCCTGGAGGAGTTTGGGGAGGGTACCATTGTTCTGGGAGGGGATTTCAATGTTGCGCTAGATCCCGCACTAGACACTTCCGTAGGTTCTTCTTCATTCTCGAGGGCACATCTGCGCCGCATTATGAAATCATTTCACGAACACCAATTAGTGGACACATGGCGTCTCCTACACCCAGCAGATAGGGACTTTTCCTTTTACTCCGCAGTACACGACAAATATTCCAGAATTGATCTTTTTTTCGTCAAACATCATTCGCTGCATTCTATACGCTCGGCCGACATTGACTCGATTTCCTTTTCAGACCATGCATTAGTCACCTTGACCCTCTCTCTACATTCCCCTCTATACCGCCAATCTCAGGGGAAACTGAACCCAACGCTTTTCTCGGATTCAGTGGTTACTGCTGATATCCAAAGTAATATAGCTGACTACTTCGCAACTAATGCCACAGAGACCATCAACCCTCGCATTATCTGGGAGGCGCATAAATGCGTGATCAGGGGTATATTTATTAAACATGGTGCCCGCCGGAAGAAAGAACGGGCGGTGGCCACGGTCCGTTTGCTGTCTGAAATTGAGGTACTTGAGATCTCACATAAACGTTCCCATGACCCGGAGTGTAGGAGTGCCCTCCTCCGTAAAAGAGAGGAACTGCGAACCTTATTGATGGCTCGAGCCAAGGCTACGCTTTCTAGATGTAAACGTCATTACTACGAATATGGCAACAAAAGTAGTAGGTCTCTGGCTAGAGCCTTGCGGACCCAACAAACCCAGAATTACATACCCTCTATAGTATCCCCCTCACAAACACGGCTTCGTCTGCCGTTGGACATAGCTTCCGCATTCCGGGATTTCTACGCTGCCCTATATAATACTGACTCTACCAATCCGTCTGTGGCATCCAGTGAATTCAGGTCTAACATTTCTAAATATATCGCGGATTCTGGTCTACCGGCCCTATCGGAAGATCACATTACTAGCCTGGAAGAACCACTTACCACACAAGAACTCTCATACGCTTTAAAGCACTCCCGAACAGGGAAGGCACCTGGCCCAGACGGATTTACAATTCAATATTATAAAAAGTTTCTGACGTCCCTAGGCCTACATTTTCTAGCCTCCTTTAATTCTTACTCGGCCTCCTCCCCCATCCCTCCTGACGCCCTTAGGGCGCATATCGCGGTGATCCCCAAGCCTGGGAAAGACCCTACACAATGTGCCAGCTACAGACCCATATCCCTCCTCAATACAGATATCAAATTGTTTGCTAAAATTCTAGCGGATCGTCTCGCACCATTGATTGGAGGAATCGTACATATGGACCAGGCAGGGTTCATGGCAGGTAGAGAGGCACGAGACAACACAACTAGAGCCATCAATCTGATCCACAAGGCCAAAATCTCCAATATACCTCTTATGCTTTTATCTACAGATGCAGAAAAAGCGTTTGATAGAGTTAACTGGACCTTTATGGAAGAAACCCTCTCACGTCTGGGCCTTGGATCACATATGCTGGGCTGGATAATGTCGCTATATACATGCCCATCCGCCCGAGTTCGAGTAAATGGCCTTCTCTCAGATGAATTTGCTATACACAACGGCACCAGACAGGGTTGCCCTCTCTCACCCTTGATATTTATACTGACACTAGAACCCCTTTTACGCCATATACGTGCAAACCCTGGATGTGAAGGGACTAGAAACGAATACCTCAGCTAACAAGGTGGCGGCCTATGCAGACGATCTGCTTTTTTTCCTCACCAATCCAACTGTCTCCCTTCCCAATCTCATGCGTGAATTCCAACGGTTTTCAAGTTTATCCAACTTTAAAATTAATTTCACTAAGTCCGAGGCCCTGAACATCTCTCTTTCACCTCATCTTTCCGTAACCTTGAAACAATCTTTCAGTTTTAAATGGAATCCAACAGCTTTGAAATACCTTGGGGTTCGCTTAACAGCAGACCTGAGAGATCTCTTCCAACTAAATTTTCCCCCACTCCTTGCTGAACTTAAGGCAGATTGTGCCAGATGGGCCAAAGGTGCCTTTACCTGGATGGGCCGTTGTAACATCTTCAAAATGAATGCTCTCCCTAGGCTACTATATTTATTCCAAACCCTTCCCATAGCCATCCCAACGCAGTTCTTTAAAACGGTCAATTCTCTTCAGATTACGTTTGTATGGAATGGTAAGACTCCACGTCTTTCCCGCACGTTATTGTGCCGATCTAGGGCATCGCGAGGCCTATCATTACCTGACGTCCGCACCTACTACATTGCATCTCATCTTGCTCGGGTAGTTGATTGGTGCAGACATGCGACCGTTAAGTCTTGGGTGTCTTTGGAGCAGAGTTTTTACTCTATCCCAATATCGGCCCTTCCATGGCTGCACCGTAGCCAACTCAGGCATCTCCATCATCACCCTACTATAGGCCCAACACTAGTATGCTGCTCCCTCCCCTCGGTAAGGGCATCTTGCTTGCCAGTCCCTTCCTCTATGTTTCCGATACTGTGCAATCCATCCTTTTCCACTGGCTTGACGGACCCAATTTTCCGTGTATGGCAGTCCTTAGGATGGTATTGTGCAGATCGGTTCTTAAAGGACGGTGAATGGCTTTCTGCTGCAGATCTGGCCCAGATTGCTGATCTCCCTCCGTTGGGACACTGGCGTTCGCTGCAGCTGCGACACTTTTTGACGTCTATCCCAGCCCCTATGTCCTACCAGGAGGAAAAGACTCCACTAGAGACCCTCTGTACAGGCTCTGACTTGATTAGACATACATTGTCCGCTATCTACAAAATTATCATGGACCCCCCAGATATGCCCACTCCTACATACATGTCAAAATGGGAAGAGGATCTGGGGATATCCTTCTCCCCCGCACAAGGGCAGCGTATACTCCTTATGGCTCAAAAAACCTCCATCTGTTCAAGATACCAAGAGGCAAGCTTCAAATTACTCTCACGTTGGTATAGGACCCCAGCCCGCCTACATAACATCTTCCCCACAGTGTCCCCTATGTGCTGGAGATGTGGGCAAGACATTGGTACTCTCCTCCATACCTTCTGGTCATGTCCTCTCCTTACCTCATTTTGGGAAGGTATAAAAAGGGTGATAATGGAAGTTACAAATACAAATGTAACTATGGATGCGGCCCTATTCCTTCTTCATCATTGCGACATTCCAGCGAACAAGTATAAGCGTTCCCTGCTTCACTTCCTAGTGATGGCAGCTCGTCATTGCATCCCACTAAGATGGAAGGATCCATATCCCCCAACACTGTCCCTCTGGGTTTCACAGGTTAACGACATCATGCATATGGAGGATTTGACATCCGTTATCCACGATTCAAGCTCCAGGTTCTGCCAAACTTGGGCCCAATGGATAGTTTTTCAGGATTCGGACTCCTATAAAGACATCATCTGAGAGCCACATCCCTTTAATCAGCCGTAATAACACCCTGGTCTATGGGATGCTGTGGAGGGTCCCCCCCCCCCTCTCCTTCTTCTCTCCGCTTTCCCCTTATTTCCTCATTCTCTAGATTGGGAGTCTAGCTCCATCCACACTTTAGATATTCTTGTTCCCTTGTCGTTATTCTCTCTTTTTCATTCAGTATGCCATTATATAACAATGTACTTATTGTTTTTTCTGTACAGTTGTCTTTGGCTTATGTATCCTAAATGTACATTACCTTGATGTATGTTCCCTTTATGTTATAAAATGGACCTCTTGGGTCAACAAAATAAAGAATTAAAAAAAAAAAAAGGGAACAGTAAAGAGAAAGTTTGCAGGCAAAATAGAAAGATACACAGTGTTGTATACATAGACATCAGATAACTACCCACTATGGGTGCAACTACCCGGGTAGCCCCTGCTATAGGCGCCCACCTCAACTCAGAGATGGTGTGCAGTCATAGGCCCCAAAGCAAAATCTGTAACAGGTCCCCACCTACCATTTATAATACTGGTGTCTTCTTATGTGGCAGTGGAGCCTTCAGGTGTCCTTAAAAACCAGGGCCCGATGCAACTTCTACCGAAGGCATCCCCAATAATTACAATAATGCCGTTAATAATCACATGCCCGTGGTTAAACGACTGCTATCCACCAAGAGGAGCCAGCACAAACCCCTCAATTGTAATACACGTAGGTCCATGAGTTGTCTCCTGTCAAATTACAGTCCTATTCTGCTGTTTCTTAGGTAATACTAGACAAACTCGCGCTATTGTAAGAGGACCGGTCGGCTCTCCTGACACTTCTGTTTAAGTAAATACTTGTGCAGAGGCGTAGCTAGGTTCTCCAGCACCCGGGGCAAAGATGCAGTTTGGCGCCCCCCCCCCCCCCCAACCTTTTTCCCGACATCTCCTTCCCCCTCGCCATGTTTGTTTTCTCTACCAATCAATGACGTGTCATTTCTTTTCCACATTTCTTTTTATGTAACGCGAGCATAAAAACATTTGTACATTTTACAAGCAATATAGTTCTATACACAACACCAGAACCAAGCTCAGTACATATATACAGATCCAGAACCAAGCTCAGTACATATATACAGCACCAGAACCAAGCTCAGTACATAAATACAACACCAACACAAATACAGCTCAATTTAGTGCAACCCCTGCCGTACAGGTTTGCACTAATTTGTTTCCAGCTGCCAGCATGGCCCGAATAATGGTAAGGATATGCTGGGAGATGTTGTTTCACAAAAAATAAATCCTATCATAATCTTATCACCCATCATCTCGCTGCAGATCATACAGTGACTACAGTACTGATTAGAGGCAGAATAAACATTTACATTAAGTGACTCACCGGTGACGTCTCAAATTCTAGTTCTTTTTCTCCATCCGGTCCAGACCTCTATGACGACTTCTCCCGGTCACAGCCCATTTCTGCAGTTTGCCGCTCAGATGTCTTCAGCTTCTCACTTTTCCAACATCATTTCTACACCTATAAATAAATATAAAGTTCTCATTATACCAAACACTACACCCCTAAATATAATAGCGTACCATACACCGTGTCCCACACACACACCGTGCCCCCTGTAGATAGTGCCTGCCATAGAGCTCCCTGTAGATAGTGCCCCCCATATAGCCCACCCCTGTTTATAGTGTCCCACAAATAGCTCCCCCTATAGTGCTCCACAGATAGCCCACCCCTGTATATAGCCCCCCTGTAGATATAGCCCAGCCCTGTATATAGTGCTCCACAGATAGCCCACCCCTGTATATAGCCCCCTGCAGATATAGCCCACCCCTGTATATAGTGCTCCACAGATAGCCCACCCCAGTATATAGCCCCCCGTAAATAAAGCCCCCCCCCGTAGATAAAGCCCCCCCCCCTGTAGATAAAGCCCTCCCAGTAGATAAAGCCCCCCGTAGATAAAGCCCCCTGGCAGATAAAGCCCCCCCTCCCCGTAGATAAAGCCCCCCT